>NW_028270167.1:17420976-17730713 GCF_037043375.1 Chiloscyllium plagiosum | reverse complement strand
AAAGGTGGCTAAGACAGAGCAGGAATGCCTATGGATTTGTTTATATGAACTTCCAGAAGGGATTTGATAGAGTCTGACACAGAAACTGTTATTAAAGGTAAAAGCCTGAAATAACCACACAGAGGCCAGTGTCTCGTCACCAAGTCACCCTTTATTCGCTTGTGCATAGTACAGTGGCTGTGGCCATCCAGCTCAGAGTCAGTCCCCTGAACTGAGGAGATTCTAAATCCCCTGTTTATTTTGGTCAGCCAGGGCCTTCCTGATTGGCCCAGGCTAACAACCCCAGTCAAAAGATCATGTAAGTCAATAAGATCTACTTGGTTCCAATCACTACAACGCCCATGTAATTCAGGACAAATTACTGACATGGCTGGATGTGTGGCAATAACAAAAAGTAGGGATAATGAGTAGGTACGCCAATTAGCAGGATACAACCACTGGCGTGCCATGAGGATCTGTGAGACTTCTGTGGAGACTGTTTGAGTTTCCTTTTCTGGCTGGATGCCTCCTGGTACCACCTTGTCTCTTTGTGAGGAAGGGGAAACTGCAGCATGCACTAGATTCCTTGTGCCCCTCGCCATGCCTTTGGCCTTGAAGACCAATGGTTAGGTTAAAGGAATGCAAGTGTGTGCAGCTCTGCAGCTGATCATGAGGGCACTGGACTAGGCTCTCAACCAGAGAATTGAGGCAGACAGATGATCACATGATTTGCTGCACCAGCTTCTGGGTAATAGGCAACTGATTGCTGACACGTGGATTCTCTCCTGCCTAGGGCTATTCAGGTGCCTGGGCCTCTGGCAGTTCTATGAATAAGAGCACCCTGGGTGCTCTCCTCCTCAGCCAGCTGCACAGTTGTTGTAGGGAAGTGCCCTCCAGACTGTAGTCCCACACTTTCTCAGCCTATTGTACCCACAAAGGCCTCAGTACCTGACCTACTGGTGGTTTAGGAGGCTATCTTGCCAAGGGTTCTTCTGATAACTCTTATACTTGTCTTCAGAGGTCAACAAGATGACTTCTGGAGGGGACAGCCTTTTCAGCATGGTGTTGGTGGACATCCTGGCAGTACCTGCAAGACACAAGAGAGAGACGGCATCGTGGTGAGTTGCGAGCTATGACCTACAATAGCTGGCACTGACAGTGGGGTTAATGTGGGATTTGCAGTGGAATAAAGAGTGGTACTCACTGTGATGGCAGGACATGGATGTTTTGACACCCCCGCAGGAGCAATCTCCGTCTTCTCCTGCTAGGCAAGGATTCTCTCCTTACAGGAGTTGCAGAGTCTAATATCCAGGACTTCTCTCCACATACAGGCTCTCTTGTTTTTATTTATTCACTGATGGCACTTGGACCTTGCTGGCTGGCCTGTATTTTATCGCCCATCACTAGTTCCCCTTGAGAAGGTGGTGGCGAGATTGCCAGAGCATGACTTATGATGGAGGTGAGTGCATTTGCAGAGATAGAGTGAATGAGGTGGCAGAGAGAAAAAAATAATACTTGTCCTGGCAGTGGGAAGGTCATTGAGCTGGCTGTTCCTCCTCACTGTGGAGATGGCACTGACTGGATAATTACCACCTAGTCCGAGGTTGGGTCTAGTGATGTGGCTTCCTCTGCTGGTCCTCAGGAAGAGTACTTCTTTCCTTTACATCATTCCTTTGACGAGGATCTTCAGGTCCTTGTTTGAGAATTGGACTGGCATCTTCTCCCTCTCGAACATCTTCCTCAAACATCTTGACAGAGCAGGGCAGTTTCAGAAATCCAGCGCTTACCCTGACAGCACAGTGGTCTTTTAAATTGCGCACAGCCACAAGGGATCCTTGTCGTTTGGCTGAAATGTACTGAGTGGTAAGTTATTTTAGGAAGAGCACGTAGTAAGATAGAGCCAGAATTGGACAGGATGGAAGCTAAAGAGGCAGAGTAGGTACTTAATGAGCCTGGTAAGAAACGGCAAGAAAAATCACTAGGTCTCCCATCAGAAATCCCTCCAAAAAAACTCAACGCAACTCGGACTTAACCAAAAAGAATGTAAGGTTTAGCCATTCGATTAGCTTTAATAAGATGGTTCTGCCTATTTGTAATTATTTCAGGTTTAAACCCTCACCAGAATGCAATCCCACCAACCTCTCCTCTGAGATACATGTAAGCACATGTTTTTTTACCCTCTGAATATTGGAATCAAGATAAATCCCTGCCCTCCCCTTTAAGTGTTCTATATTCAGAGAAACTTTGAACACCTTGTCCTGTAGGACACTACCTCTTCACAAGTTCATCAGGCTAACTCTAATCTCAAATCTTTAAATTCTGAGATACAAAACAGCCTTCATACAACTTTGTTTCAGTAAATTGTCTGTGCCAATTTAACTTTTTTGACAAAAAAACAATGAAATTGTAATAAAAGACTGTTTTCCACTCCAATTTCTGGGAGTCAGCTGTTCAGTGACTATTTCCATATGACAAATATAAGGTTAATGACGCATTTTTGTGCCAACAATTATAAATTTATTTGAAATGAATACCCTATTGTTAATCATCTTTAAAAAGTAATAAGCACTGAATTATGATGGCAACAATTTAATGATCATGGTGCACATAAGTCACATCACTCCTGAAAGCAGCCAAGAAAAATATGGAGATAAAGAATCAATGAGACAAGATGGATTATTGTTCACAAGTACTCCACTTGATTGAAAAATTCAAGAAGAATGTAAGATGGCAAGAGAGTTCCACAAATAACTTTTCAATCTGTTCTTTAATTAATAACAGGGTGGTCTGGAAAATTGTGTAATATAATACAACATTTTTCAAATAGGATTATATCATCCTGTAACAAGCTAGCTGCATGAGAAGAATGCAGCAAATTGTCCATCAACACTTCTCATCAGTTTGATAGACGAGGAACACTGTGTAACAGCATCCCAGTGGGAAACACAGCAAATTTCACATCAAATGGCTGAAGTCACAGCAACCAGCAACTGTGAAGTGGCAAAAGCAATCTGCTCACATCATTCATTTTAGCTGGAAGGACTTCATCCAAAATTTCCCACATTGGCTTTTAACTATTTGATTAGATTAGATTCCCTACAGTGCGGAAACAGGCCCTTCAAGCCCAACAAGTCCACACCAATCCTCCGAAGAGTAACCCACCCAGACCCATTCACCTACTCCCTACTAATGCACCTATCACTATGGGCAATTTAGCATGACCAATTCACCTAACCCGCACATCTTTGGATTTCTTGATTATCATTATTTATCACTGGCTAGATGAGGAAATTGAAATATGCATGCCAGTCAAGTATTTTACGAGTTATCTCAGAATCTTCCCACTCTGTCAATTTTTATGATATAGTCATTTTCTTTGTAGAATTTATTTGTCATGTGTTTACTGTTTTTAATACGACAGAAGAATGGATGAGTGCAACTGTGCAGAATCAATATCACCTTGTTACAGTGTGAAAATCATCCATTATTACTGTTATCTATTTATATAAATATTTCAATCTGTGTTGCTTTCTTGGAGGTGTGCAAGTAATGTTTAATTCTAGTATCAGTAAATGTTATAACGCAAGAAATAAATATAAAAACTTTATTTTGTTTAATAAAAGAAAATGGATAAGGTAGGAAAATGGGAAAAGGGAACAAAGCTTTTGCATTAACTTCAGGGGATTTTCCTTATCAGCAAGAGATCCACTATGTAAGGAAATACTGGTGAACCGGCCAGTGAGAAATGAACCAGAGCAGAAAAGCAGTTAACGAGGAAGAAACAAAAGAACTATTACAATAATAATTAATTTGGAAAAGGGACAGCTTTGGCATACAAAAGAAGAGAGCTGTGTTCCATAGATTGACAATTGGTGAGAAAGCTGTCAGAATCCACATTGTTTCAGCAATTGACATGCAGCAATACACAGTTAAAATACAGCCCAAAGTACATGTTGCAAGTGAAGAAAGGGTAGGTATTGTTCATAATTGTTAGATTAGATTTCTTACAATGTGGAAACACGCCCTTCAGCCCACACCGACCCTCCGAAAAGTAACCCACCCAGAACCATTTCCCTCCTAACACTAGTGAGCAATTTAGCATGGCCAATTCACCTGACCTGCACATCTTTGGACTGTGGGCAGAAACCAGAGCACACCCACACAGACACAGGGAGAAGGTGCAAACTCCACACTGTCACCCGAGGCTGGAATCAAACCTGGGACCATGGTGTTGTGAGGCAGCAGTGCTAACCACTGAGCCACCATGCCACCCCAAATGGTCACGTCATAGAGACCAAATACAGGGTTGTGTAGGCAACAGTCGAAAATAGTGTTTAAACTTAAATTAATCTCAAAATAAACATCTATTGAATTAAAAATATTGGAAGAACCATGGTTTAAATAAAGATAGCGGCGGAGTAGGTAGAACCCTCCAACTGGAGCCCCTCCTGTTTATTTTCCTTTTTCTTTTCTTTTTCCCCTTTCCCCCTTTTCATGTTTTCCCCTGATGTAGAGCAAGCTGGAGGCATGGAGTGGAGCGGGGATGGCAGGGAGCCCTGAGCGGAGAAGGGGATGGTCAGGGGGCCCTGAGCAGAACGGGGACAGGCAGCAGGAAAAGGCCATGATTTTTGTGATTTGTGTACTGACTTATGAATTACACAAGACTTAAAGGGTATTCGAATCAACAGTCATGAGGGAAGGATTATATTTTATAACCAAATGATAACCTTAATTTTTAAACTATGTATGAGGCAATGAAAGCTAACCACACAGCTTTAGTATCAGGGCCATGCCAAGGTGTTTGTACAGTGGCACAATGGGCTTTTATATGAATAGAGAACATCATACTGAGGATAATCACTATTTCACTTAGATTTTATAATGGAAAACAAGCATATCCAACAATAAAAAAAAAACAAATTATTATCAACATGTTGCTTTCTTCTAACTTTTTAACGTTAAGTAGGTGTGCCGATATAATGACTGCCAAGCCATAAGGCCATACATCCTGTCTCATTGTGACTGCATACAAAGCCTTTCCAAATGGTATTAGACACAGACCAACCTTGAAATCCTGGAAAAGCTGACCATGATCTTCAAAAACAAGGCTGCCAGTTCAAAGCAGACTTAAAGACTGACATGAACACTCATTAGACTGAAAATGCAACATGATAGCAGCTCATCTTAATGTTAGCTGTACGTTTTTGCTCAAAATTCAATCACTTGGGTGAAAGGATGCAGTCACCTGAGTGGTTACAGTGCTGGATTGTGTCCCAAAGATTGTCCGTTGTAAATCCCACCATGACAAATCATTAAAGCAAAATACTGCAGATGCTGTCTATCTGAAATGAAAACAGAAAGTATTGGAAATAGTCAACAGGTCTTGCAAAATATGCAGAGAGAGAAGCAGAGATAGTTTCTCTGGTAAATTACATTTTTGGATGAAAAGCCATGAACTAAAATCTGAAATCTATTCCATAGCTAGGACCTGTTTCATTGAGAATTTCTCCCATTTTCTGCTTTGATGGCAACAAAACATGAGATTGAATTCTATAAATCTATTATTCGTGTCTTGGGACCAAATAATGTTTTCTCATTAATATCCTCAACAGAAAGCAGCCTCTCCTGACTGCAAATGACCGGTTTCACATATTGTGTTGCTGTTAATGTCCTCATGCAACTTTGGATGGGCAGCGAAGACTACTTTGTGATCAATAACGCCAAAGTACTTAACATCAAAAGAATCACCGAAGTTCATGACAATGCATTGTGTAGTGATACTAAATTCAGAAATAACTAAAGAAAGATGTGACTTTTAGTTTTCATTGCGGGCGTGTACCCCAGGCAACATTGATACATTTTTCAGCATTTCACAAGTCTCCTATAATTGTGCCTTTCAAACAAAAATAATTTACCCTGGGCCTGGCAGGATTACAGATATTCGGAACAGCAAACACAGATCTAAGACGTCAATAACTCTTTACATTTCCCTCTGCTGTGAATTTAATCCATGCATTTCAACATTTATGTAAGCAGTCAGCATTTGTGATCAGGGATGATGGTGTAGTGGCATTGTCACTGGGTATATAATTTCAACCCCCTGGGTAATGTTCTGGGGACATGAGTTTTCAGATCTCACCATGAGACACAGTAAAATTTGCATTCAATAAAATCTCAAATCATGCAGTCATTGTTGTAAAAGCCCAATTTGTTCACTAACGTCTTTTAGTGAAGGACATGTGACTCCAGATCCACAATGTGGTGAACTCTCAACTGGCCCAGATCCAAACTCAATTAGGAATGAATGAGTGATCAATGCTGACCTTGCCATTGACACCTGCAACTCATGGAGGAATATGACTAGATTAGATTCCCTACAGTGCGGAAACAGGCTCTTCAGCCCAACAAGTCCACACCAACCCGCTGAAGAGTAACCCACCCAGACCCATTCCCCTACCCTATATTTTCCCCTGACTAATGCACTTAACACTATGGGCAATTTAGCATGGCCAATTCACCTAACCCGCACATCTTTGGATTGTGGGAGGAAACCGGAGCACCCGGAGGAAACACACATCGACACAGAGGGAGAATGTGGAAACTCCACACAGACAGTCGCCCTGTGCGGGAATCAAAGCTGGGTCCGTGACACTGTGAGGCAGCAGTGCTAACCACTGAGCCACCGAATATTAAAAAAACATCTGTATTTCTGTTTTTATTGAAAAGATTAACACGATTTCAGCTGTCTGCACTGTACTTCCCTGGAGTGATCCATCGAAATGAGCAAGAGAAAAATAACCAGCTGGAGGTTAATGCAGAACTGCTCTTATCTCATGTCATAAGACTGTAAGAACAGTCCCTCAAGCCTGCTCCACTATCCAATAGCATTGTGGCTGATTCAATATACCTCACATCCATTTTATTGTCCTTTCCCAGTAACACGTGATTCCCTGACTGAACTGAAGACTCTATGTGTCTCAGCCTTTAATATACACAAGGGTTCTGCCCCCACAGCAAGGAGTTCAAAGTTTCTCAATCCTCTGAGAGAAGTCATTCCTCCCCATTTCAAACTTAAATTGGCACCCCTTTATTCTGAGACTATGCTCTCTGGTTCTAGACTCTCCCATGAGGGGAAACATCCTCTGTCAAGCCATTTAAGAACTCTTTTTGTTTAGCTTTTGCTCATAAGACATCCCTCCATTCCAGGGATCATCCAAGTGAACCTTCTCTGAGCTGCCTCCAATAGAATGATGTCTTTCCTCAAATAGGAGACCAAAACTGCTCACAATATTTCAAATATGGTCTCACCAACACTTTGTATGTTTACAGTAAGACTTCCCTACTCTTACCCTCCAACGCCCCAGCATGAAATAAGGGACAACATTCTATTAGCTTTCCTGTTACACCTGTGTGCTTGCTTTCTGTATTTTGTGCATAAGTGCTCCCAAGTCACTTTGTGTTGTTGATTTCTGCAGTTTTTTTCCATTTAAATAATATTCTGTATTTTTGTTCTGTTAAAATTAACAACTTTGCGTTTTCCCACTTATATTCCATTTGCCAACTTTTTGTCCACTTAACCTAACCAATTATTATCTCTCTGTAAACTGCTTGTATCCCTCTCACAACATGCCTTCCCACTTATTTTAGGTTTGTCTGTAAATTTAACTACAGTACTTTCACTTCCTTCCTCTAATTCATTAATATATCTGTAAACACTCGCAGTTCCAGAATTAACCTCTGTGGAACCCCATGGTCACGGGTAACCAATGTGAAAAAAAATCCTTTATCCCTACTTGCTGTTTTCTGCCCATGAGCCAATTCTCTATCCATGTCAATATATGACCTCCAATAAAGTAAGCTCTTGTCTTATGACTTAACCTTTTGTGAGGTGTCTTTTTGAACACCTGATAGACTGATAGGAGGGAATAGACTGAATGTTCTGAGGATTTAGAAAGTCAAAAAAGAAATGACAGACTGATAAGCCTTGGAGAAAAATCAACAATGAGGCACAATATGGACTTGTCTTGGTAAGGACCCAGTACTGAGTAATGGAATAAGCACCTCAATAGATGTGTATCAACAAATATTATCAAGGCCTGAATTTTTCACTCCTGGGAAGGGACTACAGAGTCAAGACATTTTCAAACTGTGCAAACTTAGCCTGGAAAAGTCCAATTTTCATTGCAGGGTTTTGGGATTCTCCAGGAGACAGGCCAGGTGACCCCAGTCTGAGATAAGAGGTTTCTGTGTGTGAGTTGCATGGACAATATGCACTGAAGAAGCCCTTCCTGAAGAAGGGCTCATGCCCGAAACGTCAATTCTCCTGCTCCTTGGATGCTGCCTGACCTGCTGCGCTTTTCCAGCATCACATTTTCAGCTCTGATCTCCAGCATCTGCAGTCCTCACTTTCTCCTCCAACATGCACTGATACTATATTGAAGTTTAATCAAAACAAAATAAAACATGAAGCATTCATCCAGTCCTCACACCCACTACATTACCCATGCCACTTTATATTTTCATGCCGCGGTATACACTCCAAACAAATTCTGTGCTTCCTCATGGTCCTATGCCCTCTATGGACCTCACACCCATCATGTCAATCTCTGCCCCTCTTCCCACTCTACATGGACTTTCATAGACTCCTTGTCAACCCATCGACTCCATACACCATCCACTAGTTTTTGTCTTTACACCTGCCATGACAACTCTCCTAATGTTCAACATGAACACGCCTCAAGGTTGATGTAGAAATGTGATCAAATAAACTTCTATTTAAAATGTTCTCAGTGTCTATTGCAGACTTTATTATATTGAAGAAAACCCCAAAAAAGCTTTGACTATATTTACATTATTCAATTGAATAAAAACCTTTAACAACACACAATTTATTCAAGTGCAAAATCCCTTATAAGGACAATCTTTGGAATTCATAATGCCACATCAAAGTCTTTATAGCTATTTGTTGCTATCAATCAAATTGAGAAATGGAAGGTGCCTATTGTAGTAATAAATGGTTGTGAAATCAATTATGTAACAATAATTCAGCACTGGAAGTCCAACGGCTCATGTCAACAGATGTGCAACAAGCTATCATATTTTTAACACTCCAAATATTTTTTTCAAAGATTAGAAGAACAGGATTTTAAATGATTTGGAGATGCCGGTGTTGGACTGGGTGTACAAAGTTAAAAATCACACAACACCAGGTTATAGTCCAACAGGTTTATTTGGAAGCACTAACTTTTGGAGCACTGCTCCTTCATCAGGTGGTTGTGGAGCATAAGATTGTAAGACACAGAATTCATAGCAAACATTTAGAATGTGATGTACTGAAATTATGTATTGAAAAAGACATGGATGAGAGACTTAATAAACAATCCAGGTCTTTTTCAATACATAATTTCTATTACAACACTGTAAACTTTTGCAATAACTTCTGTGTCTTACAATCTTATACTCCACTACTACCTGATGAAGGAGCAGCGCTCTGAAAGCTAGTGCTTCCAAATAAACCTGTTGGACTATAACCTGGTGTTGTGCGATCTTTTAACTTTGTACAGGATTTTTAAATGCTTGGACAGCTTGATAACTTCCTTTGTCAAGTGCTTTTTCAGGCCCAATTGACAAATTTAATCTCCCTTCAACAGGTTCTTTTTACAGATTCTAGTACAATATCCAAAGTTTGGTACCCATGAGATAGGCTTCAACCCGGACCTTGAGTTCATGTCACACTACAGGTGACCCCACTGCATGATACATGCTCTCTCTCACATATACCCCATCACACTCGCACACACTTAACAAAGCTTACACACACACACACACTCCATTTTAGAAACTATTTTAGAACTCTTTAAGATTGCTAAAAGGCAAATAACCTAACTTTAATTGTAAATATTGTTGATACAGTTGCTTTGTGAAGAAGCAGTGAACTTCTAGTTTGTAGATAAGTTGGAGACAAAGGGATTTGATGAATTGAGCTTTGGTTGACAAAAGATAGTTGATTGATACATGGATTATCGATCAGTTATTGATGACATAGGCTGACTATCTGCTACCAGCTATATGATTGGCTTCCAGGTCGTGAAATAACTTGGCGGTGTGACTGTTTTGGCAGAAACCATCAGACCCCTGAAGGAGAAGGAGCTTTTTTTGCTCTGAAGTAGAAAATATCTCAAGCTTGAAGATAGCTGGTTTATTTCGCCTTTGTGCGGTAAAGCTTCTGCTTTAAGCAGTGAATTTAAATTGATAACTCAAAGTTCTTCATAAGTGCAAACCAATCACCCTGTACTTTCAACAAGCCAGTGAAAGTAAATGGGAAAGGGGAATCAGTACGCCCTTACAAACCGTAAGGACCATCTCAGCAGACCCTGTGGACAAGCATCATTGAATGCCCTCCCAAGTCAATCCACCCACACATCACACCCATGTATTTCTTTCCCATTTGACTCTATCTCTATGTAGGTGTAGAGCAGGAGTTTATAAGGAGATTCGAGATTTGATGAGAAGAGTTAAATGTTGACAATTCATAATTGCTTATCTATAGTTAGAATCTATCTAATTCTAATAAATTGTCATTCTCATCAAGTACAGAAACCATGTCTACACTTTCTATCATTTTGTGTTGAATAGACAGGTAATTTGGAGAATTCTGCATACTTAAAATTTTTCACTTTTTGACTGCTCTGGGAATAACACAGGCTTGACTTTCAGTATACTACCCCAAAGATGCATTGTAGATGGGCCAAATGGCTGACATTTGCTCGGTCTTGTCCAGTGTTCTGACTGCCAGTGGTCTGCCCTTACCTTGGTGAGCATTTTGACATCGGACCTTTATTTGTTTCTGCCTATATGTCAATAGTTTATGTAATGGTACTGCAACAATCTAAACATCAAATGGTAACCTTTCCTGGAAGAGGATGTGATAAGTAGCAAAGTATTTTTGCTGTGCAAAATTATCATAACCTCTAAAGTAATGCACAGCCAGGAGGAATTTAAAGTTGCAATCTTAAGGTGTTTGGAAAACATCAAAAATCCAACAATCCAAACTGAATTTCTTTTTTACATTATTTCAAACTCAAAGTGGGGTTGAACCCTTGGGGTAACTAACTTCCATCAATTACTCCATGCTTGGAGATTTGGGTTATCTCATTATGTTTTATGGTTATGTAGTTCTAGTTATGTTTATCATGGATTTGTATTCAGAAATTTGGTAAGGCAATGGATTTTCAGAAGCTGCCATTGCAGTTTGTGTATGAAAAAGAGTATCAGGAATACAAACAAAGTCAGTTTTAAAGCCATTTCCTTGTATCTGAATAAGTTACTTTTTAAATTCATTTACAGGACTTAGGCATCACTGGCCATTTATTGTCCATCTCTAATTGCCCAGAGAGCCAATAAGTGTTAACCACATGGAGTTACATATAGATTAGAGTTAGCGAAGAGTTAGTGTTAGAGTTAGCAGGCATTAGTAAAAAAAAAATTGGCAGGATTTTAACTTGTGCTGCAGATCATTACCTGGCGTCACTGGATTTATCGTCCAATGATAATATCACTAAGTTATCACCTCCCGATACCATTTGTCATATCTCACTCATCTTAGACTAAAAATATTCTCAATTTTGACATGTAGCATAGAATCTCTACAGTGCAGGAAGAGGCTAGCCTCCAAATAGCACCCAACCCAGACCAAGTCACCATCCTGACCCTTCATTTACCAGTAGGAGTGCTAACCAATAAGTCACTGAACCATCCAAATTACTAAGCATTCTTAAAATGAAGACAACCCCATGTAATTCAATGCATTTGTGATCTGGCTTACCTTTGCTACACATAAATCTCACTCTTAACAAATTCCCAATCTTACAGTTCTATACATCAAGCATAAGGAAGTGTTATGACTTGTATTATTTAAGGAATTGCATAATAACCATAATTTGAAAACACATGAGTATGATTCAAGTGCCTAAAAAGATAAAATAAGTTGTAATTTGTCTCCTTCACTGCTAAGTCCTCTCGGGAATTCCTGAGGATTAAATGTTAGAGCGATATTATGTGCATGAGGCAGTATAACAACTCAATATATGCACTTACTGAATGTAGAAATTAAATAAGCACAAGAGTTTGTTTTGTTTTGAGCAAACTCAGGGCTACTGACTTTTATTGCTATTCTACTCTGCCCATTTATTTTGGAGTCTGTCCAATTTCCCTGATTAAATCAGTAAAAAGACCTGCATTTATATACTCCCTTTTACGACTACAGGGAATCCCAAAGCCCTTTGCAGCCAGTGAATGACTCTTGAAGTGTAGTCACCGTGGTAATGTAAGAAACACCACAGCCAATTTGTGCACAGTAATTTCCCACAAGCAACATTCTGAACATTTGCATTGCCTTAACCCATCTATCAAATGAAACATACATTCCTTCCTCCACCAATGCACAATCACAGCAGTGGGTACCATATACAAGTCGTAGTACAGAAACTCTCCAAGGCTCCTTCAATAGGAACTTTCAAACCTATGCCCTTTACTATCTAGAAGGACATGGGCAGCAGATGTACTGGGACATCTATAAGTACACCTCCAAGCCACACACCATCCTGAGTTGGAATTATATCATCTTCCCAGCATTGACAAAACTCCAGAATTCCCTTCCTAATGACATGATGAAGGTATCTGCACCAGCTGGGCCACAACAGTTGGAAAAATACAGCTTGCCATGACATTCTCAAGGGAAACTTAGATTAGGCAGCAAATGCTGACATTGCTACAGATACCCACATCAAGCAGAAGGATAAAAGCAAGCAGATCAATATGTAGCATAGTAACAAAAGCATCTTAATCTTGTGAAGGCTGAGGTAAAAAAAAAATCTATCCACTTACAAGGATAAAAGGTAAAGTGTGATTTCTCTTGCAACTGTAAATAATATCCTGCAAAACATGAACCAAAACAACTTTCTCACCCTGCATGGAGAACTGATGAAGTTGATTGAATCCATATTGGGCTGGTACATTTTGTCCTATAACTGTTGTATTGGACAGGCACGTGAATCAATTCACTTCCTCTAAACTATTACTTATATCTGTCTTTCATTTGCATTGAAACGTGTTCATTTAATCTATCCCTTTACCCACCCCCCAACATATCTACAACCCACTCAACCCAATGAACATTGGTACGAAAGAAAATCAAATGGTTGTACTTAAGTGCTCTCGCTATACCACGATGAAAACATGACCTGGATTTTCGGTCTCAGATTTGGACTCTAGATTTGAGACATATCCTGGCTCACAAAACACAGCCTGGGATAAGGGGCCTGGAAGGTCTGATTTTTAACTCCAGGATGACAGGGCCTCTTGGGAGGAATGAAGATGAAACCTGCCAGATGTGAAGGCATGCGGATTGGAACATCTGCAATGGAGCACTGTGCTGTAAAGTTTATATGAAACATGAACAAAACATGAAATGCCCTTCCAGCCCTCATCACTCCCATGCTGTGACACCCACCTCATGCACCAACTTATGCCATTACTCATCTCCCATGACTCCATGTTTGATTTGATTTATTGTAGTTACATGCATCTAAGTACACCATGACAAGGTATTCTCACCAAACAACACTTATGGCCACAATTGATCCTTGTACCCATCTGACCAGGCCTAAGCCCCTCACACCCTCCTGCCAACCTAGGCCCCTACACAGCAAACATGGCCATTTTAAAGGCCTTATGCCAACTTTGTGCTATCTCATGCCAACCCATGCTGACCCACCCACTACAATTTCTCTTGCACAGTTCATGCCAATTCACCAAGTATCAATCATATCTGTAAGTATCTCTTACAGACATTCTTCCATTGAAATAAAATCATTCAAACACTCATTTATCATCTTTACACACCTTCATAGAACATAGAAGGTGGGCGGCACGGTGGCACAGTGGTTAGCACTGCTGCATCACAGCACCAGAGACCCAGGTTCAATTCCCACCTCAGGTGACTGACTGTGTGGAGTTTGCACATTCTCCCCGTGTCTGCGTGGGTTTCCTCCAGGTGCTCCGGTTTCCTCCCACAGACCAAAAATGTGCAGGTTAGGTGAATTAGCTATGTTAAATTGCCCGTAGTGTTAGGTGAAGGGATAAATGTAGGGGAATGGGTCTGGCACTTCGGCAGGTCGGTATGGACTTGTTGGGCCGAAGGGCCTGTTTCCACACTGTAAGTAATCTAATCTAGAACAATACAACACAGGAACAGGTCCTTCAGCATACAATATTGTGCTGAACATGACGCCAAGTTAACTTAATCCTTTTTGCCTGCCTTTGGTCCATATCATTCCATTGCTTGCATATTCATGTGCTGATCTAAAAATTTCTTAACTGCCCCCATCATATCTGCCTCCACCACCATCCCAGCAGTGTGTTCCAGACTTCTATCACTCTGTATGAAAAGCTTGCTCCTCACCATCTTCTTTGAGCTTTCTCCCTTTAACCTTAAATGCATGCCCCCTAGTATTAGACATTTCAACTCTGGGGAAAAGATTCTGACTGTCAAACTTATCTATGCTTCACATAATTTTATCGAATTCCATCAAGTCTCCCCTCAGTCTCCACCATTCCAGAGAAAACAACCCAAGGTTTTCTGGCCTCTCCTTACAGTGCGTACCCTCTAATATAGGAAGCATGCTGGTAAACCTCTCCTGCACCCTCTCCAGAGCTCCACACCTGCCTGCCATGTGGCAACCAGAATTGAACTCAATACTCCAAGTGTGACCTAACTAAAGTCTTATAAAACTGCATTTAAACAAAGACTTAAAGCTCCAAACATTTCATTCAAATGTGCAATCTCCCATAACCACAGATATTAGAATTCATTCAGTACCTCACCTCTGTGAGTGTATACTTACGTGTAGCTATCAATGAAAGAGTAAAATTGAGGATACCCACTGTGAAAATGGATGGTTTTAGAATCAGTTTTTCGGCAGTAATCCTGGTATGGAATCCCTGAAGCCTAAGTCAACACAGAGCAAAATAGCAAGGAATTATTTTATGGCTCTAACAATTCATACTTTTATTTTCAAATATTTCAAATTTAGATTTGTAAATTAAGATTTTTTAAGTTCCCTGACAGCATGATAACACCTTTCCACAGGTGCTCTTGCCAGGATCTTTTAACACTTCATTAACTCCTGTTTACAAATCCTTCCAATAGTTGACTCAACACTTCAAACAGGTTTTCGTAACACATTTGGCATATCCACTTGACAGTTGTTTTCACAGTCTTGACAGTTGGTTTTGCAAAGTCCAATAAACTAGACATTAATGGGTTTATGAACTATTTACACACATTTATGTATCACAGAAAACACTTACAAAGAGCAACTTACCTCCCAGAAAGAACATCTCATATATCGCGCAAGGTTACCTGACTTCAAGCAAAAGGCACCTTATCTCCATCAAAGATCAGCTTGATTCTCCTAAAGGTGTCACAGGATGAGGAAAGGGGGATTTCTTAATTCTCTAAAGAAATATTCTGATTATCAAGAGATAGAGTCATACAGATGTACAGCATGGAAACAGACCCTTCGGTCCAACCCATCCATGCCGACCAGATATCCCAAACCAATCTAGTCCCACCTGCCAGCACCCAGCCCATATCTCTCCAAACCCTTCCTATTCATATACCCATCCAAATGTCTCTTAAATGTTGAAATTGTACCAGCCTTCACCACATCCTCTGGCAGGTCATTCCATACACGTACCACCCTCTGCGTGAAAATGTTGCCCCTTAGGTCTCTTTTATATCTTTCCCCTCTCACTCTAAAACTATGCCCTCTAGCTCTGGACTCCCCAATCCCAGGGAAAAGACTTTGTCTATTTATCCTATCCGTGCCCCTCATAATTTTGTAAACCTCTATAAGGTCACCACTCAGCCTCCAACAATCCAGGGAAAACAGCCCCAGCCTGTTCAGCTTCTCCCTGTAGCTCACATCCTCCAACCCTGGCAACATACTTGTAAATCTTTTCTGAACCCTTTCAAGTTTCACAAAATCTTTCTGCTAGGAAGGAGACCAGAATTGCATGCAATATTCCAACAGTGGCCTAACCAATGTCCTGTACAGCCGTAACGTGACCTCCCAACTCCTGTACTCAATACTCTGACCAATAAAGGAAAGCATACCAAACACCTTCTTCACTATCCTATCTACCTGCGACTCTACTTTCAAGGAGCTATGAACCTGCACTCCAAGGTCTCTTTGTTCAGCAACATTCCAAGGGAACTTACCATTAAGCGTATAAGTCCTGCTAAGATTTGCTTTCCCAAAATGCAGCACCACGCATTTATCGGAATTAAACTCCATCTGCCACTTCTCAGCCCATTGGCACATCTGGTCCAGATCCTCTCGTAATCTGAGGTAGCCCTCTTCGCTGTCCATTACACCTCCAATTTTGGTGTCATCTGCAAACTTACTAACTGTACCTCTTATTCTCACATTCAAATCATTTATGTAAATGACAAAACGTAGAGGACCCAGCACCGATCCTTGTGGCACTCCACTGGTTTTAGGCCTCTAGTCTGAAAAACAACCCTCCACCACCACTCTCTGTCTTCTACCTTTGAGCCAGTTCTGTATCCAAATGGCTAGTTCTCCCTGTATTCCATGAGATCTAACCTTGCTAATCAGTCTCCCATGGGGATCCTTGTTGAACGCCTTACTGAAGTCCACATAGATCACATCTACTGCTCTGCCCTCATCAATCATCTTTGTTACTTCTTCAAAAAACTCAATCAAGTTTGTGAGACATGATTTCCCATGCACAAAGCCATGTTGATTATCCCTAATCAGTCCTTGCCTTTCCAAATACATGCACATCCTGTCCCTCAGGATTCCCTCCAACAACTTGACCATCACTGAGGTCAGGCTCAGCGGTCTACAGTTCCCTGGCTTGTCTTTACCGCCCTTCTTAAACAGTGGCACCACGTTTGCCAACCTCCAGTCTTCCGGCACCTCACCTGTGACTATTGATGATACAAATATCTCAGCAAGAGACTCAGCAATCACTTCTCTAGCTTCCCACAGAGTTCTCGGGTACACCTGATCAGGACCTGGGCATTTATCCACCTTTAATTGTTTCAAGACATCCAGCATTTCCTTCTCTGTAATCTGGACATTTTCCAAGATGTCACCATCTATTTCCCTAAGTCTATATCTTCCATATCCTTTTCCACTGATGCAAAATATTCATTTAGTATCACCCCCATTTTCTTTGGCTCCACGCAAAGGCCGCCTTGCTTATCTTTAAGGGGCCCTATTCTCTCCCTAGTTGCCCTTTTGTCCTTAATATATTTGTAAAAACCCTTTGGATTCTCCTTAATTCTATTTGCCAAAGGTATCTCATGTCCCCTTTTTGCCCTCCTGATTTCTCTCTTAAGTATACTAATACTTCCTTTATACTTTTCTAAGGATTCATTCGATCTATCGTGTCTATACCTGACATATGCTTCCTTCTTTTCCTTAACCAAACCCTCAATTTCTTTAGTCATCCAGCATTCCCTATACCTACCAGCCTTCCCTTTCACCCTTACAGTAATATACTTTCTCTGGACTCTCGTTATCTCATTTCTGAAGGCTTCCCATTTTCCATCCCTCCCTTTACCTGCGAATATCTGCCTCCAATCAGCTTTTGAAAGTTCTTGCCTAATAATGTCAAAATTGGCCTTTCTCCAATTTAGAACTTCAACTTTTAGATCTGGTCTATCCTTTTCCATCACTATTTTAAAACAAATAGAATTATGTTCGCTGGCCCCAAAGTGCTCCCCCACTGACACCTCAGACACCTGCCCTGCCTAATTTCCCAAGAGTAGGTCAAGTTTTGCACCTTCTCTAGTAGATACATCCACATACTGAATCAGAAAATTGTCTTGTACACATTTAAGAAATTCCTCTCCATCTAAACCTTTAACACTACGGCAGTCCCAGTCGATGTTTGGAAAGTTAAAATCCCCTACCATAACTACCCTATTATCTTTAGATTAGATTAGATTTAGATTAGATTAGATTATTTACAGTGTGGAAACAGGCCCTTTAGTCCAACAAGTCCACACCGATCCGCCGAAGCGTAACCCACCCATTCCCCTACATTTACCCCTTTACCTAACACTACAGGCAATTTAGCATGGCCAATTCACCTGACGTGTACATCTTTGGACTGTGGGAGGAAACCGGAGCACCCGGAGGAAACCCACGCAGACACGGGGAGAATGTACAAACTCCACACAGTCAGTCGCCTGAGTCGGGAATTGAACCCGGGTCTCTGGCGCTGTGAGGCAGCAGTGCTAACCACTGTGCCACCGTGCCGCCCAAGATAGCTTACAGATAGCTGAGATCTCCTTACAAGTTTGTTTCTCAATTTCCCTCTGACTATTAGGGGGTCTATAATACAATCCCAATAAGGTGATCATCCCTTTCTTATTTCTCAGTTCCACCCAAGTAACTTCCCTGGATGTATTTCTGGAAATATCCTCCCTCAGCACAGCTGTAATGCTGTCCCTTATCAAAAATGCCACTCCTTCTCCTCTCTTGCCTCTCTTTCTATCCTTCCTGTAGCATTTGTATCCTGGAACATTAAGCTGCCAGTCTTGCCCATCCCTGAGTCATGTTTCTGTAATTGCTACGATATCCCAGTCCCATGTTCCTAACCATGCCCTGAGTTCATCTGCCTTCCCTGTTCGGCCCCTCACATTGAAATAAATGTAGGTTAATTTATTAGTCCTACCTTTTCCCTGCCTGCCCTGACTGTTTGATTCACTTCTGTTCTCAACTGTACCAGTCTCAGATTGATCTCTTTCCTCACTATCTCCCTGGGTCCCACCCACCACATCTTACTAGTTTAAATCCTCCCAAGCAGTTCTAGCAAATTTCCCTGCCAGTATATTAGTCCCCTTCCAATTTAGGTGCAATTCTACCCCAAAAGAGATTCCAATGATCCAAAAATGTGAATCCTTCTTCCATGCACCAGCTCCTCAGCCATGCATTCATCTGCTCTATCCTCCTATTCCTGCCCTCACTAGCTCGTAACACTGGGAGTAATCCAGATATTACTACTCTTGAGGACCTCCTTTTTAAATTTCTGCCGAACTCTCTGTAATCTCTTTTCAGAATCTCAACCTTTTCCCTTCCTATGTCGTTGGTTCCAATGTAGACAATGACCTCTTGCTGGCCCCTCTTCCCCGTGAGAACATTCTGCACCTTCTCTGAGACATCCTTGATCCTGGCACCAAGGAAACAACACACCATTCTGCTTTTTCTCTGCTGGCCACAGAAATGTCTATCTGTACCTCTGACTACAGAATCCCCTAACACAATTGATCTCTTGGAAGCCGACATACCCCTCGTTGCATTAGAGCCAGTCTCATTACCAGAAATTTGACTGTTCGTGCTACGTTCTCCTGAGAATCCATCACCCCCTGCATTTTCCAAAACAACGTATCTGTTTGAAATGGGTATATCCACAAAAGACTTCTGCCCTAGGGGCCTACCTCTCTTACCCTTCCTGGAGTTAACCCATCTATATGACTATATCTGAGACATTCCCCCCTTCCTATAACTGCCATCCATCAATTTGATGTTGCGAATTCCCCATCGCTCTATCTGTCTCTCCAACCGATCCACTCGATCGGAGAAGATTCGCATCCAACAGCATTTATGGCAGATATAATCCGCAGTAAACCTTAAACTCTCTTTCAACTCCCACATCTGACAAGAAGTACACATCACTGCAAAGGCCATTTTTGCTCCTTCACAATCTACAGACCCAGAAAATAACACCGTCTTATTCCTCTACAAAACACTGCACCAGGTTAAATTAAGACCTATGGCTTATATCTTAAGTTTAATCAAGAGACTTATCTTCAAAAACATATAATCAAGAAAGAACCCACTGTACTCACTAATACAGCCTTTCTCTTGGACAGACTTAAAACAACAATTCACTTATCTGATTCTGTGTTGTGAACTTCGCCCAAACCGGTTCCTCCAAGATTAGTTGTGAAATTCACTGTTTGTTAATTTTCCCAGATGCACTCCGATGTCCAGCAACACATGAATTAAAATAGCAAAGGCAGTAACTGTGCAGGTTCTCTGTCTCTCTCTCTCTCTCTCTTGCCCTGTCCGCACCATGTGCTTCCTTTGTCTGCTCTTTTCCTTTTTAAAACTGCTGTTGTTCTGACTTTTTTTTCCAAAGTTCCAAAACAATGCAACAGCATATAAAACAGTAATTGCTGCTCCTGGAATTCAAGGAAATCACCTCCAATACCTAAAATACCTCAAAAAAAGGAGCAGCTCTTATAGCCAGAAATGTTTCCTGTCCTCCATCTTGGATGAGATGTTGTGAAACTTGAAAGTGTTCAGAAAAGATTTCCAAGGATATTGCCAGGGTTGGAGGATTTGAGGTATAGGGAGAGGTTAAATAGACTGGGGCTGTTTTACCTGGAGGATCGGAGGCTGAGGGGTGACCTTATAGAGGTTTAGAAAATCATGAGGGGCATGGATAGGGTAAATAAGTAAAGTCTCTTCCTTGGGGTGGGGGAGTCCAGAACTAGAGTGCATAGGTTTAGGGTGAGAGGGGAAAGATATAAAAGAGACCTAAGGGGCAACTTTTTTCACGCAGAGGGTGGTACGTGTATGGAATGACCTGCCAGAAGAAGTGGTGGAGGCTGGTACAATTGAATCATTTCAAAGACATCTGGATGGGTATATGAATAGGAAGGGTTTAGAGAACGTTGGGCCAGGTGCTGGCAGGTGGGACTAGATTGGGTTGGGATATCTGGTCGGCATGAACGGGTTGGATTGAAGGGTCTGTTTCCATGCTGTATACATCTCTATGACTCTATGACTTTTCTCAGAGGCATGACACTATATGCCTCCACAGGCTGAGCTTTTATCAGGCTGAGGAAGTGGGCTTTGGAGGGTAATTATAATTTTGCACGGGCAACCAGCCCATCACATTCTGACCCATCCCTGAGTTCACCTCCATAATAGAGAGGGTAGGTGGGTTCTGGAATCAGTAGTCCACCTACTACATACAAGTAAGCAATAAAGACTCAGCTGAGTTTGTTAAAACTTCAATGGACCTAACCCACTGGATTGGGCAGAGTGGGTTTGTGGTTTTCTATCAGATTGTTAAAATGGAAAGAAGAGAGGTGGGCCCTAATGCTGGAGGCAGCCCATTGTCAAGTGGGGTGCCCTTCCCTTCCTTCATAATTGTCCAGATAGTACATAGCCCATCTCCTAATGCCTCTACTTTTCATCCTAAAGTACCAACCAAAACCTGCCAAATGTCCCTGGATGTACCGTTCCTCCATAACACAGTAATGATCCATCAGGCCTCCTTCATTACTGAGTCCTGCGCTGCTAGATATTGCTGGAATTGCCAGCTAATCTAGTTGTCCAGTTGCTCCTGAGAGCAGCATTGTTTCCCAGTCCCACGAGGAGCTCGTTTAGCCTGCCTATAATGCTGAACCCCACTTCATGAAAATAGCTAATGATTTAAATAGCTTTAGAAAATGCACATGTGCAAACCACAATGCACCTCTATTGCCAACCCGTGAAAATGTTAAGTGCTGTGTTTAAGGATGGGACATCAACTTTTCTGACAGTTCCACTATTTTTGCCAACATGACATAAGTCTGTGTCCTGGTTATTTTTGCAATCACATCTGCCTGCATCAAAATTATAAATATGGACTTAACTGCTGTTATTTCTCATTTGACACTAAGGTTGTATTAAAATTAGAGGTTAGTAACCAAGTTTTATGATCTTACAAATATAGCAAGTTTTCTTTAAGAAGGACAATGTATTTGAACATTTTTTAAACGTTGCTGCACCTTTTTGTTACTCATTAGAATTCAGAAACAGTTTCATATTTACCAAAAAGACAACTACAGTACTCATTTTCAATGAGCCCATACCATCCTTGTATTATGCATTATAATCTCAGCATGCACAGCATGTATTCACTCAGGCCCAGAACACACTGCTTGACATTTCCATAGTCAGTGCTATGGAACCCTGTGGAATGCTGGCAAGGTAATCAGTTCAGCCTATGCAACCCATGGCCCTCCTCATAAACAAAGCTACTCAATCATTCCTCCCTTTGCCACCAGCCATTTATGCTCAAATGCCAACATTCTTCATCATCTGTAACAGTGATTACATTATTTAGCATCACAAGCTGTCTAACTGAACTGTACGTTAATCTAGCTTTTTAATCTTTTTTTTCTTTTTCAGAATTGGCACACTCTCAATAAAATACAAACTCATTATTGTTGCGTAAAGTGCACAAGAATGGTAATTAAGTGCTGACTATTTCAAATTGGTTTGGAATTAAGATTGCATTAGAGAATTTTTCTGCATCTTCAGTGTTATCAATGTGTGTTGTAAAGAACTATTATATTTACAGTAAGTGCTGGATAAGATGCTGTTCGTATGAAGCTTGCCAAACACTAAAACTGAACTTGTAGCCCAGTGAAAACTTTCAAAGTGCAACGGTTCTTTCCAACATCTGGTTTCAATTCAATTTCTCTGCCAGTCTGCTGTTTATTTCTCCTTTTGTTTCTCTTCTTCTACTGTCACACATGGTCGACTGGATCCTGTGCCTCATTTGGCTTGTTCTACCCAGACTTTCTTATGTTACTAACTGTTTTGTGTTGCACTCAGAAACTGATTGCTGATCAAGGCCATAGCTATAAATATTCCTGCCAGATTTACCAATAGGGATACAGATACAGCAGAGACTATTAGAAAAAAAAATAAAACAAAAGGTCATTTGGCCCTTTCAGACTCATCCAACTTGTAGCCCCAATTTATTGCAATAAGACTGGAAAAAGTTTAAGAATTCAGATATAGACTTGGAATTATAATAACAAATTCAGCCATAATTTCACATCTAAACCTTTCAGGCTTGTGATTCAGCTGAGACCATTCCCAGGACCTTTAGAGAGTTAGGCACAGACATACTGGTAGTCCATAATGGAAATTGTACATAAAGACAAATCTACTGGTCTGGGAATTGGGTGAATACACAGTCAATTGAGTGTCAATAAAGATGAAGCAAGAATCTTCAGCCACTATACTAACCAGAAAATTACAACCAAAAGTACAAATAAATTCATCCTTTTTAAATGAACAGATAAATAAGGATAAGAAAGGAAGATATGCATTTATATAAAACATGATCCGACATTTTGAAGTGTCTTAATGCCATTGAAGAACTGTTTTCAGGAATCACCGTGGGTGCAATGAAGGAAGCACAACAATGCGCAATCACAAACACATTATTTTTGTGATATTGATTGAGAGGTAAATGTCGACGAGGATACCAGACGGAATTTCTCTGCTCTTCTTTGAACAATGAAATTTTTCCTACCCACCCATATGGGGCTTTGGTTTTTGTGTCTATTCTGAAAGACAGCACCTCTAAAAGTGGAGCAATCCCTCAGTAACTACACTGGAAAGGAATGCCAGCCTAGTCTTAATACTCGAGCCCAGGAGTAGAATTTGAATCAGGAACATTGTGATTCAGAGGTGAGGGTGCAGATAAGCCAAAACTGGCATTGATTCAATGCAGTTCAATGCAAACTATTGAATCATCTATTTGTACATTTGTGCCACCATTTTGAAGATCACTGTGAATGTCTTGCAAGGATTTGTCTTATCATCTAAGTTATGAATATATTGCTGAGAAATTTCATGCAGATTGCAAATTAAACCCAAATTCAAAGCTTGTTACTCAGTGTGACTTCTTAATCACACAATTGTTACGATGCAGAGGGAAGCCTTTCAGCCCATCATGTTTACAGTGGTTCTTTTATCTAGTGTCAATCACCTACCTTTTCCTCATATTCCTACACACCATTACTATCCAAATGATCATCCAATGAATGCCCTCTTAAATGCTTCAATTGAACCTGCCTCCACCACATTTCCAGGCAATGCATTCTATTGACTAACTAATCGCTGTGTGGAAATATTTTTTTCTCACACCACCCTTGTTTCATTTGCATATCACTTCAAATCAATGGCTTCTTGTTCCTTTTTTTCTTTTATGAGTGGGAACAGTTTCTCCCCATCTACTCTGTCCAGCCCAATCATGGACTTTGAAAAATTAATCATAGCTTCTTAACTTGGTAATTGACCGACTAAAAATATCTCTTCAAAATCTCCCAACCTATTCCATATATTAGATCAGCACATTTAAACGATTACTTTTCTTGTCCAAAGTCAAACGTTAATTGGATGATTGGTACATTGATAAATTAATTATGCACTGCATTAGAACAGCATGAATTTGTCACAGAATTACAATGATATCTGTTATATTATCTATAATGGCCATCTCTGGGCTCAACACTTCAAAAGGCAATCAATAAAAATGCATCAAACTTTCTGTTCTAATTAGAGAATATTATTTTACACTTAAAAGAGTTCAACCTTATGAAAGTGTGCATAGTTATTAAACCTTAAGAAATAAGAGAATTGGAAATAAGCTTTATTTAGCTTGAATATTCCACCATGGTCATTGTGCCTTCCATGATGAAGTGTCCTGAAACCAGTTTGAAGAGTAATGATGGAGAATGTTTATTCATGTGATAAATCAAACTTTACACAGAGAATGTACAGAACAGTAATGGAAATTTGTACGACTTGGCATTTTAATTTCACACAAAAATGCAACTTGTTATATCTTTTGAAATCAGAGATTAGCTTACTGCATTTGAACAAGAATTGAGCATTTAGCACCAGTGCTTTTATCTGATATTGGTAAGGCAGAGATCATATTCTACATTAAAAGTGTAACTTCATATATTTTATACTTTTAAACAAAATAATCCATTCCCATTATCATTAGAGATCATGAAAGTAACCAAACAATAAAATCATTTATTTTTAAGAGTGTAACCTTGCATTAGAAGATGCGGGGATGTGAATTCTCCAGATGAGTCCTTGGGGCTGAGTCCTTTAAATGTGTAGAGTGAAGTGAAACATAAGTAGACAACCATGATGCTAATGCTTCCATTTTAGATGCTGCACTGGATGTTTTACTTTAACAGTCAAGAATTGCATTCATAAAAGCTAGTAATGTGTAAGTTGCCATAGTCTTAACACATCACAGGGTTGCTCTTTCATTAGAAAGAGACAACTGGTGGTGATTTAACATGAGGGCCATCATACCTCAGGTGAGGGGAGAGGTTGAGAAGGAGAATCCTTCATGATAATCTCAGCTATTGAAGGAACTTGAACCCATACTGACAGCTTCACACTGTTTTGCAAACCAGCTGCCCAGCCAATGGAGCTAAACCAACCCCCAAAAGCGAGTAATATTTAGTTAAACACAATCAAATAAATGGAAAAATGTGGCATTTCTATGTGTCTGATTTATTTTTATTCAAAGTTCTCATACCTTTCAGTTATTAAGAAATACAAGGAAATTGATTGACAAATCTAACAGCCCCAGTACAAACCATTCATGTAAGCTGTATTTTATATTTTTGTTTTATTAACAGAAGGGGAAATCAATCCGTTCCTGAACAAATGTTCCCTTTAAATTAATGTCACCATTAACTGATGTCTTGAATTAATGGAGATATGTGGGAATGAGGGGCGAGCCAAAATTCATGAAATGATTAAATATTGTGAGTAAAGAATTGACAGATAGAATTTATTGGATAATTTACTGAAGTCAATATAACATACTTCAAAAGTTGATGTTTGACATACACGGCATTATGGTGTAATCTTAAAAATGTTGCGGTAAATGTGAGAACAGGAAAGAAATGATCACTTCCACTTTTTCATGCTTTAATCTATTAGACACACTACTGTCCCAAACATATTCAACCTTGTTCAGTTTAACATTATCAGTTCTTTGTGACTGACACCAAGGGTTAATTGCATACTTGCATAACTAGTTTACAGCAAGTTGAAATGTCTCCAGTGCCTGTAAAGGATCACCTTAATCCCTGATAGATGAAATTAATGCTGAAGGTTCCAGATGGAAAGACCTTTAAAACAACCATGTGAACTGGGTTTTCAGGTTGTAATTATGTAGGTGGTCAACATTACAACAAATAAATGCAGAAGTTGAGTATAATTTTTCATAGCTCCCCATTATCATTAAAACCACATTTCTTTCAACACAAAAATATATAATTTAGTAGACTCTCAACATAGTCTTCTTAGCTACTGAACAACATGATAAGTCGGAATACAGTCAGGAAAACGGAACAAATTAGCATGAAGGGAATGTTTTTGTACGTTTTATATGCTGTGATATGTTTATATGTTTCCACTCACTTAGATCAGGTTTAGAGTGATTCCAGGAGATAGTTACAAAGTGATTGCTCAGAGGGTGTTTGCTACTGCTCTTTGGGGCACCTTTAGTTTTGAGAGAATAAGCTTAACCTGGCAAAGTACATGAAGAACTTGGTCTCATCCATGTCTTTTTCATTTAGGAGAAAGGTTTGTTTTGAAATAATTTTGAGGTGTTTTATATTACAACTATTCTGCTGAGACTGCCACCTCTCTGGTTGGGAGCTTAGTCATGCATATCATTTTAAAATCTGAAATTCCACAAAAATCTTGAAAGGGTTCAGAAAAGATTTACACGGATGGTTGCTGTGATTGGAAGGTTTGAACTATAGGGAGACGGTGAATAAGCTGGAGCTACTTTGTCTGGAATGATGGAGGCGGAAGGGACACTTTATAGAGATTTATAAAATCATGAGCGGCCTGGTTAGGGTGAATAGGCAAAGGCTTTTTTTCCCAGGATAAGAGTGCCCAAAACTAGGGGGCATGATTTAAAGGTGAGAGGGGCAAGATTTAAAGGGACCTGAGGGGCAACTTTTGCATGCAGAGGCTGGTGCGTGTATGGAACGAACTGCCAGAGGAAGTGGTGGAAGTTGGTACAATTACAACTTTCAAAAGGCATCTGTATGGGTATAGGAATAGGAAGGGTTTAGAGGAATATGGACCAAATGCTGGCAAATGGGGCTAGATCAGTTTAGAATATCTAGTCGACACATACAAGTTGGATCAAAGAGTCTGTTTCTGTGCTGTATAACTCTATCACTCCGTGAACTATACCTGTCCCTTTCTTGAAAGCATAGAATGCTTTGTCTTCAACTGCTTTCTGTGACAGAGAATACTACCAGCTCACCACTCTCTAGGTGAAGAAATTTCTCCTCATCTCAGTCCTAAAAGGTCTACCCTTTATCCTTCGACTGTGACCACTGATTGTAGACTCTCCAGTCACCAAGTACATCCTTCCTACATCTACCCTATTTAATCCTATTAGAATTTCACAGGTTTCAATGAGATCCTCCCTCATTCTTTTAAACTGGCAAGCCTGAAATGTCGACTCCCTTGTTCCTCAGATGCTGCCTGACCGACTTTTTCCAGCACCATATTTCATCGACTCTGACTTCTCCAGCATCTGTAGCCCTTATTATCTCCTGAATATATTCATAATCAATCAAAATGTCAGACTCGCCATCTCAGGAATCAATCTGGTAAACTACCTTTGCACATCATCAATAACCAGAACATCTATCCTAAGATAAGGAAATTAAAAATGCACCATGTGTGGTCTTCCCTGTACAGTTGTAGTGAGATGTCTCTGCTCCTGTATGTGAATTCTCTCGCTCTTCACGCCAACATACCATTTGTCTTCTTTTCTGCTTACTGCACTTGCATGCTTACTTTCAATGACTGCTGTTCAAGAATACCCAGGTCTCGTTGCATCTCCTCCTTCCCCAATCTATTGCCATTCAAATAAAACTCTGCCTACTTATTTCTACTACCAGTATGGATAATCTCCACATTTATCCATATTGTATAGCATTTCCAGTGTGTTTGGCCACTTACCTAACTTGTCAAAATCACATTGAAACTTTTATGCATCCTCCTCACAGCATACCCTCCTACTCAGCTTTGTGTCATCTTCAAACTTGAAGATATTACCTGTATTTTCCTCATTTAACTCATTACTATATATTGTGAATAGCTGGGGTCCAACCACTGATTCCTGCAATACCTCACTAGTTACTTCCTGCCTGGAAAATGGCCCATTTATCCCTATTCTTTGTTTTCAATCTTTCAACCAGTTCTAAATCCATTTCAGTACATGACCACCAATCCCACATACTTTAATTTTGCACATTAGTCTCTTATGTGGGACCTTATAGAAAGCCTTCTGAAAATTCAAGTAAAACACATCCATTGGCTCCCCTTTATCCACTCCATTAGTTACTTTCTCAAACATTCCAGCAGATTTGTCAAGAATAATTTGCATTCGTAAATGCATGCTGACACACATTACTCATCAGTCAAGGCTATCTATCAAGTTGGTTAAGGGGATGAGCCATTGCTGAGCAGGCTTGGAGCACAGGTTTGTGTCATCTTCAAACTTGAAGAATCGTCTCCTTACAGGGAGCAAGGAGCCAATTATCAGGTGCTCCAACCACCCCGTTCGGCTCTTTCAGCGCTATTGTGGGCTGCCTTTTCCTGAATGAGGCAAAGATAGGGATTGAATGCGATGAAAGTAGCTGATATAGCTTTTGGTATTGGTACATGTGGGAGAAAGATGGTCAGGTGCCCTGAGTGAATGAATCGGCAAACCAGAGGTCATACAGGGTTAGCTCGGTAGGCAGATTGGAAGAGTGAGAGTGAGTGAGGGGAGCCACTGTCTGTAATACTGAGAATGGTAAACAATGAGCTTTGGTGGGAATTCTGTACAGTGGTGGAAGAGTGTCTGATAGTGGAGTGTGATTGGATGCACTCACCGTTGTAGAACAGGGGAAACTAATTGACCTTCTCCATGCTTGCTGGACATAATTAGTGCACATTGTTAAGATGCTCACTGAAGAATTATCCTCAATAAGTAATACCAACAGATTTTGAACATCAAAGTACTCCTCTGTCATCAACTAGTGGTGGCTCAAGGTTAGCACTGCTGCCTGATAGAATCAGGGACATGGGTTTGATTCTACCTTTGGATGACTGTCAATGTGATGTTTGTACACTCTCCCCTTGTCTCTCTGGGTTTCCTCTGGGTGGTCCAGTTTCCTCCCACAGTACAAAGATGCGCAGGCTAAGTGAATTAGCCATGCTAAATTGCCTGCAGTGTACAGGGATGTGCAGGCTAGGTGGGTTAGAGGGGTGGATCTGCGAAGGATGTTCTTCAGAGGGTTGGTGTGGACTTGATGGGCTGAATGGCCTGCTTTCACACTGTGGGGATTCCACACTGTGATTTTTTTTAAAATTTGGAATTATTGGCAGATTGTTAGATCTCATTGTTAGATTACTAACTCCTCACTATGCAAGTCCCCTTGTGACTCATATGAGTTATTGAAATATTGGCATGTTGAATCATTCTTTGAAAATTTTCCTAAAAGCCATGACTCGAAGTAAAGCATTCAATACAGATTTAAGGCAAGTGACTAGTTGTCAAAATTCTTCACATTTAATACAACTAAACATTAAAAAACTTGTTATATTTCCTGGTAGTCTCAGGTATGTAAACCACAGTGTAGCAATTTGAGATCAAGGTCTCAATACTAATCACCCCGCATATGCAAGAGGCGGTGCAAGGGCTAAAAGTTTAAAAGGCAAAATATAGATCTGACCTATTGTGTTTATCATTCTTCAACTTAGATTTTGTGTCCATTTTGTAAATGATCAAATTCTTGAAGGTTGAAATTTTTGATTTATTCAATGTTTTAGACACACAGTTATATTTGACATATGTATAACAGTTAATACTTAAAAGGTGCACCTGATAATTGTTTGTTAAGAAATTCAAACATGTTACAATTTGAACACAATATCTTTAGGCTTTATGAATCTTTATTATAAACATCTACTTTCCATACAATTCTCTCCATAAATTGCTACATTACATGAATTATACCAAGTTAAAATATGAATCCACATCAGGCAAATTTTTTTATTCATTCACAGGATGAGGGCATTGCTGGCTAGACCAGTATTTATTGCCCATCCCTAATTGCCAAGAGGGCAGTTAAGAGTCAATCACATTGCTGTAAGTCTGGATTTATATGTAGGCCAGGCCAGGTAAGAATGGGGGTTTCCTTTCCTGAAGGACATTAGTGAAGCAAATGGGTTTTTCCTGACCATCGGAAAATTGATTGATGGGGATCATTAGACTCTGAATTCTAGATTTTTATTGAATTCTAATTCCACTATCTGCCATGGTGGGATTCAAACCCAGATCTCAAGAACACTACCTGGGGCTTTGGATTAACAGTTTAGCAACAATACCACTAGGTCATTGCTCCTTAATGTTCCTTAATCAATTCTTCATGTCTTAAGCTGGCTTCTCTACTTAATTATCTTTCCCCATGAGGCTAATGATATCTCTATGGATCCTTTATTTTGACACATTATCAATAGCTCAGTTTGTAAATATAAATGCTACAGTGAAACGTTTAAATGTTAGTTCTGATGAAAGGCATCAATCTGAAGCATTGGGCTGGATTTTGTTCCACCATGGAGGTCTCACATACCAATTAGAATACTGTTGGGTGGCCCTCAATCTTTCTGTGGAGGAGACCGACGAATCAAACACTGAGAGCAAAGGCTGAATGTTGTCTTTCAGAAGCCCCTTCCCAACGTCGTATCCTTTGAGGTGAATTCTAGTGGGTCGGGGTAATGAAGGCCAGTATACCAAACAGATATCCAGCAGTAGCTGGGAAATCCCTTCTGCCTTCAGGGAAGATTCTCCAACTGCTGGGAGACTGATACAGGGTAACTCCTGCAATACAGTGGTCCCAGTCACTTTCATTCCTGCCACAAGATGCTGCATTAAATCCAGCCCACTAACTCTGTTTATCATTCTATAGATGCTGCCTGTTTCTGGCATTTTAAGCTTTTACTTTAATTTAATTTTAAGAATGTCCTTGATTCAATCTATCATGCAGTATCAGTCAGTCAATCTCCTGATTGGAATATAATTAAAGAGGATGGTCTTGCTCCAGCTGGTTCCCTATGGTTTAATGAGAATGGAGACAATAATATGATGGTGCTGTATAGCTGGTTACATTATCAGTTACACACTGGAGATGCAGAAGAAAGGATGGAATAACTTGTATGAGAGAAATGTACTACAAGGATCAGTGTTATGGACAGAATGTAAATAAAAGAATCACAAATTGTGACAGAGTCAGACTGCAGTCATTCAAAGTCATATATCAGTTGATACAATTAGCCCCTAAGATAGCAATCCCTCTGAAGTACAGGACAGAATCGGAGGCCCAAACCTTATGTCAACTCAATCCATCAGGATAACACAAACTATTCACTTCTAATGCGCTGTTTGCCTTAAAATATATTAACAATGAACATGCTTCAAAATTGCAGACCAGTGTACAAAGGTATGGCTTAATAATCCTTCATCATTTCAACTTGAAAAAGCTGTCTATTGTTGTCAGTCAGCCTTCGTTCTCTGTGGGCACTATTTTATATTGACTTTTAATCTCCTGTGTAACAATTGATGGAAAGCAGATGATATTACTGTAATGTAGTTTAATATCAGTAGACTTCGTGATAATTTGGTTAACCCTTTCCTTACATTATCATCCTATGCATGATCTTCTATCACCTCAGCTTACTTACTACATGCAATTAATTCGGACCCAAATAGAAATGATGAAAACTATTTCATCTGTAATCTGAGGATGATCACTGTTATGTTAATGGTATCAAATGCCAATCAAAAATTTACACATGGAATTAAAGGTATTGATAGGATGCCTCAATTCAAATAATCTTGAATAGTATGTAATGAAATTACTCTACCTCAAAACGACATGGAAACTTCAAAGTGAATTTCTTACTACAACTTGTGCTGGCCAGACTTTCTGGGTGTGCTGACAAGTAAATGCCATTAATTCATCGCACGCTCTTCACAATGGGATATTATTCAGCTTGTAGCATCCAGCCTCAAGTCAGCTTGGCTGCCTTCAGTAATGTCCATTAGTATACTTTACCCCATTGACAGTTAGCAAAACTGTGATGGGTGAGTGTAAAGTTGGTGAAATTGATTTGTTTAAACCCATATCCTTTCTTAGACATTAGATAGATCTGCAGGCAGAGCCAATACACTGAGGTTTCTCGACATGGGCACTATACTATTGGAACTCCATGTGATAGCAATGTATGAAACAGCGTCACTGCCAAAATCTGAATTATCTGATCTACATTAAGCTGCGACACATTCTTACGATTGACAACTGATGTTTCTGCAATTTGTTTCACATTAATATTATTTTAACTCTCAGTTTAGGTTTCTGTGGTTTAAAACAGAATATGGTTTCAATAAATTTCCTATTGTATTGCACCCAAAAATCCCCCAAAAAAGCAAAGCTATCTGTGAGACCAAGATATGAGATACCTCAGCTGTGCTCTATAATTTTACACGATAATAGAAACCTTTGGCACCATAAAGAAATGCTGCTTCTCCCTGATTTAAAGCATGACTTAATTACATAACCAGTTACCACTGGGACAATTTGATCTATGTTGCTATAGAAACTGGACAAAGTATTTCCAAATATTGTGCTAACTGCAATCCGTGTTAGCGTTTTCTTTTTATCCCTTTGCTTTATCTTCCATCTTTTGATTAGATTATGAGTGCTATCACTGTCAGCTGCTAAGTAACTGTTTTTGCGAGAGAACTAAAGATGAATTTGTACAGAAATGATTCACTTTCAGGCAGCATCTGGAGTTAGAAAGGTATGAAGGAAATCTGGAGTTGAAGATCTGAATCCACTTTCACTTTCATTGCAATGTCAAACAGCAAGCCATGAAGGATTATAGCTTAAACATTTTCTTAAAGGAAGTATCAACATGTATATGGCAGTATTACTTATATTTTATGTTTCTTAACTGCATTGCTTAAAAGTTATCAAGATTATTGTTGGATTCCTGTTCTGTTGATAGCAGAAAGACAAAAAAAAAGACACATTCGTATGTAATGCAGTCATGCAGAACCTAAAAGACATTGCACAAGCCTTGCTTTGCAATAAATTAAAAGTAAAATAGAGACCATAGATTGAAATAAACGAGGGAGATTCACAGTCTGAGATTCAGCGTTCATGGAGAGACATTTTACTGTAACTACCAAGAACATAATGGCTATGAAAAATAACTGCCACCACAACTGGAGGTGGGGAAAAGTGCTTCAATCTGTGATGGACAAACATTTGATTTCAGGTAATGTGAGGCACTTCAAAGGGCAAACCCATTGCACAGCTACCTACAGTGATGCATAGTGGTAATGTCAATAGACTAGCCCGCCTGAACAACGACAGTTTTCTGAGGGCTTGGGCTCAAATCCTACCATGATGAAGTTTGAAATATCCATTGTTGATTATCCTAGAAACCCATCTGGCACATCAATGCCCTTCAAAGAGGAGATGATGTGGCTACACACCCACAGCAATGTGGTTGACTCTTAACTACCCTCAGGAAATTAGGGATAGTCAATAAATGCTGGCCTTGATTGTGATACTCATATCTGGTTTTCTTTTCTGAAAAATGTGACATGCAACAGTGAGAATGGTAGTGCTTGAAACTTGATGAGATGTTAGTGCAGTAGGAGAAGTAGAGTGAGTGTGAAGTTGCAGGGCGAAGATGGTTGCAGTTACCTTGGTAGAGTGGAGAAGGCGATTGCTCTTCTTCCTGTATTTCTGGGGGTTTTGCTGGACCGCGGACACTGTACTGGACCAGATAACAACCTCAGAGCAGGTTGGCATAGTCTGCTGATGTGGCCTCCTCCATCTGTAGGACCTTGAGGAGAAAAATATGTCCCTTGGTTGCAGCACCCTGTCCACCAGGATCTCCAGCTCCCTGACTGAAAAGCTGAGTGCCAATTTCCTCTTACCTGGAATGTCTGGTGCAAATGTCTAAGTCTGTGCAGGACAGCTCCAGAGTGGCTACATTAGACCTTTCAGATATGGCACCAGTGCCAGAGACATTGGTTTATCCTGAGAAATTTTGTCAGTGAGAAGAACGGAAAGTGAGAGAATTGGGCTAGCATCAGATAAGGGGCGACATAGTGACACAGTAGTGTTAATGAGGTATGTTTAGGATGATGGCATGAGAAAAATTGCTGGGGCTCATGGAGGGAAGATGTCAGTGAAAAGTCAATATAATTGACACAGCCAAAGTATGGGAAAAATCAGCCCTATGTATTTAAGGCAAGCAGGAAGATGGAAATGAAATGTACAGGGCCTTTTAGATGGGCTGAATGGGAAAGATGATTGTAGGGGAGGGAAGAGAGAGTATGACATGCTTAAAGGATTCAACAATTACATCATCATAGAAGTGGAGAAACAGTAGTTAGGGTAGAATCTTTTTCTTACTGTGCTGCAAAAACAAAGTAAGGAGTGCTTCAAGTTCCTGGTCAGTGTCATTGCATGGCAAAGATTCTATCCTGAAATATTGCATTAGTGTGTCCCTTCATTCTGCCTGGTTTGCGATTTTATCTGTACTCTTTGCAACAGGAGGAGTTCTGCTCACATAACTCCCTGGCCAAGAAACTAGGCTGAGCCAGTTTGCAGGTCAGACTTGGAGTGGGAGAGGAAAGATCCAGTGGTCGTGGTCCATGTAGGTACTAACAACCTATATAAAATTAAGGCAGAGGTTCTGATAAGGGAGTATGAACAGCCAGGAGCTAAATTAAAAAGCAGAACCAAAAAGGTAATAATCTCTAGATTACTTCCTGAGCCACAGCCTAATTGGCACAGGGTCAATAAAATTAAGCAGGTAAATGCATGGCTTAAAGATTGGTGTGGGAGAAATGGGTTTGAATTCGTGGGACATTGGCACCCAGTACTGGGGAAGGAGGGACCTTATCCGATGGGACGGTCTTCATCTGAACTATGCTGGGACCAGAGTCCTAGTGAATTGCATAAGTAGGGCTATAGATAGGGCTTTAAACTAAATGGGGGTGGGGGCTCAGTCATAGGGGAAATTAGAAAACCCGAATTAAAGGAGGAGGTAAGAATGCAGAACTCAGGAGAGGTTATTAAAATCTTCAGCACAGCCACAAATAAGACAGAGTGTATAGAAAGGGTTAGCAATCATACTTCAAGCACACTGGACAAACAAATGACAATGAAAAGAGGGTCAAGGAATACAGGACTGAAGGTTTTGTATCTGAATGCACGCAGTATAAGGAATAAGGTAAATGAGTTTGTGGTGCAGATTGAAATTGGCAGGTATGACGTAGTGAGCATCACGGAGAGGGATCAGGATTGGGAGCTGAATATTCAAGGATATGCATCCTATTGAAAAGATAGGCAGGTGGGCATAGAGTGTGCAGTTGCCTTATTAGCAAGAAATAAAATTAAATCAATAGTAAGAAACAAAGTAGGGTCATATGGTGTAGAATCTGTGTGGGTAGAATTGAAGAACCGCAAAGGTAAAAAAAAACATAGTTGGGATTTACATACAGGCCTCCAAACAATAGTCAGGAAATGGAGTGCAAGATGCACCAGGAGATAGAAAAGATGTGTAGGAAAGACAAAGTTACAATATCACAGGTAGACCGGGAAATTCAGGTTGGTAATAGATTGCAAGAAAAGGAATTTATGGAATGTCTATGAGATGACGTTTTGGAGCAGCTTGTGGTGGCGCCTATTAGAGAACAAGCAATATTGTATTTAGTGTTGTGCAATGAGTTGATAAGGGAGCTTAAGATGAAGGAACCCTTAGGAGGCAGTGATCATAATTTACTCTGCAAGTTGCGAGGGAGAAGATAGAATCAGCAGTAACAGTATTACAACTGAAGAAAGGCAACTGCAGAGGCATGAGGGAGGAGCTGGGTAGAATTGACTTGGAGAGGACCCTAGCAGGAAAAACAGTGAAACAGCAATAGCAGCAGTTTCTGGGAGTAATTCAAGAGACACAGCAGAGTTATCCCAAGGGGAAAGAACTATGGTACAGGGAGGATGAGGCAACCATGGCTGACGAGGGAAGTCAGGGATAGTATAAAAGCAAAAGAGAAAGCATATTATGGTGGTTGAAGGACAGTGGGAAACCAGAGGATTGGGCAGCTTACAAAGACCAACAGAGGGGAACAAAATCAGAAATAAGGAGGGAGAAGATTAAATATGAGGATAAGCTAGCCAGTAATATAAAAGAAGACTATAAAAGTTTCTTTAGATATATAAAAAGGCAAAAGAGAGGCAAAATTGAAGATTGGGCTTCTGGAAAATGATGCTGAAGAGATAATAGTGGGGAACAAGGAAATGGCTGAGGAACTGAATAATTCTTTGCATCAGTCTTCATGGTGGAAGACATGAGTAATTCCCCAAAAATTCAAGAGAATGAGGGGGCAGAGCCAAGTATGGTGGCCATCACCAAGGAGAAAGTACAAGAAAAACTGAATAGCTTGAAGGTGAATAAATCACCTGGATCAGATGGACTACACCTCAGAGTTCTAAGGGAGATAACTGAAGAGATAGTGGAGGCATTAATGGTGATCTTACAGAAATTGCTAGAATCAGGAAAGGTCTCAGAACTGGAAAATTGCTAATGTGACCCCTGTTTAAAAAGGGAGTAAGGCAAAAGACAGAAAATTATAGACCGATTAGCCTAACTTCGATTGTGGGTAAGATCCCGGAATCCATTGTGAAGGGTGAGATTTCTGAATACTTGGAAGTGTATGGTAAAATATGGCAGAGTCAGCATGGTTTTGTCAAGAAGAGATCATGCCTGACAAATCTATTAGAATTCTTTGAGAAAGTACTGCTTAATTAAACCAAGGAGAGCCAATGGATTGAATCTACCTAGACTTCAAGAAGGCCTTCGACAAGGTGCTGCGCAGGAGGCTACTGAGTAAGCTAAGGGCCCATGGTGTTGGAGGCAAGGTGCTAGCATGGATAGAAGCTTGGCTGTCTGGCAGGAAGCAGAGAGTGGGGATAAAAGGGTCCTTCTCAGGATGGCAGCTGGTGACAAGTAAAGTTTCGCAAGGCTCAGTGTTTGGGTCACAACCTTTCTCTTTATATATTAACGATCTAGATGAAGGAACTGAGTGCATTCTGGCTAAGTTTGCAGATGATACAAAGATAAGTAGAGGGACAGGTAGCACTGAGGAGACGAGGAGGCTGCAGAAGGATTTGGACAGGTTTGGAGAGTGGGCAAAGAAGTAGCATAGAGCATAGAAGAAATACAGCACAGAACAGGCCCTCAGGCCCACGATGTTGTGCCGAGACTTAATCCTAATGTAAAATATAGTAACTTAACCTATGCACCCCTCAGCTCACTGCTATCCATGTGCATGTCCAGCAGTCGCTTAAATGTCCCCAATGACTTTGCTTCTACCACCTCAGCTGGCAACGCATTCCATGCATTCAGAACTGTCTGTGTAAAGTATCTACCTCTGATGTCTAAATTATACCTTCCTCCTAATATCTTCAAACTATGACTTCTCTTACCAGTCAATCCTGCCCTGGGGAAAAGACTCTGGCTATTGACTCTATCTATTCCTTTCATTATTTTGTAGACCTCGATCATGTCTCCTCTCTTCCTCCTTCTCTCGAAAGAGAAAAGTCCAAGCTTATTCAACCTTCCTTCATAAGGCAAACCCTCCAATCCAGGCAGCATTCTGGAAAACCTTCTTTGCACCCTCTCCAAACCCTCTGTATCTTTCTTATAGTAGGGCGACCAGAACTGGACACAATATTCCAAGTGTGGTCTTACCAGAGCTGCAGCAAAACCTCGCAGCTCTTAAACTTGATACCCCTGCTAATGAAAGCCAAAACACCATATGCTTTCTTAACGACCCTATCTACTTGGGTGGCAACTTTGAGGGATCTATGTACTTGCACACCCAGATCCCTCTGTTCCTCCACACTGCCAAGAATCCTGTCCTTAATCCTATATTCAGCATTTGAGTTCGACCTTCCAAAATGCATCACTTTGCATTTATCCAGGTTGAACTCCATCTACCATTTCTCAGCTCAGCTCTGCATCCTGTCTATGTCATGCTGCAGCCTGCAGAAGCCCTCTAAACTATCAATGGCACCTCCAACCTTTGTGTCATCTGCAAATTTACTAACCCACCCCTCAACCCCCTCATCCAAGTCATTTATAAAAACTACAAAGAGCAGAGGCCCAAGAACAGAACCCTGCGGGACCCCACTCAACACTTTCCTGCAGGCAGAATACTTTCCATTTACAACCACTCTCTGCCTTCTGTCAGCCAGCCAATTCTCAATCCAGAGTGCCAAATCTCCCAGTATCCCATACTTCCTGACTTTATGAATGAGCCTATCACGGGGAACCCTATCAAATGCCTTGCTGAAGTCCATATACACCACATCTACTCATCAACTGCCGTCGACCTGTCTTGACACCTCCTCAAAGAACTCAATAAGATTTGTGAGGCATGACCTGCCCCTCACAAAGCCATGCTGACTGCTTTTAATCACACTATGCTTTGCCAAATAGTCATAAATCCTATCCCTCAGAATTCTTTCCACAACGTTGTTGACCACAGACGTGAGACTGACTGGTCTGTAATTGCCAGGGATTTCCCTATTACCCTTCTTGAAAAGTGGAACAATATTCTCCTCCTTCCAATCCTCCGGTGCGACTCCCGTGGAGAGTGAGGAGGCAAATATCCTTGCCAGCGGCTTAGCAACCTCCTTTCTCACTTCCCAGAGCAGCCTAGGATAAATCTGGTCTGGCCCTGGGGACTTATCGATCTTAATGTTTTCCAAAATTTCTAGCACACCATCTTCATCAATCTTGATCTGGTCAAGACTGTACCCCAACTCCTTAAAGTTTTCATTCACAACAATTTCCCTTTTCTTAGTGAAAACCGAAGTAAAAAACTCATTTAGGGCTTCCCCTATCTGCTCAGACTCCACGCACAAGTTCCCTCCGCTATCCCTGATCGGCCCTACCCTCTCCCTGATCATTCTCTTATTCCTCATGTATGAGTAAAACACTTTGAGTTCTCCATAATCCTTCTTGCCAAGCCTTTTTCGTGCCCCTTTCTGGTTCTCTTCAGTCCATTTCTGAGCTCCTTTCTATCAAGCCTGTAATCCTCTAAAGCTGTGCTAGGTCCTTGCTTCGTCCACCTTACGTAAGCAGCCTTCTTCCTTTTGACAAGAAGCTCCTCCGTTCCCGTCATCCAAGGTTCCTTAATCTTACCCCTTCTTACCTGTCTCAGAGGAACAAATTTGTGCATCACTTGCAACAATTGCTCCTTAAATAGTCTCCACATGTCTGCTGTGCCCTTTCTGTGGAACAATTGCTCCCAATCTGTACTTCCCAACTCCTGTCTGACTGCGTCATAATTTCCTTTTCCCCAATTAAATATCTTCCTTTGGTAACTGCACCGTTCACTCTCCAAGGTTATGCTAAATGTGAAGCAGTTCTGATCACTTTCACCAAAGTGCTCTCCCACCGCAAGATCTGACACCTGTCCTGGCTTATTGCCGAGCACCAAATCCAAAATGGCCTCTCCCCTCATCGGTCTGTTTATATACTGAGTAAGAAAACCCTCCTGAACATACCTGACAAAAACGGCTCCATCCAAACCATCTGCACTTAGGAGGTTCCAGTCGATATTGGGAAAGTTGAAATCACCCATAACAACAACCCTGCTACTTTAGCATTTTTCCAGAATCTGCCCGCCGAAGAGATCTTCAATCTCTCTAGTGCTATTCCATCTACTGCAGGTTGAATACAATGTCGGAAAGTGTGAGGTCATATACGTTGGTAGGAAGAATAGAAGCATGAACTATTTTTTTTTAAATGTGGAGAACATTCAGAAGTCTGAAGTAGGAGTTCTGGACCAGGTAAACTTGCAGGTCGAGTCAGTAGTTGGGAAGGCAAATGCATTGATAGCATTTACTTTGGGAGGACTTGAATATAAAAGCAGGAATGTATTTCTGAGGTTTTAAAAGGCTCTGGTGTGACCACATTTAGAGTATTGTACAGTTTTGGACCTCATATCTCAGGAAGGATATATTGGCCCTGGAGTGTGTTCAGAGGAGATCATAAGAATGGTCCCAGGAATGAAAAGCTTAACATATGAGGAACGTTTGAGGACTCTGGGTCTATATTCAGTGGAGTTTAGAAAGATGAGGGGGTATCTAATTGAAGTATACAGAATACAGAATGGCTTGAACAGAGTAGATATTGGGGAAATGTTTCCATTGGTAGGAGAGACAAGGACCTGAGGGCACAGCCTTCGAGTAAAGGAAAGATCTTTTGAACAGGAGAAACTTCTTCAGCCAGAGAGCGGTGAATCTATGGAATTCATTGCCACAGAAAGCTGTGGAGGTCAGGTCATTGAGTACGTTTAAGACTGAGTATCGGGGGATCAAGAGTTAAGGGGAGGAAGTGGGAGAATGAGGTTGAGAAACCTATCAGCCATGATTGAATGGCAGAGCAGACTCGATGGCTGAATGGCCGAATTTCTGCTTCTATTTGTTATGGACTCGAGGCAATGTGACAGTTGTTAGCCTAAATCAAGAGGCTGCTGATCGATGGAAGTTTGATACTCACCCAGAGCATTGATCATGACCTCATTGGAGCTAGCCCTACAAAATGAGAGAATTTCCAACCAATATGAGGTAGACGTTCTCGCCACCTGCAAGTTAAAAGGAGAGGGAGAAGATCAGATAAGTTACACCATACTTCAATCTTGAGACCTGTTTTACTGTCAGTGCTCAGATGTACTGCAAAGACTTATTCCCAATTCCTCCGCCTCCGCCGTATCTGCTCCCAGGAGGACCAGTTCCACCATAGAACACAACAGATGGCCTCCTTCTTTGGAGACCGTAATTTCTCTTCCCACGTGGTTAAAGATGCCCTCCAACGTATCTCGTCCACATCCCGCACCTCCGCCCTCAGACCCCACCCCTCCAACCGTAACAAGGACAGAACGCCCCTGGTGCTCACCTTCCATCCTACAAACCATCGCATAAACCAAATCATCCGCCGACATTTCCGCCACCTCCAAAAAGACCCCACCACCAGGGATATATTTCCCTCCCCACCCCTTTCCGCCTTCCGCAAAGACCATTCCCTCCGTGACTACCTGGTCAGGTCCACGCCTCCCTACGACCCACCCTCCCATCCTGGCACTTTCCCCTGCCACCGCAGGAACTGTAAAACCTGCGCCCACAACTCCTCCCTCATCTCTATCCAAGGCCCTAAAGGAGCCTTCCACATCCATCAAAGTTTTACCTGCACATCCACTAATATCATTTATTGTATCCATTGCTCCCGATGCGGTCTCCTCTACATTGGGGAGACTGGGCGCCTCCTAGCAGAGCGCTTTAGGGAACATCTCCGAGACACCCGCACCAATCAACCAAACCGCCCCATGGCCCAACATTCCAACTCCCCCACCCACTCTGCCGAGGACATGGAGGTCCTGGGCCTCCTCAACCGCCGCTCCATCACCACCAGACTCATGGAGGAAGAACGCCTCATCTTCCGCCTCGGAACACTTCAACCCCAGGGCATCAATGTGGACTTCAACAGCTTCCTCATTTCCCCTTCCCCCACCTCATCCTAGTTTCAAACCTCCAGCTCAGCACTGTCCCTTGTCTTGTCCGGACTTGTCCAACGTGCCTAGTTCCTTTTCCACCTATCCACTCCACCCTCTCCTCCCTGACATATCACCTTCATCTCCTCCCCCACTGGCCTGTTGTGCTCTGTGCTGCTCTCTCCCCATCCCCACCCTCCTCTAGCTTATCTCTCCACGCTTCAGGCTCGCTGCCTTTATTCCTGATTAAGGGCTTTTGCCCGAAACGTCGATTTTGAAGCTCCTCGGATGCTGCCTGAACTGCTGTGCTCTTCCAGCAACACTAATCCAGAATCTGGTTTCCAGCATCTGCAGTCATTGTTTTTACCTGCAAAGACTTAAACACAAGGGAAACAGATGCAACCTCTCAAGCACTGCTACTGTCCCACCCCCAGTGAATCAATAGGAAGAAATAATCACAGTATTTTGTTGATGAGCATCTGAAGATCCAGGGAAGATTTGGATGAAGTATTCAGACTGGTTTCATAGACAAGAACATTTTCTTTTTCTGTTAATATATATTACCAGATTTTCGAGGAGATTAGAAAATGCACAAGTTAAAAAGGATCACAGTTAGTTCTCCAAAAATGAGTGTTTATTAAACACAATTTGGTTGTAATGCGATTTGTGAATTGTGGATCTTTTCTTATATGGTGTTACGTAATTCCATCCCCGGCACCAGTTGAACAGCAAAACCCATCCTCAGGATCCTCTGTCTGCAAAATGCAAAGTCAGTGTGTTCAGCTAAAACAAGAACGCAATCAGCTGAGCAAGCCTTGAAACTTAGCTTGAAATTGGGAATTGTAGTCTACATTTAGAAGGAACTTTATTTCAAACTGGAGAATAACCTTGAGGAGGACTCAGCTTCCATGTCAGCATCATGTGGTCAATCAACTTGCGCGCTTTCTGGTGAAGAGTTCCATGAAAGGTACAGTGCTGTAGTCAGTGATTTTAGTGTTACAGTGTTAAATTTACTGTATTATTTCATTAGAATGTATGATTCAAAAGTTTACTTAGAGTGTGCTATCATTTGTGTTAGGCTAACTACTATTTTTGCTTTTACTGGTATTTTTCGGTGGTTCGCCACAACCCAGTTTTTCCTATAGGCCCCATTATGTACATTGCACCATCTTCCATAACACGGTGTCACCTGGGAACATAACTACCTCACTATAGGAGAACTTACCTGTACAGTCAAGCAACATTCAGATTTTTGAACAAACTCCAAGTTGACTGTTTGAAAATGGTGGAGTTCAGTTTCTTATATTAAAAAAACTACCAAATTCAATTAAATTGGACAACGCAAGTGCAACAGAGGTATATTATAAATGCTGTAATCCCCACCATTTGGCCATTAACATTCCATCAAACCTGCTCAGCTGTGGATCTCAGAAGACCATGCAATGGAAAACAAAAAGGGAATGTTGCTGGCCACCCATGCTTTTAAAAATGTTTTTTGGTAGGATATGAACATGTTTGGCAAAGCCAGCATTTATTGCCCATTTCTACATGCCTTGGCAAAGATGGTGGTAAGCACGGTAAGGTGGTAAGGTGGGCGGCACGGTGGCACAGTGGTTAGCACTGCTGCCTCGCAGCGCCAGAGACCCGGGTTCAATTCCCGCCTCAGGCGACTGACTGTGTGGAGTTTGCACATTCTCCCCATGTCTGCGTGGGTTTCCTCCGGGAGATCCGGTTTCCTCCCACAGTCACAAAGATGTGCAGGTTAGGTGAATTGGCCATGCTAAATTGTCCGTAATGTTAGGTAAGGGATAAATGTAGGGGTATGGGTGGTTTGCGCTTCGGCGGGTCGGTGTGGACTTGTTGGGCCGAAGGGCCTGTTTCCACACTGTAAAGTAATCTAATCTAATCTAAAAAAAGCTGCCTTCTTGAACAGCTGCAGTCCATGTAGTGTAACTGCAGCATCAGTGCTGGAAGAGAATTTCAGATTTTGGTCTATTGACAATAAAGGAACAGCAATATACTTATATGGTTGCAATTAAGGTCAATGTTACATCCCAGGATGTTAAAGGCTCCCTCCTGCTTCTTACTGCTACTTGTGTTTTTTTTTTAATTATCCCCTACTTAGAGTGAACAAACAACAATAACACTGACATGCCGTTGACCTAAGTGTGGAGCCATTATTTTACATTATGACACCACCTTTATGAAGGTTGAATTTCTCAGAATGACTGATCAGCAGTGAAGGAAAAAGCTAGTCCTCCCTTTTCATTACAACTGTGGATAAATATTGTTGTCAGTTATCTGATGGTTGTACCTGTACCAATTCCACAGTTGTAAATCTAGCCTTTTTCAGTAACTGGCCTATTCGTAAATAGCTTTTTACAATAACATTCTATCTATACTCAGTTAGCATCAGCTGATTTTAACACCTGAGACCTTCATGGACTATGATGATATTTAAGAGGACTAACACTAACCTAGAATAATTACCTGACCACAGATTAAGCCCAGGGAAGCCATACAGAATACACTCAAAAATAATCAAAAACAATGAAATCAGACAACTAACTCACGATCAAGAAATTTCCATCTTGTTTAAATTCACACATGCAAAATGAAATCACGTATTGTAAGATGAAATGTTGCCTTCAAAATATTCAGCTTGAAAAATTGAAGAGAGACTCCTTCAAAATATTCAGCTTGAAAAAATGAAGAGAGACCCTACAACATACATGATGTGGAGGTGCTGGTGTTGGACTGGGGTAGAAAAAGTCAAAAGTCACAGAACACTTGGTGACCTGACAAAGGAGTATCATTCCAAAAGCTTGTGATTTCAAATAAACCTGTTGGACTATAATTTGGTGTCATGTGACTTCTGACTTTGTCCAGTATATACAATTAGATATTATTTCAGCAGCTGCTTGTGGACAAAAAGTAGAATTTTAAGGATATAGATTCATAACAATGGAAGCTGGAAGATTTGTTCTCTCCTTCTCTCTCTTTCCCCCTCTTTGTATCCTTCTCTTTATTTCTCGCAACTTCAAACTTAGTGTCTAATGAAAAAGAAACCTTGGAAAACAATTTTTCATTGAGAATTCCAGAACTCCAAAATGTAACTATTACTGAGGAAACAAGACAACTAAATAATGGTGAATTCAGTTTCATTCTCATGCCTTAAAGACTCGAAGAATGTTTAAGCTGCACAATGGTGTTCTCCTTATCTGTACTATTCTTTTCTTTTTAAATTTATTGCCTATGTTTCTGTATGTCTTGATAAGACCAATGTTAAAGAAGTGTACTGTTTCTCTGATTCCACTATTCCATGGATCACAATATAAAATAAAAGTGTTTTAACCAAACCCTGATATGGCCATTCATTTGCTTTTCCTGTATTAGACTTAAAATGAAACGATCCATTAACCAAACTTCCTCAACAAATACAAAACTATCAATTTACTCTGAAACAAAACCCATTCAATGAAGATGCAGAATTGGTTAACACGCCAAGTTGTAATATGAAAATACAAATGATTGATATTTTAACTAAACCAAGATATGTGCATATGCACTTCAGGTCAGGGAGATTTACATTAAAAGAAATGTATTTTCTGGTGAATCATTGTTATTCTTGAAGGCAAAAAAGGGTAAGGCATAGGCAAGGTGATGTCCAGATGTTTGTTAATCTGACAATCTTGTGCATGTGTTCAAGTCATTAATTATTCATTGGTTTTCAGTGGGGTCTTGGCAGATATTTTGCTCAGGAAATGTAATATTGAGAAGTTCTTTCAGTCATTCTCCCAGAAGAACAATCATTTTTTAATGATGAATTCAGATACTTCAGCTGCTGTGCTGTACCAGGCTTGTCTCAACTGAAAAAGCCCAATCTCAAATTCAAGTCTGTTCAAACATTGTTCGAATAGAAACCGTAAAATCCAAATTTACCATGGTCAAGGATTTTCTCTGAAGTGAGTTCAACCAACGAAGGTGATCTGTTATCTAGAACTGAGAAACAGGCTGTAATGGGCCTTTTCATTGATCTTTAAAAATTATAATCCAGACAACTCAACAATCCTTCAATCTCAAATCCACAAAGTAATTAAATATGGAGTGTCTTCATAGCAATTTGAAATCACATTTAATTATTTTCTTGGGGTCAGTAGGAAATAACATTTCTTTTCATTTCTCACAAGAGAACCTTGGTAATTGTTTCTTTCATTTTCTAAAGAACAACAGCCATGATAGCAGGTCAGAACCCCAGGTTACTTACAAGTGTTTCAGCATTTCATTACAACTGGTATTCTTTAAAAGGTCACTGAGCCATAAGGTCACTGAGAATGCAAATTCTGTGGGATTCTGTCAAAGCCATGCCCATACCCATGGATTGACATAGCTGTAAAGTGACAGGGAAACTTTAAACAGAAAGACTTAAAACAACGAAATAATGGGGAACTGATTACCCCACTTGAAAGAAAGCAATCCCCTATGGATCATGTTCTTAAATGTATACATGTTAGTATCTTACTTTTGCAGGAATACAGAAAAGGGGTTAAAAACCAACTGCAACTCTTGGCCTGTGTCTGTGTTAGTGGGATCGTGTGATAATGTGAAGGATTATGTCATGACAGTGTCGAGACAAAAAGAAACAGTAGATGCTGGAATCCAAAGTTGACAGGCCGGAGGCTGGAAGAACACAGCAAGCCAGGCAGCATCAGGAGGTGGAGAAGTCAACGTTGCGGGTGTAACCTTTTTTTCAGGACCGCTTCCTGAAGAAGTCCTGAAAAAGGGTTACACCAGAAATGTCGACTTGTCCACCTCCTAATGCTGCCTGGCTTGCTGCGTCCTTCCAGCCTCCTGCATGACAGTGTCGAGAACATCCTGGAAACAGCTCTGAACTGTTGATAAAAGAAAATCTCTTTCTAGTTCTGAGCACTATGAATCAAGTCAGCCAGTGAAGTCACCTATGAGAAGGAAAGAGGACAAAAGCCTATCAGCTAGCTGGAGAGCCAAGAATTTTGAGATGAATTACATCAATTTCATAGAATCCCTATGGTGCGGAAGCAGGGCATTCAACCCATCAAGTCCACATCAATCATCTGAAGAGTACCCCACTCAGACCCATCCCCATGCCATCTTCCCGGAACTCTGCATTTCCCCATGACTAATCCACGTAGCCTGCACATTCCTGAACACCGAAGGGGGTAATTTAGCATGGCCAATCCACCTAACCTGCATATCTTGCGACTGTGGGAAGAAACCAGAGTGACCGAAGAAAACCCACACAGACACATGGAGTATGTACAAATCTCCACATAGATAGTTGTCTGAGGCTGGAATCAAACCCAGGTCTCTGACGCTGTGAGGCGTTGTTATCCACTGAGCCACCGTGCCACAACCAAGGTCAGTGCTACTGGTTTCATCCAACTTAACAGTGTAATGTTCCACCATCTACTCTTCATGGAACCAGAGACTTAATTCATGTGCCTTTGCAACTGTTACCTATTTAGTCAATTCACATTTTAGATCTGTCTGTTTGTGTCCTGCATTTCATGATATTTTCTTGTGTTTACCAACTAATAAACATACCCTTTCTTTAACTCAAGAGACCCTGATTAATCTGGCTATTTTGAAAACTTAAATTTTGATTTGATTTATTATTGTCACATGTATCTAGGTACAGTGAAAAGTTTTGTTTTGCGTGCAATACAGGCAGATCATACCAAACAAAGTGCATCAGGGTAATTGAACAGAGTGAAGAATGTTACAGCTGCAGAGGAGGTGCAGAAGAGCGAGGTCAACATTAAATTTGAAATTTGAGAGGTCCATTCAGAAGTAAAATATCAATGGGGAAGAAGCAGTTTTTGAATCTGTTGGTACGTGTATGTAAACCTTTGTATTTTCTAAATACATTTGAATTGGGGAAAAGGTACCCATGAGAGAAGGCTCCAAAAATGTGCAAGTTAGGCGGATTGGCCATGCTAAATTGTCCCTTATGTTCATGGGTGTGTGGGTTAGCTGCATTAGCCATGGGAAATGCAGGGTTACAGGGATAGGGTCGGGGGATGGGTCTGGATTGGATGCTCTTTGGAGACTCGGTGTGGACTTATTGGTCCAAATGGCCTGTTTCCACATTGTGGGGATTCTATGATTCTTAAATATTAACCTTGTTCTGCACAAGCAAGAGAAGGACTGAAATATGAAGTGAACCCAACTTCCCCCTTCTCACCCAGGGACATCGTTTCGGCGCATTTCATCAAGAAGCATAACAAATTAGTTGTCTTCATCTGAGGACTGATCATAACATTATTTTTATGAGAGGACTGATAATTGCATGCTAAAGAAATAACATTAGTTGCAACTGACTGATACGTAGTTAGGAAAAGTTGAGCGAAATCGTTCATCTTATCGGATAGTAACAAGCTAACATTGAGGGAGGAGGTGGGGCAAATGCATTCCTTTTTGGGAATCCTGCCATACATTGATGGAAGAACAGAAATTTTAGCGAAATGATGTAAATTCGCATTTTGTGAAGCTATGGTGGACAGGTGGATATGAATCTCCAATTAAATGTGAAGGCAAGTAGTCCAATAGGGACCCCTTAACCAGTGTTTCAGACAACATATCAATTTGACATAAGTGTCATAGTCATAGTCAAAGAGACATACAGCACAGAAACAGACCCTTCAGTCCAACCCATCCATGCTGACCAGATATCCCAACCCAATCTAGTCCCACCTGCCAGCACCCGACCCATATCCCTCCAAACCTTCCCTATTCATATACGCATCCGGATGCCTTTTGAATGTTACAATTGTCCTAGCCTCCACCACTTCCTCTGGCAGCCCATTCCACACACAAACCACCCTCCGCATGAAAAAGTTAGCCCTTCGGTCCCTTTTTTCTCTTTTCCCTCTCACCCTAAACCTATGCCCTCTAATTGGACTCACCCACCCCAGAGAAAAGACTTTGTCTACTTACCCCATCCAAGCCCCTCATGATTTAATATACCTCAATAAGGTCACCCCTCAGCCTCTAATGCTCCAGGGAAAACAGCCTCAGCCTATTTAATCTCTCCCTATAGCTCAAATCCTTCAATCCTGGCAACATCCTTGTAAATCTTTTTTGAACCCTTTCTAGTCTCACAACATCCTTCCAATATGAAGGAGACCAGAATAGCATGCAATATTCCAAAAGTGATGAATGATCTCAGAATTTCATATAAATGGAAGAGAGAATCTGAATATCTGAAATAACCGACGTCATATGTTTCTTTTCTTAAATCTAATCCTTGGCTAAAAGGAGAGGTATTTGGTTTTATTGACAAGGTTATTGGCAAGTCACGGGAGGGAGCAAGACATTGAGTCAGCCTTCCCTCTAACTTTCATGGCATTGGGACATGTGGACACTTGCCTTTTAAATGCAAGAAAGTGAGAAACAGACCTTGGCCTGGGAGCTGGAAGTATGAGAGGTCTCTTTAAACACTTAGAAGAAATTGAAACAAAGGTAGAGCCAAGATGAAGCATGTTCGTCCACAAAAGGCACAGAGTATGAATTTTGTTGTATTTTTACATGGTTTGCAAATTGCAACTAAAAGTGAGGTAAGTAAATGGAATATCTGCTTTGGCTGATATAAGACAAAAAAACTGCAGATGCTGGAATCCAAAGTAGACAGGCAGGAGGCTGGAAGAACACAACAAGCCAGGCCTCATCAGGTGGTGCAAAAGTCGACATTTCGGGTATAACCCTTCCTCAGGACTGGGGGTGGGTGTGGGGGGACCTGCAGATAAAGTGGGTGGGGGTGCAGGGTGTTGAACTGGTGACAGGTGAAGACAGGTAGAGGGTACAACCTGGTTGGTCAGTGGGGGGAATAAATCTGGTTGGTGGTAGGAAGCAGTGGCAGGGAGGGGCTGGGAAGGGAGTCGGGAGGAGAGGGAGGTTATTGGAAATTGGAGAACTCAATGTTGAGCCCCCTGTAGAGTGCTGTAGAGTGCCTAGGTGGAAGATAAGCTGTTCTTCCTCCAATAAGCACTGTGGTTTGTATTGGCAATAGAAGAGGCCAAGGATGGTCATGTCGGAAAGTGAGTCATTGGGGGAATTGAAATGGGCAGAGACTTGGAGGTCCAGTCAGCCCATGCGGACCCGGCTGCTATGCTCGGTGAGCCATTCCCTAAGTTTACATTCAGTCTCCCCAGTGTAGAGAAAACCACATCAGGAGCACCTGATGCAGTAAACTAGGTTGGAAGAGAGGCAGCTGAACCTCTGTCTCACCTCAAAAAACTGTTTGGGGCCCTAGATGGAGGTGAGGGAGTTGGTGTACCAGCAGGCTTTGCATCTTTTATAGTTGGAAGAGAAGGTATCTGGGGGTTCAGTCGTTGGGGTCAGGTGAACCAAGGACTGTCGGACGGAACAGTCCTTGCAGAAGACAGAGAGTGGTGGAGAGAGGAAGATGTTCTTGGTGGTGGGGTTTATTTGGAGTTGGCAGAAGTGTTTGAGAATGATGTGTTGGATGCGGAGACCGGTGGGGTGGTAGGTGAGGACAAGGAGAACTCTGTCTTTATTGCATTGGCGGGGGGAGGGGGAGTTTAGAGCAGTGTAGTGGGGAATGGAGGTGGTGCAATGGAGGCCAGTCTGGATGACGGAGGGAGGAAAAGCACATTGTTCGAAATAGGTGGACATCTGGGAGGCTCGTGAGTGGAATGTCTCCTCGTCCAAGCAGATACGGCAGAGGAATTGGGAGATGGGATAGAGTTCTTGCAGGATACTGGGTGGGAGGAGGTGTAGTCCAGGTAGTTATAGGAGTCTGTAGGTTTATAGTAGACATCCATCTGGAGACTGATGGAAATGGTGAGGTCAAGAAAGAGGAGGGAGGTGTCCAAAATGGACCAAGTTGATATAAAGCAGTTTAATGTCCCATATCTGGCCTCTTTTACAGAATATTTTCTCAATACAGCTTTAGAAGAGGATTAGAAAAATGCATGCAAGGACATGAGCAAAGACAAAATAATTCAGATGACAAAAGCAGTTCCATTATAATTTCTCTGTATTCTACTATTAGACAGTATGGATACAGGCAAAAATGCAAGACACATTCTGCTTGTGTGTGACAGCACTGACGACCCTTAATAACTCAAATAAACTTAAGACTTGTAAAAGACACATGACCTCAAATTTAAGTTAAGCGATGAGTATTTGATAGAGATCCTTTCTTCAATAGCCTTATTCTCTAATCAAAACATCTTTCTCTTTATATCAATTAAAGTCACAGAATTGGTTTACATCTGTCAATGATCTCTACACATATCTCATTTCAGCATGGACTATGTTCAATGGCCATCATGCTGAGTCTACAATCAGTTTATCTCAAACCTGAGCCCTTGTTCCCACTCCTGAGGTTGAACTACTTGACTAATGACCTAAGTTATTGCATTTTTACACAAAATGTGGCAGCTCATATTCACGAGAAGGTTTCCCTCACAAGAAAACAAAATTATCTCTAAATTATATTGCCTTCAAATACTGAATCACAATACACTTGAAAATAATGGGAAATTGCAAAGACCTCAGAAAATAGAGGCCCTAGGTTTAGGATGTGAGGGGAAAGCTATAAAAGGGACCCAAGAGGCAACTTTTTTCACAGAGGGTCAAACGTTTGTGGAATGAGCTGCCAGAGGAAGTGGTGGAGGCTGATACAATCACAGCATTTAAAAGGCATCTGGATGAGTATATGAATAGGAAGGGTTGAGAGGGATATTTGCCAAGTGCTGGCAAATGGGACTAGATTAGGTTAGGATATCTGGTCAGCATGGACAAGTTGGACTGAAGAGTCTGTTTCCATGCTGTACATCTCTATGACTTCAAAATCTGATCAATCCGTGCTGAGTAGAAATAGTGTTTAATAACTATGCAGATGAGCCTCTGTGATAAGTAACTCAGTATGAGTCAGTATTCAGCTAGGAGCTTGGAACCTGTACAGCCTTCGAGGACAAAGTGAGGACTGCAGATGCTGGAGATCAGAGCTGAAAATGTGTTGCTGGAAAAGTGCAGCAGGTCAGGCAGCATCCAAGGAGCAGGAGAATCGACATTTCGGGCATAAGCCCTTCTTCAGGAATGAGGAAAGTTTGTCCAGCAGGCTAAGATAAAAGGTAGGGAGGAGGGACTTGGGGGAGGGACGTTGGAAATGCGATAGGTGGAAGGAGGTCAAGGTGAGGGTGATAGGCCGGAGTGGGATGGGGGCAGAGAGGTCAGGAAGAAGATTGCAGGTTAGGAAGGCGGTGCTGAGTTCGAGGGATTTGACTGAGACAAGGTGGGGGAAGGGAAAATGAGGAAACTGGAGAAATCTGAGTTAATCCCTTGGTTGGAGGGTCCCGAGGCGGAAGATGAGGCGCTCTTCCTCCAACCGTCGTGTTGCTATTGTCTGGCGATGGAGGAGTCCAAGGACCTGCATGTCCTTGGTGGAGTGGGAGGGGGAGTTGAAGTGTCGAGAACACCTCTGGGACACCCAGACCAACCAACCCAACCACCCCGTGGCTCAACACTTCAACTCCCCCTCCCACTCCACCAAGGACATGCAGGTCCTTGGACTCCTCCATCACCAGACAATAGCAACACGACGGTTGGAGGAAGAGCGCCTCATCTTCTGCCTAGGAACCCTCCAATCACAAGGGATGAACTCAGATTTCTCCAGTTTCCTCATTTCCCCTTCCCCCACCTTGTCTCAGTCAAATCCCTCGAACTCAGCACCATCTTCCTAACCTGCAATCTTCTTCCTGACCTCTCCGCCCCCACCCCACTCCGGCCTATCACCCTCACCTTGACCTCCTTCCACCTATCGCATTTCCAACATCCCTCCCCCAAGTCCCTCCGCCCTACCTTTTATCTTAGCCTGCTGGACACACTTTCCTCATCCCTGAAGAAGGGCTTATGCCCGAAACGTCAATTCTCCTGTTCCTTGGATGCTGCCTGACCTGCTGCGCTTTTCCAGCAACACATTTTCAGACCTGTACAGCCTTACCAACATGCTCTGTATTATGCAGCAACATATATAGTGTATTAATAGACATTGTTTAAAAGTAGACTAGAAATCTGGCCTAATTTGTATGAAGGCTCAAATCACCTATATCAGAACATGATTAAATGCACTGCATTCACTCCAGGACCAATATAGCCTTTATGATGGATAGTGCCCAGATTTTAATGCATTCCTCTGTCCCGGTCAAATCAGTGCTTCAAACAACCACAACAATTTTTTTCTGGGGACAAGACTAAAAGACAAAATACAGTTACTGCAGTGAACTTACTGATGGAATATTTAGTGTATTGTCACTTAAGGCTTAACAAGATTGTGTGCCATTGAAACATTGTTTGTCAAAAGGAGAGATTAGGTTTCACTTTTCACAGAAATACAAGTCTGCAAGAAGTGAAGCTTGTACCCATAAAGAAATAAAAATCCAGTGTAATAAAAAGGATTCAGCCACTTTGAAGTAGTGACCGTAGCTGGATGCATATAGGATTGTTGAGCAGTTACACATCACCTTTTGAATTGACATCTTGTTGAGGGTTCAAGAAAGATTGTTGTCAGGTTTTCCATATTTTATAGGCTGGCTTATAAGCTTCTGCCTTAAACCACAAGGCTACTAGAAAGATTAATGATACCTCCTTATGATGATCTACTTACACTCTTAAACACTGAAACCTAATGCTTTTAAGGACCGCGTTTTCCTGTTTGTAATCAAGTGAGCCAAGTTTATGACGTGGATTTCAACCTGTTCCACCACGAGATGATTATCCGACTGGCAGTGAAACAGAACATTCACATAGCAAGGTCATGATAGAATTTTACATTTGTATTGTGTTTTAAACAGCTAAACATCTCAGAACATTTTAGAAGAGAAGAGTAGATTATTTTCCTTCAAGTTGCTTAAAACTAATTTTGCTCCCAGAAATTTTAAAAGAATTAAGTCATTCTTTTATTTAAAGTATTCTTATTATGATACAGTTGTGTTTAAACCGTTATAAACTGAAATGGCATATACATAGAGTCATGGGTTGCAATTTTATTTTTTGGAAAAATTGATGAGCTGTTAAGCTGCAAAACCCTTCAATATTAAAATATGGCAGTATATAGCTATTGATGTAACAAACAGGGCATCAACTCCCAGCAGATGGCTTCTGAATTCAGTGTTTATAACCTCATAGGTTAATATACAAGTTTGTAGCTTTAGTTTAACAAACATAAAACAGAGCGCCTGTCTGGCTGCTAATTATCTCAGCCATCTGCATGTCTGACAGCATGTGAATATTACAGTATAAAAAGAGTTTCTGGACATTGTCCATGAGTGCACCCTGTGGACCTCTGAAACCAGTGGCGAATTATCAACGGGAAACTGCGGTAGGGTGCAAGGGGACTCGATGGAGAATAAACACCAGCATAGATCAATGGGTATAATGGTCTGCCTCTATAATATAAACACTACACAATTCTATGCTAAACATTAGGGTTAGATCAATTTGCGAATGTTCATGTATACTGCCTCTCGTTAAACAGATCTGAAAACAAGATTTGATTTGGGGCCTCCGGGACGTACGTCAGCCACGGGCTACCGTTGGTCACCTGGCTCAGCCTCCCTGCGTACTGACCGGCCTGCCCTATACTGGCTTTCCTGCGAGGACGCTATCAGTTGCCTGGCGCCATCTGCCCTGCATACTGACAGGCTTCTCTTGGCTCATTTTCGTCCCGGCCGGACATCAACCCTCCGGCCCTCGTACTGGCTGCCCTCCCCTGACCAGCTTTCCTACAGGCATACTGTCAGCTGCCTAGCCCTCAGCCACCCTCCAGCCTGCTTTCCCCAAGCCAATACCGACCCTCCAGCTCCCTGTTGCTGCATGTACTGACTAGCCCACTCTGGCCCATACTCAAACACAATTAATTACAAATCCCACATACATTAACAGAATTCACAAAATCCTCACATTGCAGTTTCCAGCCCCAAGGCAGAATCGACACCCCAAGGCAGCAAATGCACACCCCACAGCATGCACACAGGTGGTCAGTGTCCACAGTGGCCTGGCCCGATCTCCTGGTTATTTATTTTGTGTGTGTGTGCAGGTGTGAGACACAGTCAAAGACCACAGGTGTATAAATCTTTATTCATTTTCCACCACCAGGCCAGAGTGGCCAGTGACAAACAGTGCCCTTCTCATCAAAGGGCAATGCTGAGTGATCAAAAAAGTGAAGGGGAGGGAAGGGATTAAATCAAAATAGAGTTGAAGGGGGAAATAAAACACTCCACTCCCTGCAGTGCCCATCTCTCCTTGAACAGTTCAAGGGTGTTGGTGGACACCGAATGCTTCTTCTCCAGAGACAGCCAGGCTCTAATGTAACCGCTGATTACGTGCTGGGTCCACTACTTTCGTCATTTACACAAATTATTTGGATGTGAGCATAAGAGATACAGTTAGTAAGTTTGCAGATGACACCAAAATTGGAGGTGTAGTGGGACAATGAAGAAGGTTACCTCAGATTATAAAAGGATCTTGACCAGATGGGCCAATGGGCAGATGGAGTTTAATTCAGATAAATGTGAGGTGCTGCATTTTGGGAAAGCAAATCTTAGCAGGACTTATATACTTAATGGTAAGGTCCTAGGGAGTGTTGCTGAACAAAGACACCTTGGAGTGCAGGCTCATAGCTCCTTGAAAGTGGAGTCGCAGGTAGATAGGATATTGAAGAAGGTGTTTGGTATGCTTTCTTTTATTGGTCAGGGTATTGAGTACAGGAGTTGGGAGGTCATATTGCAGCTGTACAGGACATTGGTTGGGCCACTGTTGGAATACTGCATGCAATTCTGGTCTCCTTCCTATCGGAAAGATGTTGTGAAACTTGAAAGGGTTCAGAAAAGATTTACAAGAATGTTGCCAGGGTTGGAGGATCTGAGCTATAGGGAGAGGCTGAACAGGCTGGGGTTGTTTTCCCGGGAGCGTCGGAGGCTGAGGGGTGACCTTATAGAGATTTATAAAATCATGAGGGGCATGGATCAGATAAATACACAAATAGATAAATAGATGGCATAGGTTTAGGGTGAGAGGGGAAAGATATAGAACATAGAACATAGAATATAGAAGAATACAGCGCAGTACAGGCCCTTCAGCCCTCGATGTTGCGCTGATCCAAGCCCACCTAACCTACACTAGCCCACTATCCTCCATATACCTATCCAATGCCCGCTTAAATGCCCATAATGAGGGAGAGTCCACCACTGCTACTGGCAGGGCATTCCATGAACTCACGACTCGCTGAGTAAAGAACCTACCCCTAACATACCCCCCCTTAATTTAAAGCTATGCCCCCTCGTAGTAGCTGACTCCATACTGGAAAAAGGTTCTCACGGTCAACCCTATCTAAACCCCTAATCATCTTGTACACCTCTATCAAGTCACCCCTAAACCTTCTTTTCTCCAATGAAAACAACCCCAAGTGCCTCAGCCTTTCCTCATACGATCTTCCTACCATACCAGGAAACATCCTGGTAAACCTCCTCTGCACCCGTTCCAGTGCCTCCACATCCTTCCGATAGTATGGCGACCAAAACTGCACACAATACTCCAGATGCGGCCGCACCAGAGTCTTATACAACTGCAACATGACCTCAGTACTCCGGAACTCAATTCCTCTACCAATAAAAGCCAGTACGCCATATGCCTTCATCACCGCACTATTTACCTGGGTGGCAACTTTCAAAGATCTGTGTATAAAAGTGACCTAAGGGGCAACTTTTTCACACAGAGTGTGGTACATGTATGGAATGAGTTGCCAGAGGAAGTGGTGGAGGCTGGTACAATTGCAACATTTAAGAAGCATTTGGATGGCTATATGAATAGGAAGGGTTTGGAGGGATATGGTAGGTATCTGGTAGGTGGGACTAGATTGGGTTGGGATATCAGGTCAGCATGGACGGGTTGGACCGAAGGGTCTCTTTCTATCTCTATGACTCTATGACTCTAAGGGGGGCAGACAATCACCCCCTCCATGGTCCGCTGCCTGGACCTGTTTATGGTTAGTTTGGCCAGGCCCAGGAGATATCCACAAGGAGATTCTCTGACCTACCCTCCCCCCTCCACACCAGGTGCCCAAAGATCAGGAGCGTGGGATTGAAGTGCAACCAAAAGCAGAGGAGAAGGTTTTCCAGAAAACTAAAAAGGGAGTGCAAACACCCACACCGCATAGATACATGGCCCACAGACTCCACAACACCACAGAACAAGCAGTTGAGCTGGTAGTGCGTAAACCATTGCAGTCTGTGGTTGCAGGGCACAGCCGCGTGCAGCACGCACCACTCCAGATTCCCGAGAGAAAGGGGGAGCCCTCCACTGGGGGTCACCACTGCCCGGTGGTAAATGGGCAAGGAAAGGCATGTCTGGGTGGTGGATGAGGGCAAAGAGGTGGATAGTGCAGCAGCAGTCTATACAGGGTCCGCCGTGATACAACCCTAAAAGGGACAAAACTAAAATTCTGGAGGCAGCTCAGGTTGTGGGGCACAGGCTCCCGTGGGAAGTACCGGACCTTGGGGCCAATGTGAAATTCCATTCAGGCAGGAATGAGCGCGGACGGGATTCCACCGCACACCTGAGCATCCTCCAACTGGTGCACTATGTCGGGTCCGAGCACAGCCAATTTAAGGCATCAAACGGCAGTGACCACAAACCGGATGTCTACCGCTGCCCTGCTTGCTATCTCCTGCGGCAGCGTCCAGCCCAGGCCCCCATCACCCAGCACGTCCCCGACCCTGGTCACCCTCGTCGCCACGGCCCTCCCCTCCGACAGCCACTCGAACCCACGAGTACGGAGGTGCGGATTCCTGAGCAACGGCTCCCTGACGACATCCGCTACTCCAGCCGGAGGGTAGGCGCAGCGCGATTCGACCATGTTCCAGACAGTGATCAGGTCCTGGTAAAAGACAGGCAGCGTCTTGAGGGCGACCACCAAACCGTCACGGTCAATGAACAGGAGCTGCGTGTCGTAAGTTGAGGTTATGCACCTGGCGGAAAATATACGTCACCAGGGCGCATCACCTAAGAGGAGGCTCATCGTAGAGATATCGCTTCAAGGTCTGAAGGCGGAAAGTCTCCAGCTGGGTTCAGATGCACACCAGTGACTGATTGCCCTCTTCAATAGGGAGACTCAGGACTTGCGCAGTGACCCAATGCACCGTTTTGTCCCAGAAGAAGTGAACCAATATTCTCTGGATGTCAGCGACAAAACCAGGAGGAGGGACCAAATGGACCAGCTGGTACCATAGCATGGTGGCCACCAATTGGTTTATGAGCAGCACTCGACTCCTGTAAGACAGAACTCGGAGCAGTCCTGTCCAAGCGGCCTAGGCGAGCCAAGACTTTAGCCTCTAACTTCTGCCAGTTCGTCAGCCAGGATTCCTCAGCCGGGATAAGGTAGACCCCCAGAGAGAGAAGATGGGGGTACTCCAGCCCAATCCTCGTAACTCCTCCGACAGAGAGTCCACCCGCCATGGACCGACCAGTAGTCCAGAATATTTGGCCGAGTTGATCTTGATGGAAGACACTGCCGAGTACACGTTCTGGCACTCGCACATCTTCCCCAGGTCAGCCGGGTCGGTGAAAGTGAGGAGCACGTTGTTGGCATAGGCCAAGAGGACCACCCCCGTGCCCGCGCCGCGCAGAACCAGCCCTGACAACCTCTTCTGCAAGAGGCGCAGGAAAGGCTCCATGCACAGGGAATACAGATGGCCGGACAGGGGGCAGCCTTGACGTACTCCTCTCCCAAAGCAAAAGGGCGCCATCAGGGACTCGTTAACTTTAACCAGACATTCTGCAGCAGCATACAAAAGTCAGATCCGGGCGACGAACTGCGTCCCGAACCCGAATGCCCGCAGAGTCCCGAGCAGGTACTCGTGATCGACCCTGTCGAACGCCTTCTCCTGGTCGAGAGACAGGAAGGCAGAAATGGATCAGGTCCCGGACGAGGTGGACGTTATCGTGTATCCTCCGGCCCGGGACCGTGTAGGATTGGTCCGGGTGAATCATGTGGGCCAGCACGGAGGCCAGGCGAGAAGACAACACCCTGGCGAAGATTTTGTAATCCGTGCTGAGGAGGGAGAATGGACGCAAATTCTTTAAGGAACGAAGGTCCCCTTTCTTTGGCAGCGGGACAATGACTGACCTGCGCCAAGAAAGGGGCAGCTCTCCGGCATTTAGACACTCCCCCAGGACCTGTGCGTAGTCGCTCCCCAGGATGTCCCAGAACGCCCTGAATAACTCCACAGTCAGCCCATGCAGCCCCGGGGACTTTCCCCTCGAGATCCGATCGGGGGCGCCGGTCAGCTCCTCTAAGGTGACGGGAGCGTCAAGCCTTCCGGCATCTTCCGGGCTGAGCTGCGGTAGATTCTCCCACAGAACTCTGCGAGCATCCTCATTGGACAGATCCGGAGAGAACAGAGCATGTAGCAGGAGCGAATGTGGGCCCTGATACCCTCCAGATCCGAGACAAGGGACCCGCCATCAGCCGGTAGCTCAAGGAGCTCTTGACGGGGGCCACTCCTTTTTTCCAGCCAGTAGAAGAAGGGGGAGCAGCAGTCCAGGTCCTGGAGGACATGAATCTGCAACCTCATGTTTTCTTTGCTTCATACACTCCGCACAGGGCTGAGTCCACATCGGGCTCACTGAGACGTGACTCTAGAGCGAACACCTCCTTCTCTAACTCCTCGATCCTGAATTTCCATTTCTTTGTCGACCCCTTCGCGTACTCCTGATAGAAAAGGTGGGCGTGAGCCTTGCCCATGTCCCACCACAGCCTCAGGGAGGGGAAGCTTCCCGCTTCCTTCTCCAGCCGGCCCAGAAGCGACGAAACGAGTCCCGGAAACGCTGATCCTCCAGCAGCAGGTTGTTAAAGTGCCAGTACGCGGAGCCGAGCCTGGTGCCAAACAGAAGGAGTTCTGCCCACAAAAGGTGATGGTCTGTACATGGCACCTGCCGCATGGAGGCCGTCAGAAAACATGAAAACGTGAAACATACAGACAGTCGATTTTGAACGCTCCAACTCCAGACCTCATGAAGGTGAAGGCGATGGAGTCAGGATGGAGATTCTGCTAGACAACCACAATGTCGGAGGACTTGACCAAGTCCCCAACCTCCTCCTTGATGCCAAACCAGTGTGGGCACCACCATGGTCCCTGTCCTCGAGGATGCAGTTAAAATCTCCCCCAAGGACAACGCACTGGCTCTCGTCGATGGAGGCGAGATGAGCAGACATTTCTCTGTAGAAGCTCGTTTGCCGCAGTCCGACCACAGGAGCGCAGACGTTCACTAGTTAACTAAGCACCATCCCTCCCCCAGTTGGGCTCTAGCTCGGCAAATGCAGGAACACACTGACTGTGGCCCAGACAGCACAGAATCAGCCCCCTTAACTGAGGAAAATCTAAATCTCCTGGTTATATCGATCAGCCAGGTTAATAAATCCAACCATCTGGTTCCAATCACTACAAGCCCATTGTCCAGAGCAGTGAAATCTGGACAAAGGTCTATGCGATGTGCATTGGGACCCTACAGATGTTCTTGCTCACAAATGTGAAATCATAATTTGACATCCGATTGGCTGATTTGTGCTGCTGTGGACTCTCTGTGAAATGTCGCTGAGCCTGATCACAGATAGGAAAGAGCAAGACAACTATTGATTTTAAAAAAGTAATTGTGTTCTTGTTGAATTTTACGATGTTAGTTATAAGGATATAATCAGGTTCTGTGTCTTCACATTTTAAGTAGCTTTCTCAAACTTTATTTTTTCATTGTTCTGTCAGATCCCTTCTTCTACCAAGAGACTTTTACATATATTATGAAAATTCATCTATATCTTTAATGTTTGCCTGATTTGGCATTTTCATTGTTGGTGAATCCATTGGCAAACTTGGTACAAAGACTTATATTTTGGAGACAATCTCAGCAAAGTTATTATGCTTCAATTTCTGTTTGTACAACAATAAGTCATGTGTAGGACAATAGAATAGAATAGAAATTTATTGTCACAAGTACTCTTACATGAAAAATGCAGTGAAAAGTTATATAAGTCATCCCACGAGGGTGCTTCAATAATAGAAACCATACATAATAAAAAAATTGTAAAATCAAGACAAAGTTTATCACAGTTCAGTTAATAGCTCCTGGGCTCGGGGAAAATTGATTAAGGAACGATGGAGAACCCTGAGGATGTTGCCAGAATGAGACCGCACACTGGGCCACTGGAATACTGGGTTGCAGGCCACTGGCAAAGAAGACCGTCATGCCAGATCGAGACCACCACTCCTGGATGAGACCTTTTGTTTGGCCACTGGAATACCTGAAAGATGAAGATGAAGAAGACCTGCACATGGGGATGAAGCCTCCATGTCAAGACAAGACTGCCATGCCAGATCAAGTTGCCACTTCACAGTGAGGGCTGAGAGGGCCACTTCACTTCTTTCAGGAGCCTGGGCCTAGTTGCAGACCTGGATCCTTGGCCTAACAACATGCTTGCTTATTTTAACATATAACCAAGACATTACCTAGGCAATAGAAACATATCTGTTGGTGTGCCAAAAAATACAAGGCCTTGAACTCTACAAACCAGAATTCTTTTCTCCAAAAGCTTAGTTAAAAATATGTCGAAGAAGACGTGAAAAAATATTTACCAAGCAGTAATGAAATATATTATAGATAAATAAAGAAGCTGGTTTCATAAGAAAACTATTTTCCAGCCCTCCTTCACCAGTATCATAAATTATCTTTGTATTCTCCATTCACACCCAAAACCAAATATAGATCTCTAATTGTCTGGGGCAAATAAAATATCTCATCCTAGGTTTCTGATTACTCACCACCACAACCACCTCATCCTCCCATCCCCGAACCCTGATCCCCCCCCCCTCATCTGAGGAGCAAAGTGACCGACCAGCATTAGAGGTCGGGCCTTATTTATGTAAAAGTTGGGGTCCCTGTGCTAATGGTGCTGCATTTTGGGAGGATGGAAAATCTGCTGGCAATATTAGAATTTCCCAGGATTCTTCAGGACTGACAACACCTTTAACACAGGTTTGGGAAGAGCAAGAGTGCTCCTTCAAGAAAGTGACTCATCATCTAGGTTTCCACAGGCTGCTTTCCGTGTGAGCAATCGGCAATAGTGCTGACTACTTCAGGGCAAGCCAAGGATGGAGATGTCAGGTGTCAGCCCCCTTGCCTACATATACATATGACTACAGCCTCCTTGAGGCATCAAAAAGGGACACTTTTTGTTTCATCCTTACTAATAGGGTGGCTCATGCAGTTCTGTCTGGCGGGGTGCCTGCTTCCGACTCACATCTTTGAGCCATAATGGCCACCCTCTGCCCGAAAGATCGATGCTTCTCACTCCAAGTTCTAGGCCAATGTGTAGCAAACTTTATCACAAGAATTGACAGCATGACTTATAATGAAAATGGCTCTTTACAAAGAAAAGCTGGAGAAAAAGTCGAAAATAGGAGAGCGAGGCATGTTACATAAAGAAACTGTCAAAAGAAAGAGCCAAGTAGCCAAGGTTTAAGGAACTAATACACATGCCCGAACCTTCAACTCTCCTGCTCCTCGGATGCTGCCTGACCTGCTGTGCTTTTCCAGTTTTGATTCTAATGCACAACCCTGGCATTCTGCAAACGTGTTCCATAAATGGAAGGTGAAAATTGTATTTGGAGATCAGTGCAAGAACCTTAATGATCTAGCATCAATCTTTAGCATCATGATAATTCTGCATCAACCTCTTAAAGAAATGGATCTTTATTGTAGAGAAAATAAATAGGTCAAATTTGGTGACATAAGACAGAGCCTTTTGCTTTACTTTAAATCTGAAGTATATGCAAAATATTTGGTAAAACCTGTAGGTTTTTCACAGCAGAAAATATTGTTGGATTTTTATAGCAGCTTCCTGCTGCTGTTGGGAGTCTCTGTGTTTAATTAATGTCTTTGGAAATGTTGAAATTCAGAACCTATTTTTAAATTTAGGACCAAACATTCCAGAAAGGAGTCTGGGTGAGTCTCACACTGATATACTCCAGGCTTTCCTTGTTTGGAATTTGTTCTTGGACTCACAGATAGACTGGCCTTTACATACAATTAGATCCCAGAAACTGTGCCCTGTAAATGGGGAATGCATGCCATCATTTGGTATCACACAAAAGCTATCAATCAAAAATACAAATGGTTATACAATCTTAGTAGCAAATGTGAATTTCGCAGAAAAGTTTTATTACAAAATATATTTGTTTAAAAGATGCGTGTGGAGCTTTACTTCCTTTCTGGAAATCATAGAATTGTCTAGCGGAGAAAGAAACCATTCAGCCCATTGATTCAGTACTAACTCTGAAAATGATAATCAGTTAAGCCCACTTTCTCACTGTTTCTCTGCAGCCTTGCAAAGCTTTTTCTTTTCGATTATTTGCCAACAAATAGATTGGTGTTTTTGGTGCATTTTCTTTGCTTGCTTCCCCCCCCCCCCCCCACAGAGTTAATTCAGAAGAACACCTCTGAGTGTCAGCACCAATATTAGACCAGTAAGTAGCTCTGAATAAGGCAAGACCCAGCTGAGTACCATCAGTATTCAAGCCAACCATTTTGCAAGTTCTTGGATCATGGAGGATAATTAAAACAAATAAATAACACACGACTTTGCTTGTGAAGAGCTATTGAATTATAAGATTTTGAATGATAAGACATGCAGGAATACAACTGCCCCCAGTAGTAAATCGATACGTATGCAAAGCCAGTTCACAGCATCATTCCTGCCTTCAAGGTAACTCTTCAAAACCCAAGAAGCAGGATTGTGAAATATTCAGACAACTTGGCACTGAGGGGAAGGAGGTGTTAATGATTTCAGTGGGCTAAAATTTAGATAAACAAGTCCAGATAAGGTGAATCCTCAGCTGATTTGGAAAGCAAAGGGGAAATTGCAGAGTCTTCATCACTAATTTTCAAATGCACTCTGGTCACAGGAGAGGTGCCGAAGGATTATAGGGCAGCTAATGCAATATCAATCACACAACACCAGGTTATAGTCCAACAGGTTTATTTGGAAGCACTAGTTTTTTGAGCACTGCTCCTTCATCAGGTGGTTGTGGAGTATAAGATTGTAAGAGACAGAATTTATATCAAAAGTTTACAGTGTGATGTAACTGAAATTAAGTATTGAAAAAGACCTGGATTGTTTGTTAAGTCTCTCATCTTTTAGAATGAACATGTTGGTTTCAGTTGTTTCATATGTAAATCACAGAACGTTTTAAAAATTACATTCTCAAGTACATCAAAAGTTACATTCTGTGATTTATACATATCTAGACATGAATGTAGGAGATATGATCAGTAAGTATCCAGATGACACAAAAATTGCAGCAAAAAATGAAGAGGAAAGTATTAAGAGTTCAGGGTGTAGGTTTGCTCGCTGAGCTGTAGGTTTGATATCCAGACGTTTCATTACCTGACTAGGTAACATCATCAGTGGCGACCTCCAAGTAAAGCGAAGCTGTTGTCTCCTCCTTTCTATTTATGTCTTTCTCCTGGATGGGGTTCCTGGGGTTTGTGGTGATGTCATTTCCTGTTTGTTTTCTGAGGGGTTGATAGTTGGCATCTAGATCTATGTGTTTGTTTATGGCATTGTGGTTGGAGTGCCAGGCCTCTAGGAATTCTCTGGATTGTCTTTGCTTAGCCTGTCCCAGGATAGATGTGTTGTCCCAGTCGAAATGGTGTTTTTTTTTAATCGGTGTGTAGGGCTACGAGGGAGAGAGGGTTGTGTCTTTTTGTGGCTAGCTGGTGTTCGTGTATCCTGGTGGCTAACTTTCTTCCTGTTTGTCCTACGTAGTGTTTGTGGCAGTCCTTACATGGAATTTTGTAGATGACGTTGATTTTGTCCATGGATTGTATTGGATCTTTTAAGTTTGTTAGTTGTTAAGAGTTCAGGATGTTATAAACAGGCTGAGCAGTGTCAAATGAAATTTAATCGTGAAAAGTGTGAAGTGATGCATTTTGGGAGGACAAACAAGTAAAGGACCCAGGGAGTATAGAAGATGAGAAGGATCTTTAAATGTATGTCCATCAATCTTGGAAGACAGCAAGACAGATAGTTAAGATGATTAGGAAGGCTTTTATTAATCAAAGTTAAAAATCACACAACACCAGGTTATAGTCCAACAGGTTTAATTGGAAGCACACTAGCTTTCGGAGCGACGCTCCTTCATCAGGTGATAGATGAAGGAGCGTCGCTCCGAAAGCTAGTGTGCTTCCAATTAAACCTATTGGACTATAACCTGGTGTTGTATGATTTTTAACTTTGTACACCCCAGTCCAACACCGGCATCTTCAAATCATGTTTATTAATCAAGGCATTAAATACAAGAGCAGGGTACGACTAAGCAGTATGAAGTTTTATTAGGTCACAGCTGAAGTATTGTGTGCAGATCTGGTCGCCGTATTACAGGATATGATTTCAGTTATGAGGATGCAGAGGAGCTTGACCAGGAAGAATGGGGTTCACAGAAATATTAAGGTTCAGAGCAGCCTATCATACTTGCACCAGTTCATCATATGAGCATCATTATCTAGTGCCAATCTGTTGCATTTCTTCCCCAACCCTTGCATACTGGTTCTATCCAAAACAAAACCATTAAATACCCTCTTGAATGTCTCAATTGAACCTGCCTCCACCATATTCCCAGAGTAGAGAAGATTGAAAGGGGACCTGATTGAGGTGTACAAAATTTTGAGGGACATACATAGGGAGAAATCTTTCCCTTTAGTAGAGGGGTTAGTGACCAGGGCTGAGATTTAAGGTAAGCAACAAAAGGTTTAGCGGGGATTTGAGAAAAATGCTTTCACCCAGGGAGTGCTGTATACTTGGAACTCACTACCTGAAAGGGTGGTAGAGGAACTTTCGAAATACTTTAGAGGCATTTAGATGAACACTTGAAATGCCATAGCATAAAAGGCAATGTGTCAAATTCTGGAAAATGGGACTTGAGTAGATAGGTGCTTGATGGTCAATACAAACCTGATGGGCCCAAGGGACTCTTTCCATGCAATAACCTATGTGTTTCTATGGGCTTCTACCATTGTTTCAAGAAGAACTTATAGATTGGATAGAGGAAAACTCTCTCCACTAGTTGAAAGTTTAGGATAAAGGGATAATATCTCAAAAAGCTAGAACATGACCTTTCAGGGGTATACACAAAGGATGGGAAAAAATTGCAATTTGGTTTCACAAATGTTAATTGATGATAAATTTAAAATTAACAGTTTTAATTGACCTGAGATGAATCAATTTTTGTTAATGGAAATAATTGCACAAGAGGCCAGTATCCAGTCACCAAGATCACACCTGACAGGTCGAATTGATTTCTTTGAGTAAGTGACTAGGTGTATTGGTGAGGGCAATGCAGTCGATGTAGTCCATGTGGACTTCAGTAAGGCTCTTGATAAGGTCTTGCACGGCAGACTAGTAAAGAAAGTAAGAGCCCATGGAATCAGGACAATTTGGCCAATTAGATCCAAACTTTGCTTAGCGCTGGAAGCAGAGGGTGCTGGTTGTTTTTTTTGTGATTGGAAGCTTACTGCAGGATATGGTCTTGGGTCCCTTGCTGTTTGTAGTAAACATTAATGATTTAGACATGAATGTAGGAGATATGATCAGTAAGTATCCAGATGACACAAAAGTTGGTTATGCAGCAAATGCGGGAAGTGCACCCAAGTCCAGCTTCTCGAAAACCGAGTTAGGGAACTGGAGCTGGAGCTGGATGAACTACGGATCACCCGGGAGGCTGAGGGAGAAATTAAGAAGATGTACAGGGAGGTGGTCACTCCTCAGACACAGGATAAGGACAGCTGGGTTACAGTCAGGGGAAGGAAAGGGAACCAATGGTCAGAAGAGGGATCCCCTGTGGCTGTTCCCCTCAGCAATAAGTATACCATTGTGGATACTGCTGGTAAGGACGGCCTACCAGCGGGAAGCCATAGTTCTCAGGTGTCTGGAACTGTGGCTCAGAAGGGAAGGGGCGAGAATAGAAAAGTGGTAGGGGACTCAAGAGTTAAACGAATTGACAGGAGATTTTGTGGTCAGGAACGGGACTCCCGGAAGGTATGTTGCCTCCCCGGTGCCAGGGTCTTGGGTATTGCCGATTAGGTTTACAGGATTCTGAAGGGGGAGGGTGAGCAGCCAGAAATCATGGTACATATTGGCACCAATGATGTAGCCAGGAAAGGGATTGAGGATCTGAAAAGTGTCTACAGAGAACTCGGTTGGAAGCTGAAGAGCAGGACGAGTAGAGTAGTGATCTCGGATTTGCTACCGGTGCCACGAGATAGTGAGGTGAGGAACAGTCAGCGAATACAGTGAATACACGTAGCTGCGAGGCTGGTGCAGGAGGGAGGACCTCAGATACCTAGACCATTGGGATCCCTTCTGGGGAAGGTGGGACCTGTACATGAAGGATGGGTTGCACCTGAACTGGAGGAGCACAAATGTTCTGGGTGGGAGATTTGTTCGTGTGGTTCGGGAGAGTTTAAACTAGTTTGGCAGGGGGGGTGGGAATCAGAGCTTCATGTCTGAGAGGGGGGTCAGTTGTGGATGGGGCAGTGACAGGATGTAGCGAATCTGTCGGGAAGGTTTCTACGTGATGAAACAAAGGGATCGGTTAAAGTGTGTCTGCTTTAACGCAAGGAGTGTCAGAAATAAGAATGACGTACTTAGAGCATGGATCAGTACTTGGGGCTATGATGTTGTGGCCATAACAGAGACGTGGATTTCACTGGTGCAGGAATGGTTGCTTGATGTTCCAGGGTTTAGAACGTTTAAAAAGAACTGGGAGGGTGGAAAAAGAGGAGGGGGTGTAGCATTGCTAATCAGAGAGTGCATCGCAGCTACAGAAACAAAGGTTGTTGAGGAAGGTTTGTCTACTGAGTCAGTATGGGTGGAAGTTAGGAACAGCCACCTCATTGGGGGTTTTCTACAGACCCCCTAATAGCAGTAGAGAGATTGAAGAACTCATAGGTGGGCAGATTTTGGAAAAATGCAGATGTAGTAGGGTTGTTGTCATGGGTGATTTCAACTTTCCCAATATCGATTAGAACCTCCTTAGTGGCTTTGGATGGAGCCGATTTTGTCAGGTGTATTCAGGAGGGTTTCCTTACTCAGTATGTAGACAGAAGTACGAGGGGAGAGGACATTTTGTATTTGGTGCATGGCAATGAGCCAGGACAGGTGTCAGATCTCGTGGTAGGAGAACTCTTTGGTGACAGTGATCACAACTGCTTCACATTTAGAATAGTCTTGGAGAGGGAAGATATTTAATTGGGGAAAAGGAAATTATGAAACTATAAGACAGGATTTGAGAAGTACAGACTGGGAGCAATTGTTCCACAGAAAGGGCACAGTAGACATGTGGAGACTGTTTAAGGAGCAGTTGTTGCAAGTGATGCATGAATTTGTTCCTCTGAGACAGGTAAGAAGGGGGTAAGATTAAGGAACCTTGGATGACAAGAACAGAGGAGCTTCTCGTCAAAAGGAAGAAGGCAGCTTACGTAAAGTGGAGGAAGCAAGGATCTAGTACAGCTTTGGAGGATTATACACTTGCTATAAAGAGCTCAGAAATGTACTGAGAGAGCCAGGAGGGTGCACGAGAAAGGCTTAGCAAGAAGAATTAGGGAGAACCCAAAGGCATTTTACTCATATGTGAGGAATAAGAGAATGATCAGGGAGAAGGTAGGGCCAATCAGGGATAGCGGAGGGTACTTGTGCTTGGAGTCTGAGCAGATAAGGAAAGGCCTAAATGAGCTTTTTGCTTCATTTTTCAATAAGGAAAGGGACTTGTTGTGAATGAGAACTTTGAGGAGCTGGGATACAGGCTTGAACAGATCAAGATTGATGGAGTTGATGTGCTGGAAACTTTGGCAAACAATAGGATTGATAAGTCCCCAGGGCCAGAACAGATTTATCCTAGGTTGCTCCAGGAAGTGAGAAAGGAGGTTGCTAAGCTGCTGACGAAGACCTTTGCTTCCTTGCTCTCCACGGGAGTCGTACCGGATGATTGGAAGGAGGTGAATGTTGTTCCTCTTTTCAAGTAGGGTAATTGGGAAATCCCTGGCAATTACAGACCAGTCAGTCTTACATCTGTGGTCAGCAAAGTTTTGGAAAAAATTCTGAGGGATAGGATTTATGACTATTTGGAAAAGCATAGTGTGATTAAAAGCAGTCAGCATGGCTATGTGAGGGGCAGGTCATGCCTCACAAATCTTATTGAGTTCTTTGTGGAGGTGACAAGACAGGTTGATGAAGGTTGAGCAGTGGATGTAGTGTCTATGGTGTCTATGTGGTGTCGATTAGGTTCCCCATGGTGGGCTCATTCATAAAGTCACAAAGTGTGGGATACAGGGAGATTTGGCTATCTGGATTCAGAATTGGTTGGCTGACAGAAGGCAGAGAGTAGTTGTAGATGGAAAGTATTCTGCCTGGAGGTCAGTGTTGAGTGGGGTCCCACAGGGCTCTGTTCTTGGGCCTCTGCTCTTTGTAGTTTTTATAAATGACTTGGATGAGGAGGTTGAGGGGTGGGTTAGTAAATTTGCAGACGACACAAAGGTTGGAGGTACCATTGATATTATAGAGGGCTACTGCAGGCTGCAGCGTGACATTGACAGGATGCAGAGCTGGGCTAAGAAATGGCAGATGGAGTTCAACCTGGATAAATGCAAAGTGATGCATTTTGGAAGGTCGAATTTGAATGCTGAATATAAGATTAAAGGCAGGATTCTTGGCAGTGTGGAGGAACAGAGAGATCTGGGTTTGCAAATACATAAATCTCTCAATGTTGCCACCCAAGTAGATAGGGTTGTTAAGAAACCATATGGTGTTTTGGCTTTCACTAACAGGTGGATCGAGTTTAAGAGTTTTGCTGCAGCTCTGGTGAGACCACACTTGGAATATTGTGTCCAGTTCTGGTCGCCCTACTATAGGAAAGATACAGAGGCTTTGGAGAGGGTGCAAAGAAGGTTTACCAGAATGCTACCTAGACTGGAGGCGTTTGCCTTTTGAAGAAAGGTTGACTAAGCTCGGACTTTTCTCTTTGGAGAGAAGGAGGAAGAGAGGTGACCTGATCAAGCTATTCAAGATAATAAGAGGCATGGATAGAGTCATTGGCCAGAGATTTTTCCCCATGGCAGGATTGACTGGCATGAGGTGTCATAGTTTTAAGATATTAGGAGAAAGGTATAGAAGGGAAGTCAGAGGAAGGTTCTTTACTCAGAAAGTTGTGAATGCATGGAATGTGTTGCCAGCTGTGGTGGTGGAAGCAGAATCATTAGGGACATTTAAGCGACTGCTGGACATGCACATGGATAGTAGTGAATTGAGGGGTGTGTAGGTTAAGTTATTTTATTTTACATTAGGATTAATCCTCGACACAACTTTGTGGGCCAAAAGGCCTGTTCTGTGCTGTACTTTTCTATGTTCTGTATTCTATGTTCAATAATGAGGAGGAAAGCTTAAGAGTTCAGGATGTTATAAACAGGCTGAGCAGTGTCAAATGGAATTTAACACTGAAAAGTGTGAGGTTATACATTTTGGAAGGACAAACAAAGCAAGGGACTCAGGGAATATTGGAGATGAGAAGGATCTTTGAATCTTTAAAGGCAGCAGGACAGATAGATAAGATGATTAAGAAGGTCATTATTAATCAAGGCACCCTGTGACCAGCTAGCTCAGCATCAGTCCCTGAAGTCAGGAGATTTTCTGAATCTCCTCTTTATATCTGTCAGCCTGAGCCCCCTGATTAGTCCAGGTTAACAACCCAAATCAAGGATCTCACAGGCAATAAGATCCATCTGGTTCCAATGGCTATATAAACCAAAAGACTTCGGGCAAAGGTAAGCACATGAAGTCAGACACACAGCCTGATCCCATTGAATGTTGTAATCGATCTGAGGGGTTGAGTAGCATTGCTACATTTCTTGAGGCCTAGGAATAATTATCTAAATGGCAGCACCAGTTGGTTCAATAGATAGAAAGGAAGGATTTCTGACATAGACCTCTGCTTCATAATTTCAACCATAATCTGCATGCAGAAGGGGGCAGGGGAAGATAAATGGTGGGGTGAAGTGTGGAGAGCAGTGATTGAAGAGGAAAACCCTGGGAAGGGCAATGATAAACTTTCTGGCATTTTCTACTACAGACTCAATATTAAGAATTGCTTCCATTTTATGAGAGCTAAAGACCAAGGGAACATATTTACTTCCACTGAACTGGTTGAAAGCTCAATTCATATATATCTTACATCTCTTCTGATAGCTTAGATTTTTCATATTCAACTTCTTAGAGTTTCCTTTAAAGATGCTTTGTACTGAGTAATTGTTACAGTACTTCGTATAATATTTATCTTTTTGAACAGCAGAACGTCTCAGGTTTGATGCATGACCTCAGCTACAAATTGAGTTGGGCAGGGCAACTGGCCTTAAAATCCCGCCTTTCAGCATATTAGAATGACTTCAGGATCATAGAATCCCTCCAGTGGGGAAGCAGGCCATTCAGCCCATCAATTCCACACTGATCCTCCAAAGACCATCCCACCCAGTGCTAATCACTGAGCCACCATGCCGCCCTAAGGATGGTCTTGAGTCAGACACCAGCCAAATATGCACGAGAGAAATGACCATTTCAAATCACTTTGACAAAATGATTGTGAGGATTAGGAGGTTATCAGACATGTCAAAATAATACATTAGCAAAAGAACATTAGTGACTGCCTAAGAGAAAAATAATAGAGTACCCATGTGATCGAATGTTTTAGTCTATTAACGTGACGGTGTAAGAATGCAAGTCCACATCAACTTTACATGCAATGCAATTCCAAAGATAAATTCCAAACAATGATTCTCAGTAACAATCTGAATATGATCTGGCCAGAGGACTGAATGTAAAATTCTGAGCTCTGAGGTTTCACACCAAATAGTATAAATGCACCCTAATTTAGTTTAATTTTATACGTTTTATCCATCGAGTGTGGGATTGGGGCTGCAGACTGACTCTGAGGGAACTAAAGTCTCCACAAAAGTTTGCTGTACTTTGTTCTTTCTTATCCACAGTGTTACAAAGGTTAAAACAGGGTTGGACCATTACATCCTCATAATTGTAAAGCGACTCCATAATGTCATAGTTGGAATGGAACACCTTAATGAAAGAGCAGCCTAGTACATAATTATTATCCAATTGCCCTACATGTAAAGAGCACCTGAAAGTTCTGTAAATTTTTGTAGAGGTCATGAATAAAAATTTTGAACTTTGAGGCTTTTGCCCTCTGAATAGGAGAAAAAAGGCCTGCTATTAGTAAAAACAAAGAGGCATTTTCCATATTATGATGATAGCTCACCAAACCCTTGTTAATTAGTGTATGTTTAGGCTTCTGTACCTTCTCCCCGCTGGTAGAGGTTGTAGAAAAACATTGCCAGGGTGGGATGGATTTTTAAGAATGCTGGCGGCCTTTCCTTGACAGTGGATCTGGTAGATGGATTCTAGCGATGGGAGGTTAGCCTGATTCACCTCCACTAATACAGAGGCAATCATTTCAGTGGGTACTTGGGAGCACAATCTGGCGAGCACATCACTGATACATTTCCACAGTTGATAAGGAAAGAATTGGACCAGGACTCTTGCCACAGTACCTGGAAATGGTCATCTTGCAGAGACAGGGACAGGAAGATGAGGAAGATGTGCCAAAGTATACTGAAACATATACATTTATGGTACTCTAGTGATTTCAGCTTGCGACTGCCTGACTACAATCATGGTAAGGTGGTGGTCATCTTGGAGACGCAGGCCTGGTAGAATGCTCAGTGGCTGCTGAGTATGTGCTCAAATCCACACTCTATTGCGATAGCCATGGGTGCTCAGCATCAAAACCAAAGCAAGAGGGGGATGAGGGACATCAACCTCACTTCAGATGCCTCTGCCTTTCAAGGAGACATGAGCAATGTGGTATAGTGGGCCCATTAATAGTAATTTAGAGAGGCTCAACCATAACAGGGGCATGTGACAGGCCATCGGTGCCATGGTAGAGGCAATGGAAAAGGGGACGTGAAGAATGGGGTGAATCCTGGATCACAGGTGGAACCTACAATTCTCTCACTCAAACACAAAGTTGGAACCTCACTATATTGATCTGAAAATCAACTGCTCAATAAATTCTAAAACTGGAAAGGACTGCTTGTAAAGTAGGAGGACTAAGTGCTGAATGAAATGTCGAAAGAGTCCATTGTCTTTGACCTGAGGCACCTGCAAGTTTTGAGTGAAGGCAAATAAATCTGCCTCGAAAGTGATGGAGACAGTGTCACTGCATACTTTTTAATCAAAAGCAGATTGATTCCCTTACCCAACAAGAATCTAAGGTTATTGGAATGGATGGGAAAGTGGAAATCAAAGTACATAGAGATCAGACATGATCGAGTTAAATGGCTGAGCAGATAGATTGGTCTACTTAGAACATAGAACATAGAAGAATACAGCGCAGTACAGGCCCTTTGGCCCTCGATGTTGCGCCGTTCCAAGCCCACCTAACCTATACTAACCCACTATCCTCCATATACTTCTGTTCCTAATTCAAATGTTTTGGAAGTTCAAAGATGTTGCACACAGCCTTTAACACAACTGGACTCAACTGAAAGGATCGAACTTTTCAGGTACCCACTTCGTGTTGATTTTTTGAGCTTTCAAATTTCTCACCTGTCGGAAGATTAATTGGTCAGGGGCAGTTAATCAGGTGAGTTGTGTAATTACTGAGATGCAGATTCATCAGCTTCTCACCAGCTGATGGTGAAAATTTGATCTCACTCTCTAAGACAGGAAAGTTTAGTTGCAAGAGTCAATCCTGATGGCGAGAACCTGATTTTTGATTGCATCATCTGTCTCATATTATTCATGCCTCCTTAGGATAGGGAAAAGCATACCTCCCGTTGTGTAGATTTTCAAATACAAACCTCGACCTCAACTTTGGTAAGAAGGATGGTAAGATCAAAGTGGCTGACCTGAAAGAAAGCTGAGCAAAAATTGTTTTTCTTTCTGGTCCATAATCGTTTTTTTTATTTTCAGTGTACATGACCCATTAATGTCAGCACTGGTTTTGAATCTTACAGCTGACAGAGACACAATTCTAAAATGTAAAACAAAAATCACCATCCATGCGACCACTGGTAAAAATTGAATGATTCATTCCAATGGAAATCTTTCCTGGATTAATTTCAGGTTCTGTAAACTTGGATGTGCATGAGATATTGCGTGGGATTTAGTTTCATTTTTTTTTCAATTCAGCAGATGGAAGTAGCAAGGATATTGTGTCATTTTGTGGTTACCACATACTGTTTTTTTTTTGAGTGTTGGTACATCTTTACAACATGAATATGCACACTAATATCCCCCAAACACTCATGATGTTACCTAAGGAGCACCGTAGGATGTAAATTTGAAATTAGGCCAACGATAGTGATGAAATTAACATCCCACAATACATCAGATTAATTGAAACAAGATCAAGTAGTAACAAAACCTGGAAACTGTGAGATGGTTTATATTCCTGGTTGATACTTTGCACACTTTCAAATGAACCGAACCTTGTGTCATGGGTTTCTTTGAGCAGATGTGTCTGAGTATACTCAGCAACAAATTTGTATGACCTATTATCATGCCAGTTGGACCCACCCAGGGGCACCCCAATGTTCAGCATAGAGCAAGGCAATTTCAATGCTGAAAACCAGGCCAAGATGCCAGCTGTTCTCCCAGAAGTTCCTATTCCAAAGAGGTTAGACATGCTTTGCTGCAAGGGAAATTTAACCAAGAATGATTCAATACCTTGCATGGATTTAATTTTAGAGGAATCCATCTGTATCATTGTGAGACATTTGGTTTCACTTGTCTTTTATTAACAGTCTCGTCCAGCAAACAGCATTGCCGAAGTGTTAGAAAGACTTTGCTTACTCACCATTACCTGATCAAACAAAACATATACAAGGCAAAGTCTCCATAGGGCTTCTCTCATTTGCGAGAGAAATGACGGGAAGTGAGTTTAACCTGTGGATTACCATGCCTCAGGCGAAGCATAACATTGGGTATGCAGGACCTTCATGGCAACCTCAGCCATTGCAGGAATTGAATCCACACTATTGGCATCATAAACCAGCCATCCACGCTAACTAGCCCCACAAATACATACGGAAGAGATTACCTGAAGGTGTTAGTGGAATGGTTTGAAGAGGGCTGGGTTCCATGATCTGGAGGAGGAACAGAAACTAGCTCTACAGGAGTGACATGTTTTTTTCATTATAGATAAACAGTCATCATGAGTGGGGTAATCTCATTATTGTCCCATGTGGTGCAAGTCTGGCCCAGACCACATTCCTGCATTGTAACAGGCATCTCAACCATCTCCCATTTCATCTGGAGGTTGAATATATATCATGGTCACAAGGACATGTTGTATAAACCTCAAGATATTAGAGGAAGAAAGCATGTACATTGCCCTCATCCTGGATACCAATTATGTGTGTGTTTGATTGATTAAACCATCAAATTAGTGGGCGGCACGGTGGCACAGTGGTTAGCACTGCTGCCTCACAGCGCCTGAGACCCGGGTTCATTTCCCGCCTCAGGCGACTGACTGTGTGGAGTTTGCACGTTCTCCCCGTGTCTGCGTGGGTTTCCTCCGGGTGCTCCAGTTTCCTCCCACAGTCCAAAAGATGTGCAGGGTCAGGTGAATTGGCCATGCTAAATTGCCCGTAGTGTTAGGTAAGGGGTAAATGTATGGGTGGGTTTCGCTTCGGCGGGTCGGTGTGGACTTGTTGGGCCGAAGGGCCTGTTTCCACACTGTAATGTAATCTAATCTAAAATCTAATCTAAATTTCCCAGCTGTTTAATTCATTTTAAAAGAATATGCAGGGCTGGACGCTGGCTCAGGATATAGCGAACAGGGCAGTGATAGACGTCCAGTTCATGACCACTCTCGTTCGACGCCTTTAAAACAGTGGTGCTCGGACCCGACATAGTGCACCAGTTGGAGAATGCTCAGGTGTGCGCTTACCCCTGCCCGGACAGAATTTCACATTGGCCCCAACGTCCCATACTTCCCCCGGGAATCTGTGCCCCACAACCTGAGCCGCCTCCAGCATTTTAGTTTTGTCGCTTTTAGGGACATAAAATGGCGGGCCCTGTATCGAACGCAGTTGCCCATCATCCACCGCTTCTCCCTCATCCCCCACCCGGACACGCCTTGGCATGCCCATTCGCCACCGGGTGATGGGGATCCCCAGTGGAGGGCTCTTTACACAGGAGTCCTCCCCCTTTCTCTTGGGGATCTGGGGTGGAGGGCGCTGCATGCGACGGTCCTCTGCAACCGCAGGTTACGGTGGTTCGCGGACTCCCAGCCCAACTGCTTGTTCTGTGGTGTTGTGGAGTCCGTGGACCATGTATGTATCGGGTGTGGGTGCTTGCACTCCCTTTTTGATTTTCTAAAAGAACCTTCTTCTCTATTTTTAGTTGCACTTCAGTCCCACTGATCCTCGGGTATGGAGGGGGGAGGGCAGGTCAGAAGACTTCCTCGTGGGTCTGCTTCAGGGTCTGGCCAAACTGGCCATAGACAGCTCCAGGCAGCAGGATGTGGAGGGGTTTGTTAGGGCCGACTGCCCGTCCCTCTTCTGTGGTTACATTACAGTCTGGCTGTCCCTGGAGAAGGAGATGTGGTGTCTACCAACACACTAAAGCTATTCAGAGAGAGGTGGGCACTGCAGCGAGTGGAGTGTATTATTTCCCCCTCCAACTCTACTTTAATTTAACCCCTGCCCTCCCCTTCACTGTTTGATCACACAGCATTGCCCTTTGATGTGAAGGGCACTGCTTGTCACTGGCCACTTGGGTGTTTCTTTTCTTCCTGGTGTTGGAAATTGAACAAAGATTTGAACACCTTGTGTCTTTCACTGTGTTTCACACCTGCACACACACAACATGGGTGCTGGGGAAAATAAGCACTACCGCAGTTTGGACCCACAGTCCAAAGATGTGCAGATTAGGTGAATTGGCCATGCTACGATGCCCATAGTGTTCAACGATGTGTAGATTAGGTACATTAGTCATGGAAAATGTAGAGTAATAGTGTAGGGGAATGGGTTTGGGTGGGATACTCTTCAGAGGTTCGGCGTGGATTTGTTGGGCCAAATGGCCTGTTTCCACACTGCTGAGATTCTTTGATAAAGTACTCTTTTTAAGCAATAGCAATAAAAAAAATTTGAAATGTGAAGTTGTAACCATAATTTAAATTCTACCTCTTTTTTTATAATTCTCTATTAATGTACAAACAGAGACACAAAGAGACAAGACACAAATATTGGGGGTGGGTAAAAGAGAAAGAAAATCAGAGGAGCATGGTTCTGGCCTGAAAACAGACTTTGATGAGTTATTTTCTTTCAGTTCCTTTTGATTCCTTTCGATTCCTTCCAACTACCTGTTGACAGCATGAGGTTGTGGATTAGTGGTGCTGGAAGAGCACAGCAGTTCAGGCAGCTGCAGTCATTGTTTTTAGCAGCATGAGGTTGTGAGTATGCCAATTCTCACTCTCATTCAATGGTTGAGGATTTGCTCTTTCAATGTTTCTGATGGTGGTTTTTCCTTTTACTTTCAAAGTAGTATTTTCAGCAAGAGCAGCTTCCAGAGGAAAGGTGAACCCTCCTGAATCCAAACTAACTAACCAATTGAAAAGCCAATCAAAAGACTATCTCAGGATAGAACTGCACTGAACATACAGATTAGCTTAGATTCCCTACAGTATGGAAATAGGCCCTTCGGCCCAACAAGTCCTCACCGACCCTCCGAAGAGCAACTGACCCAGACCCACTCCCCTACTCTATATTTACCCTTGACTAATGCACCTAGCACTATAGGCAATTTAGCATGACCAATTCACCTAACCTGCACATCTTTGGATGGTGGGAAGAAACCGGAGCAACCAGAAGAAATCCACGCAGACACGGGGAGAATGTGCAAACGCCACCCAGACAGTCACCCGCAGCTGGAATCGAACCTGAGTTCCTGCTGCTGTGAGGCAGCAGTGCTAACTACGGAGCCACCGTGCCACCCATGTGGTGTTGATTTGGCTGGACCGCGCCCTCAATGGTCAAATAAGGCAACAACTCACAAGGTGTTCCAATAACTTGTTTTTAAAACTGTTAACACTTTTTTTTACATAGTTTCCTTAGTTTAAAGCGGTATCTGTTCTAATTTTAGTTCACAGTCCAAAAAAGTGATCTTAACAGCTGAAAACCCACTCAACCACAATTCCAACAGCCAATAGCCCACACATAATGTCTTGAGATGAACATGTAAGCCCAGTTTAGTTTTGGTTCCACACCTTTTCCGTTCCCACTAAATTTCTTGAGCTCCAAATAAACACATCTTTAAAGATTAATATTCAAGATTTAGATGTTATTGACACGGCTAGCATTTTTTTCACATCTTACTTATTCCTGGGAAGGTGATGGTACAAACAAGTGATTTACCAGGTTACCTCAGAGGATAGTTAAGTGTCCTGATTGTGTTCAACAAAGCTGGGCTTTGTGCTACACAAAGCCCAGGTTTCCTTCCTGAAAGAACATCAATGCACCATTCAGATTTTATGTCAATTTTTTAATTTTAAATCATCCATAGGAATGTGTGTCTCTGGCTGGGCAATGTTGGACTGAGTAGCTTGCTAAGTCATTTCAACAGGAAGTTAAAAGTCAAATGCATTGCTGTGGGTTTGAAGTTACATGCAGGCTAGATCAGTGTTATGGGCTAGACCAAACTACCTCAACATATATTAAGAAGACAGTCTAGACCCTAACTTTCTCTTATTTTAAAGATAAGTATAAGACATTGCATTCCTACTATGGGCCAGGCCAGACCCTTCAAAGCATCAAGAAGGTAGCCCAGACCCTAACTTTCCCAGTTGCTTTAAGCAGGTGTAAGTGGATATTCCAGGAGAGATGCCGCTGGTCAAACCACTTAGTGTTAAACAAAACAGAATTTATTTACAAGATTACTGTGGGCGGCACGGTGGCAGTGGGCGGCACGATGGCAGTGGGCGGGACGGTGGCAGTGAGTGGCATGATGGCACAGTGGTTAGCACTGCTGCCTCACAGCGCCAGAGACCCGGGTTCAATTCCCGCCTCAGGCAACTGAGTGTGTGGAGTTTGCACATTCTCCCCACGTCTGCGTGGGTTTCCTCCAGGTGCTCCGGTTTCCTCCCACAGTCCAAAAATGTACAGGTTAGGTGAATTGGCCATGCTAAATTGCCCGTAGTGTTAGGGGCAGGGGTAAATGTAGGGGAATGGGTGTGGGTGGGTTGCGCTTCGGTGGGTCGGTGTGGACTTGTTGGGCCAAAGGGCCTGTTTGCACACTGTAAGTAATTTAATCTTAATGTAAATTTAATTTAATTTAATTACCGAATGAAACACAAACAAAAGAGAACAATACAGATTAACTTGCCCTATCAGAAAAGCCAACAGATTATCCCAACTTAATAGTGCCATTCCTAATACTTGCAACAATCCTCATATACACCTCTTGGTACAGAAGTTAAAATCAAACCCACGGTCTTACAGGAGAGAAATCAGAGAGAGAGGACCAGCCTGGACCTGCTTCTTTGGGTCCAACAGCTTCAAAACACTCCTGCTAAAACTCAAACCAAACCAGAGTGAAGCTGAGCTGTGAGATCTGGCCACTGTGTTTTTTTTTCCCAAAAGCTTGAAAGCCTGATGCCTGAGGCAGTATCTGTTAGCTATAATCAAACTGGCCCTAAATCCCTTCAACTTAGACTTTTCAGAGTCTGTTTCTTTTATGACCTCTCTGAAAAAATAACCAAGGACAACATAACGTTGTTAAAGGAGCAGCAATGTCACACTGCCCCCTTAAAAAAAATGAACCATCAATATCCAAAGAAAGCTTCATTTTAAAACTCCTGATCTGCCAGAGGAAGTGATGGAGGCTAGTACATTTGCAACATTTAAAAGGCGCCTGGATAGGTATATGAATAGGAAGGATTTGGAGGGATATGGGCCAGGTGCTAGCAGGAGGGACTAGATTGGGTTGGGATATCTGGTCGGCATGGACAGGGTTGGACCAAAGGGTCTGTTTCCATGCTGTACATCTCTATGACTCTATGACTCTAATCTTAAATTGTTAGTACTCTACAACACGTACACATTGCATTAACAATAAACATGCACAACTACATCATGTTTCATTCTGCTGTACTCCTGTTAATCATTCGAGTCTCAGTAATGCGTTAGCAATCACTTTTTTTCATGATGGTCGTGTGATGTGTTTGCTTTTATTGGTAGAGGGATTGAGTATTGGAGCTATGAGGTCAGGCTGCTGCTGTACAAAATTCTGGTGCATACAGGTCTGGTCTAGGAAGGATATGGAAGAATTGGAAAGGGTGCAAATGAGGTTTACCAAGATGTAGCCTAGTATGGAGGAAAGGTCTTATGTGGAAAGGGTGAGGGACTTGAGGATATTTTCATTAGAGAAGAAGGTTGAGAGGTGACTTAATAGAGACACACAAGTTGATCAGTGAGCATGGACAGTGAGAGCCTTTTTCTTCAGATGGTGATGGATAGCATGAGGGGACATAGCTTTACATTGAGGGGTGATAGATATAGGACAGATGTCTGAGGTAGGTTCTTTAGTCAGAGGGTAGTAAGGGTGAGGAATGCCCTGCCTGCAACAGTAATGGACTCGCCAACTTCAAGGGCGTTTAAATGGTCATTGGATAAACATATGAATGATAATGGAATAGTGTTGGTTAGATGGGCTTCAGATTGGTTTCACAAGTCGGCGCAACATCGAGGGTCGAAGAACCTGTACTGTGCTGTGCTGTGAGGTTCTATAAGCAATTTTTAAATTGAATGTAACAACAAGCTCCATCCAAACAGTCTGGCATTTTGTCCTTAAATCTCTCCACAAACTTCAATGGTTTCTGATCAGTGCATATGATTGTCTCAGATACATTACTAGTAACAAAAACGTTAACATGTTGTAACGCCAATACCGAGCTCATAGTCTCCTTCTCAATTGCCAAATATTTTTGCTGATGAATGTTCAATTTCCTGGAGAAATATCCATTAGGTCTTTCTATCTCCTCATCAACTTCCTGCAAGAGCACAGCACCGACACCTACATCACTTGCATCAATAGCCATCTTGAATGGCTTTGCATAATTAGGTGTGGCTAATACCAGGGCAGTGGCTAACACAACTTTCAGGCTGTCAAATGCCTTGTGACAGTCTGCTGTCCACTGAAACGTCTTGCCTTTCTTTAGCAATTCAGTGAGTGGAGCAGCCACACTGCTAAAATTTGGTACAGATTTTTGATAAAATCCATTAGAGCCCAGGAACCGTAGTACTGCTGTTTTTGTCAATGGTATGGGAAACTCCCCGATTAGCTTTGTTTTTGCATCCTGTGGGGCCATTGGTCCAGGTCCAATAAAATGGCCCAGGAAGGTGACTTGGGCTTTGGCAAATTCCCTTTTAGCCAGGTTTATCACCAAGCCTGCTTTTCGTAGTCAATTGAACAAGTCTGATAAATGTTGTAAATGTTCTTTCCATGTGTGACTAAAACTCACCAGGTCATCTATATGTATGATACAATTGGATAATCCGGCAATGACCTTCTTGGTTAGTCTCTGAAATGTGGCTGGTACATTTTTCATACCAAACAGCATGGCTTTAAACTCATACATTGAAACTTTATTGCTGGAACAGCACAGCAGGTCAGGCAGCATCCAGGGAACAGGAGATTCGACGTTTCGGGCACAGGCCCTTCTTCATATTCCTGAAGAAGGGCCTGTGCCCGAAACGTCGAATCTCCTGTTCCCTGGATGCTGCCTGACTGCTGTGCTGTTCCAGCAATAAAGTTTCAACTTTGATCTCCAGCATCTGCAGACCTCACTTTCTCCTTTAAACTCATACAGTCCATTTGGCTTTGGGAAAGCCGAAATTGCCTCTGCTCTTTCTGACAAAGGTACCTGCCAGTATTCTTTGAATAAGTCCAACTTAGAAATATAAGTTACCTATCCCACCTTCTTAACACAGTCTTCCAAATGCAGAATCGGACATGCATCAGTCTTTGTTACTGCATTGACTTTGCTATAGTCCACACATAATCGTTGAGTACCATCTGGTTTTGACACCATTACTATGGGTGAGCTCCAGTTATTGTAACTCACTTCGATTATGTCGTCTTGGAGCATGCATCCTATCTCCTTTTAAATTTGTACCAACTTTAGAGGGTTATGCCTATAAGGATGTTGCTTAATCGGAACAGCATCGCCTATATCTATATCATGCACAATTAGGTTAGTACTTCCCAGTTTATTTCCGCATATTTCCCTGTGTGATAGTAATAACTCATTTCCTCTGGAACATAACTCAACAATTTATCCCAATTTTTGACATCTTCCTCCTTGTCCAATTTAATTTGAGCAATATCTAGTTCAGAATCCTCTGAACTTGGTTCTTCCCTCTGTGTTGCAACCATTAACACAATCTCCTTTGGCTTTCCTTTCCTGTCAAAATACCTTTTGAGCATACTCACATGAAACACACCATGAGATTTATTTCTGTCTGGAGTCCTTATCAAATAGTTCACCTCAATTTCCTTACAACTTGATAAGGTCCACTAAACCTTGCTTTTAAAGGTTCACCCAACACTGGAAGTAACACTAACACCTTATCTCCAATAGCAAACTTACGAGTTTTTAATATCTTGTCTGTTTCCTGCTTCATTGGATGCTATGATATTTTTAAATGTTGTCTAGCCAACTCCCTGCTCTATTGAATCATTCCCAAAAATTTGACACATAGTCCAAATACATGATCTCTGAATTCTGACTAACTAATTCCTCATCAATCAATTTCAGTGGTCCTCTCACTTCATTCCTAAAAACTAATTCAAATGGACTGAATTTGGTTGATTCATTTCGTGCATCTCTGATTGCAAAAAGTGCAATCCGAATCATCTGGATAATCCTGACTATAAGCCCTCAACATGGTCTTTAATGTCTTTCCAGTGCTCACTGTGACTCTGAATGGTATGCATATTTGAATTGTTTTATTCCTAAGTTATCCATAACTTCATGGAATAATTTTGATGTGAAGTTTGACCCTCTATTGAATTTTTTCTGTCGGTAGTTCATATTGAGTGAAAATTTGAGTAATTTCTCTGCAATCCGATATTGTGATATTGTGTAATGGGAAGGCCTCTGGAAATCTAGTGGACATGTCCATTATTATTAACAAATCCTGATTCCAACTTTTTGTTTGAGGTAGGGGTCCTATGCAATTAATTAAGACTCTTGTAAAAGGTTCTTCAAATGATGGAATAGGTATTAAAGATGTGGATTTTATTACTGCCTGTGGTTTTCCAATTACCTGACATATATGACACATCTGGCAAAATTCAACTACATCCTTGTGCAGTCCAGGCCAGTATAAATGTTTTTGTATTTTAGGTTGAGTTTTTCTTACTCCGAAATAACCCCCTAGAGGTTGTTTATGCGTCACTCGCAACGCCTCCTTTCTATCGCCCACTGGCAATAAGATTTAATGAACTTCTACCCATTTCTTATCTGCCTGAATATATAATGATCTCCATTTCCTCATTAAGCCATCATTTATAAGATAATAACATGCAGAGAAACATTCGGATTCTGCTTCTGGGTATGCCTTTTGATACAGTGGCTTTTAATCTCCATCTTTCTGCTGTAACTCAGTTAGTATCTCTGAGCTAATAATGCCATCTATCTACTCCTGGCTTGTCTCAACTATCTGATCAAACAGGGTCTCTGCTAACTCCACTTCAAATTTCTTATCGGTACTCTTTGATGTTCCTGTTTAAACTGGTAACTTTGTGACCTCGTTACCACACAGTCAGGAAAAATCCCAGGATATGTGTCCTGAAATAGTTCAGTTCCCTGAGTTTCCATTGGCTTTTCAACCATAGTAGGCAGCAGTCCAACCTGTGAACTAGCTATATCAATAACAAGACCAAATTATATTCCTGGAGTTGAGGGTTTGTCCAGTACTCCTACCATACCTTCTTCACTCTTCACTGGACACTCTAACCTCACTTTACATAACTGAGCACTCTTGTCTCACTGTGAGTTCCTGTTACTAGTATCTTTTCTGGCAATAGTTCTTCAGAGGTACATACCTCCTTATCTATCAACATCACAGATTGAGAGGATCCTGTATCTCTTAATATTGTAAGCTCTTTACTTGCTGCTCCTGACCTATGTGAGTAAACTTTACCTTCGCAGGTATATGGTTTAAGAAGATCTGGCACTTCCTCCTTAACCAACCTCCGACCAGCTTGTACATTCTGGTGCAGCTTTCTAGCCTCCATTGTGCTTTCCATTACCACTCCAACAAACTTTATTGGCTTATCCTGTTTTTGTTTATTTGGCTTTTTCCTAGCCCACCAACATTGTGATTTCATGTGGCCTACTTAACACACCAGAGCTTTTTAAACTTTTCCGTCCCCTTCAAGGGTTTCCTTTTTACCCTGTGGTAAGTTATCCTTATGATTTTCACTGAGATCTACATTTCCCTTTCCATGCGAGGATTTCTCTTTTCACTAATTTCTATCCCTCACAGATTGAAATTGATATTGGAAGCCAAACTTTGCTTTGATAGAACCCATAATCATCAGCTATTTCAGCTGCTAGTCTTGCCATTTTAATTCTCTATTGTTCCCCATGAGTTCTCACTATTTCAAAAAGTGAATTTTTGAACTCCCATCTAAGTGCCAATTTCTGAAGTTCAAACTTCCTGTCTTTCTAACTTTCCTATCTCTCCTTTTCTCTCTCTTCTCCTCTCTCTCCCCCTTTCTCTTGTAATTCCTTCCCTTTTGCCTCTAACTCAAGCTGCTTCATTTCCAATTGAGCTTTAGCCATCTTGCAAGATTCTGATGGCATTTCCAGCAAATTTAAATGCTGCACTGTTGCTGTAATTATCGCTCCTTTCCTCACAGAAGGAGGCAACTCCAGCTCCAACTCCAGCTTGTCTTCTAATTCCAGCAGCTTGGCTGGAATTAAACACCTTTTGCAAAACTCTCAAGATCACTTATTCCACCCCCAGAAAACTCTTGGTGATGGAAGGAGCCACTGCTATCCCAAGCACTGTTTAAACCAAACAAATTTAACACCCAGAACAAAAGACACGAACACCTACCGCTCACTGCCTTTGAGTCCAGCAACCCTAATCCCAAACCAGAACTACAGAACTAATCCTGCAAAGAGCCCCCATTCTGTTATGGACCAGGCCAGACCCCTCAAAGCATCAAAAAGGTAGCCCAGACCCTAACTTTGCCAGTTGTTTTAAGCAGGTGTAAAGTGGATATTCCAAGAGAGATGCCGCTGGTCAAACCACTTAGTGTTAAACAAAACAGAATTTATTTACAAGATTACCGAATGAAACACAAACAAAAGAGAACAGAATACAAAATAACTTACCCTATCCAAAAACCCAACAGATTATCCCAACTTAATGATGCTGTTCCCAATACTTACAACAATCCTCATAAACATCCCTTGGCACAGAAGATAAAATCAAACCCAAGGTCTTTCAGGAGAGATGTCAGAGAGAGAGGACCAGCCTAGACCTGCTTCTTTGGATCCAGCAATGTTCAAAGTACTACAGCTAAAACCCAAACAAAACCAAAGAAAAGCTGAGCTGGGAGATCTGGCCGCTCCCCTTTCATTGTACAAGTGTTTTTTTTTTCCAAAAGCTTGAAAGCCTGTTGTCTGAGGCAGTATCTGTTAGCTATAATCAAACTGGCCCTAAAACCCTTCAACTTAGACTTTTCAGAGTCCGTCTCTTTTATGACCTCTCTGAAAAAAATACCAAGGACCACATAACCTTGTCAGAGTTCCAGGTACAATTTGTTTGGTCAAATTATTCGACTATAAGCAAAACACATTTTATTTTTACATTGCAATTAAAATACAGACAAAATAAAAAGAAAAGAAAAGAATTGCCTTAACTGTACCTCTATTAAAATGCTTAACAAAATAATATACATATAAATTGATTATTATTAATTAATTTTCCCACTATAGTAACATCCCATTAACACACCCATGGAAAGGTAAGTTCAGTAAAATAGATTGTCTCATATGCAATTCTAGCAGCAGGAAGAGAACCCTAACTTTTAACAGTAACAGAGAAAGGAATAAGAACCTCCACATCCAGCTTCAAGACCCCAACAACTGCAGAAAGCTAAAATTAAAAATCCTCATTCTGTGGGAGATTGACCCCAGCCATTCAGACTGTTTCTGTTGTTCCAACTTTAAAAAAAACAAGGTATCTCAAGCTGTTTACTTTATTAGTTTTGATGCAAACTGCACGGCACCATGCTCTCAGCCACAACATTACATTTCAACTTCTGTACTCAATGCACTGACCAATGAAGGCATGTGTGCCAAACACCTTCTTCACGACCCTGTCTACCTGCAACACCACTTTCAAGGAACTATGCACCTCTCAGCAACACTCCCCAGTGCCTTACCATTAACTGTATAAGTCCTTCCCTGGTTTCCCATACCAAAATGCAACATCTCACATTTATTTAAATTAACCTCCATCTGCCACACTTTCATCCATTGGCCCATCTGATCAATTTCCTGTTATGCTCTGAGATAACCTTCTTTACTGTCCACCACACAACTAATTTTTTTGTCATCTGCAAACTTACTCACCATACTACTTGCATTCACATCCAAATCACTTACATAAATGATGAACAACCAAAACTGATCCTTGTGCTACCCCATAGTTCACAGGCCTCCAGTCAGAAGAAAGATCTTCTACCACCACCCTCTGAACCCCACTTTCAAGATAATTTTGTATCAAATTGGTCAACTCCTCCTGTATTCCATGTGATCTAACCTTGCTAACCAGTCTGTCATGCAGAGTCTTTTTGAACACCTTCCTGAAGTCCATATAGACAATGTCTACCACTCTGCCTTCATCAATCTTCTTTGTCACCTTTTCAAAAAACTCAATCAAGTCAGTGAGACACGATTTTCCAAGCACAAAGCTGTGTTGATTAACCATAATCAGTCCTTGCCTTTCCAAATGCATGTAAATCCTGTCCCTCAGAGTCTCTTCCAATAACTTACCCACCACTCATGTCAGAATCACCAGTTTATAATTTCCTGGCTTTTCTTTACTACCTTTCTTAAATAAAGATACCACATTAGCCACCACTTAGTCTTCCGGCACATCACCTGTGGCTGTCAATGATACAAGTATCTCAGCAGAGGGCCCAGCAATCTCTTCCCTAGCTTCCCAAAAAGTCCTGGGATATACCTGATCAGGCCCCAGGGATTTATCCACCTTTGTGCACTTTAAGACCTCCAGCACCTCCTCTTGTGTTATATGGACACTTTTCAAGACAACGCTATTTATTTCTCCAAGATCCTGAGCTTCCATATCCTTCTCCACAGTAAAAACTGATGCAAAATGTTTGTTTAGTATCTCACTCACCCCCTGTGGTTCAACACATAGACATCTTAGTTAATCTTTAAGGAGTCCTATTTTCTGCATTTAATGTATTTGTAGAATCTCTTTGGATTCTCCTTAACCCAGTTTGCCAAAGTTACCTCATTGTTACCAAAAAGTTATCTTTTTGCCCTCATGATTTCACTCAGAAGTATTCTCCAACTGCCCTCTTGGTAGTCATGTTTAATTGTTTTTCAAAAGAAAACAGTAGAGTATACAGATGTGACCTAGAGTGATTATATTTGGGTGTGGAGTTATCTGCATTGATATACAATTAATCTACTCACAACTATTGGTCAAGAGAAGGAATACAAATAGATTCATAGCGTCGTAGAGATGTACAGCACAAAAACAAACTCTTTGGTCCAACTTATCCATGCTGATCAGATATCCTAAATTAATCTAGTCCTATTTGCCAGCACTTGGCCCATATCTTTCTAAACCGAAACTTTATTGCTGGAACAGCACAGCAGGTCAGGCAGCATCCAGGGAACAGGAGACTCGACGTTTCGGGCACAGGCCCTTCTTCAGGAATGAGCAGAGAGTGTTCAGCAGGAGAAGATAAAAGGTAGGGAGGAGGGACTTGGAGGAGGGGAGTTGGAAATGTGATAGGTGGAAAGAGGTCAAGGTGAGGGTGATAGGTCGGAGTAGGGTGGAGGCGGAGAGGTCAAGAAGAAGACTGCAGGTCAGGAAGGCGGTGCCGGGCTGGAAGGATCCGGCTGAGACAAGGTGGGGGGAGGGGGGATGAAGAAACTGGTGAAGTCCAAGTTCATCCCCTGCGGTTGGAGGGTTCCCAGTCGGAAGATAAGACGCTCCTCCTCCGACCGTCGGGTTGTTGTGGTTTGGCGGTGGATGAGTCCAATGACCTGCATATCCTCGGTGGAGTGGGAGGGGGAGTTGAAATGCTGTGCCACAGGTTGGTTGGGTTGGTTCGTCCGGGTGGCCCAGAGGTGCTCTCTGAATCGCTCCGCAAGTAGGCGGCCTGTCTCCCCAATATAGAGGAGGCCACACCGGCTGCAGCGGATGCAGTAGATGATGTGGGTGGAGGTGCAGGTGAATCTGTGGCGGATATGGAAGTTTCCCTTGGGGCCTTGGAGAGAAGTGAGGGGGGAGGTGTGGGCGCAAGTGTTGCACCTCCTGCGGTTGCAAGGGAAGGTGCCGGGAGTGGTGGTTGGGTCGGTGGGGGGTGTGGATCTGACAAGGGAGTCGCGGAGGGAGTGGTCTCTACGGAAAGCTGATAGGGGAGGGGAGGGAAATATATCCTTGGTGCTGGGGTCTGTTTGGAGGTGGCGGAAGTGACGGCGGATGATGCGCTGTACATGGAGATTGGTGGGGTGGTAGGTGAGGACCAGTGGGGTTCTGTCCTGGTGGCGGTTGGAGGGGCGGGGCTCAAGGGCGGAGGAGCGGGAAGTGGAGGAGATGCGGTGGAGGGCACCGTCGACCACGTCGCTGCAGCCGGTGTGGCCTCCTCTATATTGGGGAGACAGGCCGCCTACTTGCGGAGCGATTCAGAGAGCACCTCTGGGCCACCCGGACGAACCAACCCAACCAACCTGTGGCACAGCATTTCAACTCCCCCTCCCACTCCACCGAGGATATGCAGGTCATTGGACTCATCCACCGCCAAACCACAACAACCCGACGGTCGGAGGAGGAGCGTCTTATCTTCCGACTGGGAACCCTCCAACCACAGGGGATGAACTTGGACTTCACCAGTTTCTTCATCCCCCCTCCCCCCACCTTGTCTCAGCCGGATCCTTCCAGCCCGGCACCGCCTTCCTGACCTGCAGTCTTCTTCTTGACCTCTCCGCCTCCACCCTACTCCGACCTATCACCCTCACCTTGACCTCTTTCCACCTATCACATTTCCAACTCCCCTCCTCCAAGTCCCTCCTCCCTACCTTTTATCTTCTCCTGCTGAACACTCTCTGCTCATTCCTGAAGAAGGGCCTGTGCCCGAAACGTCGAGTCTCCTGTTCCCTGGATGCTGCCTGACCTGCTGTGCTGTTCCAGCAATAAAGTTTCGGCTTTGATCTCCAGCATCTGCAGACCTCACTTCCATATCTTTCTAAACCCTTCCTATTCATATACCGATTCAGATGCCTTTTAAATGTTGTAATTGTACCAGCCTCCAACACTTCCTCTGGCAGCTCATTCCATACACACACTGGCCTCTGCATGAAAAAGTTGCCCTTAGGTCCCTTTTAAATCTTTCTCCTCTCACCCTAAACCTATGCTCTCTAGTTCAGGACTCACCCACACCAGGGAAAAGACTTTGTCTATTTACCCTATACACTACTGAAGAATTCCATATTAGCAACTTTGGGTTCAAGGCATCTTGGTCTTTTACATTATTGAAGAAAACTGTCTTTAATAACATGATTAAACCACACTGTCTACCTTAAATGACAGTTGACTAAAGAAGTTCAATGGAGGATAAAAGAGAATGGCAAACATTAGCTTCAAGTTTAACTCATTCTGCCTAATAGAAACTGGACAGTGCGGTAGTTAAAATAAGACAGAATGTATTTCTATTGCTTTCCATAAGGACACCTTCAGGAATGAATCAAAGTTCTGCTTGTAGAGATGCAGACTGAGACTACATCCTTGAGTTGCAACTTTAGTCAGAAACCTAAGCTGAAGAGCAGTAATGTTCTTCCCATCAGGCCAAATCTGTGAAGGTTAGAGTATAATGGTACCAAAGAGGCACAGTCAATTAAACTGGAAGGATGGAAACCTTGGGCCTTCCTTATTCCGTACACTATCCCATACCTCTGTCCTGAATTGTTCCCTGGCCACCCTCTCCCTATTTACAGCAATGTTGTAGACTATACCCATGTGGGCACCCATTGGCCTATCTGACCCAATTCCTGCTCCTGTCAGTTTGGTGGATCTGGCTGGGTTTGGGCAGATTTATGAAATTGGAGTGTTCAGCCACACCCACTTCTGCACTTTCAATGGCTCTACTAAAATGTGGGTCAAAGTCACATTTATTTGTCAGTGCTAATAGCATTGGTACAGGAAATGATTGACTCCATGATTCCTAGTCCTGATGGAGTGAGTAATCCAGACACATTCGGTCATTTACAAAGAAGGATGAATAATTTAATTTTCATAATTTTCAAGTTTCATAGATGTGGGCAGACAAACAGACATTAAATCATGTTGTGGTTATCCTGCATTGCCATGTTCTAGCCACCCTTAATTTACAGTAAAATCTTCCATGAACAATGATTACTCATTTACATAAATCTCAGACCAAATCACACTGAGGGATAACATGAATCCTATTTGCCCCAAACTGATTTGTAACAAATTTAAATATAAATATATTCCTGAAATTTCACAACTTATTTTTCATTTTTATGAATACAATTATGTTATTTAAAACATTGCACATCACTTGTCACTAGGGTGTGGAGGTTGTTTAACGAGCAACACAGTACAGTGGGATATCCTGAGGCTGTGAAAGATGCTCAGTTAAATCCAAGTCTTTTGTCCTTTAGTTTAGTCTTACAAATCAGGAAAGTCTGAAGTTTGATCTCCAGTTTGTGCCAAGATAGTGGTTTCAGCTGCAATTTTGACTATTTGATTGACATCCCATCTGCCACCTTCAGCTTTCACTCCCTCAACCAGCTCAGCACAGTGGAAGCAATGTGCACCAGCTGCAAGATACAATCTAATGTAGTTGCCTGTTTGTGAATTTTGTATAATGACAGAATGAGGTGTATCCCAACAGCTATTGACAGCCATTAGTTTGATTTTGAGGAGGTGTTGTATCTTGTAGCTTTTATACATTGCTGCCGCTGTGCTGAGGTGGTTCAGGGAGTGAAAGCTGAAGGTGGCAGATGGAATGCCAAACAAATAGTCAAAAAGTGTGGTGCTGGAAAAGCATAGCAGGTCAGGCAGCATCAGAGGAACAGCAGAGTCTACACCACACGGCATCAACATTGAGTTCACTAGTTTCAAGTGGACAGTATCCATTGTACAGGAGAAAGTGAGGACTGCAGATGCTGGAGATCAGAGCTGAAAATGTGTTGCCGGAAAAGCGCAGCAGGTCAGGCAGCATCCAAGGAACAGGAGAATCGACGTTATTGTACACCTGACTTAATCCTTAAAGACAGAGAACAAGATTTGGGGTGACAAGAGATCAGTCATAGAATCATAGAGCACAGAAACAGACTCTTAGTCCGACTCATCCATGTTGACCAGGTTTCTCAAACTAAACTTGTCCCATCTGCCTGTGTTTGGCCCGTATCCTTCTAAACCTTTGCTATTCATATATCTTTTATCATGTATCATGTATTTTAAATGTACCTGCATCTATCATTTCCTCTGGCAGTGCACTCCATACACGCACCATCCTCTGCATGAAAAAAAATGCTCCACAGTTTCTCTTTATATCTTTCTCCTCTCACCTGAAAAGAACATGCCCTCTAGATTTGAATTTCTCTATGTTGCAGGATTTCCAGCCTCTGATCTGCTTTTCATAGAAGATCATTGAATCCCTCCAATGTGGAAACTGGCCATTTGGCCTAACAAGTCTACACTGACCCTCTGAAGAGCAACCCACCCAGATCCATTCCCCAGATTTACCCCGACTAATGCACCTAGCGTACACATCCCTAAACACTATGGACAATTTAGCATGGCCAATTCACCTAACCTGCACATCTTTGGATTGTGGGTGGAAACCAGAGCACCCAAAGGAAACGCACGCAGACATGGGGAGGATTTGCAAACTCCACACAGATAGTTGTCCAAGGCTGGGATTGCCTTCACCATGCTGCTGTCGCCAGAACAAAAAACACCATTATTCAATACCATCTCACCTCCAGCAACGCCCTCACCCCCTAATGAGTCCTCACTCAACATCACCAATGCAGATACCACCGATGCCACACCAGCTCAAACTCAACTCTGGTGCTGCCCTGGGTCCGCTTCAGACCCACCTCACCAATCCAGCTGTTGCCAATGCTGCAGGATCTCATACTGGGCCCAAGCTTGCTTCTGCTGCAGCCTCCATGAATCTACACTGAACGCTGACACCATTGGGAACCCAGAATCACCTCCGCAACTGCCATGAGTCAGTGCTAGACTGCCTTGTTGATGCAGAAGCCATCAGGAACCCAAACTCTCTCCAAGGCCGCTTCTTTGAGTCCAGGCTGGGCTTACTCACTGACAGCTGCAAAGCTGAGGCTGGGCTTTTACCCGCCAACCACCAATGCCATCACTGCAACTGAGCTCTTCAACAAAGATGTAAGTAAAATAACATAAAAAAGAAAAAAAATTAGAAAAGAAAGAAGTAAAAGAAAAGAAAGAAAAAGAAAAGCAGACTAGCCCTGAGCTCAGAAACACTATTCCACCATCATCTTACAGGAAATACTGGAAGACAAATGTTCCGCGGTTCACGGCTACCTGTTGAATGTATTAAAGGAAATACTTCTACGAATTTCAAAGTTGGCCTATGTTATTAATACAATATTCTTGGAGATAATGAGTGCCATCTACTTCTTAAATTTGTCTCAGGTCATTTTATAAATATAAAAGTTGATACATACACAAAAGAAACAGAAGAGAGGGACCATTAAACATCATTGAATGCTGCTAATACATAAGGTACCTTTAATTTATTAATCTGTTCTAAGTGATTCTTTACAATTGGAAATGACAACAAACCAAGATTAGTATTGCTCTAAATTCATTATATTTAAGTGCAGAGAAACAGGTACCTACCCTTTTAATGACCCACCTCCTACCTGTTAATGAGGGTAAAATAGTTATCTCACTTTAGCAAAGTAAAATGCTGTGGTCACAAGCCAATCATAGTGGAGTATGGCAAGTGGAGTGATTAGTTTCCAATCAATGTTCCAGAATATATACATCTAGTAGTCAAAGCAATGTGTTTATTGTGGGAATTATCACTGAGAAATAGGATTTTTAGGAATATGATGACAGCCTACTGATTACTGTTAATGACCAGAATGAGTAATATGGATGAAAAATAGTTCCAGATGCCGATCATAAACTCAGCTCGGAAACGAGTACCTTTGTTCAGCTTGTTTATTTTGTCAAACACCCTTATGATTTTCTACCATGGATATATTATAACTGCATCAGTTTTTGTGGTTAAAATCTCTCCAAAAACATCAGCTATTCTAAGACACAAAACAGATCCACAGTTTCTCAGGAATTTAAGATCCATAGCATGTACAGAAATTAATTTGAAATAATGCAAAGCAACTTCGCAAATGTTATTTTCTACTTTTCTTCCAATGAATTTTCTTCTCAAAGAACAGCTTGCTCACAGGTGTTATGAATTATCTTTCGCCCAAACCAGCTGGCATAACACATAATTTCCAACAGCCCAAGATCTACACAGTAGTGCCCCACCTTCCCACCAACCCGCCCCCCCCCCCCCCCCCCCCCCCCAAAGTTTAGGCTCCAAAACCAACAATCTGATTTTTCACAATTATGATGTATTTTGTTGAAATATATAAATAGTTTCCTCAACTGGAATGCAGTGTTAGGGAGCAGATGGAAGCTTAAGCCATTGTGCAGTCAGTGATAATGACAACAATTTAAATTCTTTGGGCTTCTGGTGAAAGTACATTGAAGAATACTTCATTAATAGATACATAAACCATTTTAAAAAGCCAAATATCCATATCTGTCTTTGTTTTCTTATACATGAAAAGCGTTTCTCTTTTGTCACAGTTCAGAATTTAAATTTCTGCAGTAATGTTTCCTAAGTGTTAGTAACCACAGCAACGCAGCTAACCATATTAAATTGATCCATAAACTTGGCACTTTTGCAGACACTGTTCTAAGTCACACTGACTAAAGTAGGCTATTATTTTAAAACACACCGCTGGTGTTTCAAATTTACAGACTAAGTCAAGTTAATCTTGGGTCTATAATGTCGACAGCCAAGAATACAGCAAAGTATGTTGCAAAGAGTCTGTCCCATGCGCTGTTCAATTTCCTCTTGATGGAATATTCCTGCAATGTACTGAAACTCACAGGATAGTGTAATGCTCTGTTCTACATTTCATTTATCACCACAATGACACATGCACACATATGCTCCAAGTGCTGTACCTTTCACTGGAATCATTCCATCCAAACCACTATGAAACTCCATATTCTCACACCTGAATAACATGAAGTCTACTTAAGCATAATGCCAATTTGCCTTTTCTTGGTGTTCACAATATCATTCTTACAAGACATTTGAATGCAGCATGGTTTGCTCATTCCAAAAGTAACTCATTACTCTACATTGAATCTTGGGATAAAAATAGATGGATTGGAGATGTTGAAGCAACACAAAAACAGTATTAAATCATGATTTTTTGGCAGATATAGATCTGTATTTTACCAACAATCTAGCACATTATATCAGAATGTGAAAGCTCTATAATGATTTGACGAAAGTATAAACAAACTGTATCCATTTTGCAAGCAACTTGCAGAAAAAGGGGAAAAAAATAAAATATATTTGAAGTCATGGGAACCTCAAGTTCCAGCCTGAAAACAAACAATGTTGGAAATCATAACAGGTCAGGCAACAGCCATGGAGACAGAGCAAACTAACTTTTGGATGTTAGCTGACTCTCATTGACTTGAAACTCATTGCCATTGAATTTGGAAACAACACATTGATTTTGTCAAAATTTGGGCATTGATAGCTAGGCGACTATCAAGCAGGTTTACATCACATTGTTCGCTCTTTCATTAACTATTAGGATCTTTTGTTCAATGTAAATATATTAATATTATGACAAATATTGATATACACACACAAATACAAACAAAAAGCTTTAGTTAGTAGGCTATATGCATGCCTGACTTAGACATTTGCTGTTACATTCTGAGTACAGGAACTACCAGGAAATGGATGAGGACATAAGGAGTGAGGACCAGAGAATGTAATGTATAAGAAAATAATTTAGTTGAAGTCTCTAGAGAACTATGGCTTGCCTGGCATTCTGTAGCCACCTGTGCTCTGTGTCTGAGGGTTCCAAGCCCAACTCCATCTGCTGCCTTGGAGTGAGGTATCAGTCATTTGATGGAGTTTCTCCCAAGATAGATGTAGTGAACAGGAAATATTCTGGCATAGTGCAAACACTTCAAAAGCAACAAATGAGGCCTAGATAATTCCCAAAACAGGCAGACAATCCCTCGATCAGTTTCATGCCCAAATAAAATCTTGAAATCTTCAAACATCTCCTACTTATGTTCAAGATAGGTTCCAGCATTTTGAGTTACAGAGTCCTACAGCATAGAGACAGGCCCAAACTGGGCTGTACAGACCAAAATATCCATCAACACTAACCCCATTTCCCTGCACTTGGCCCATATCTTCCTCAACCTTTCCTAGCCATGCATTTGTCCAAATGCCTTTTAAATGTTATTAATGTACCCACCTCAACCACTTCCACTGGCATCTCATTCCATATGCGTACCACCCTTCATGTAAAAAACTTTGTCCCTCAGGTTCCCTTTTATTCTTTCCACTCTAACATTAAACTGATGCTTTCTAGTCCTTGATTCCCCAACCCTGGGAAACAGACTGAGTGCATTCCCCCTATCCATGCCTCTCATGATCTTATACACTTCTATAAGATCTCTCCTCAGTCTCCTATGCTCTAAAGAAAAAAGTTCCAAGCTTGTCCAACCTCTCTCTATAACTCAGACCGTTGAGTCCTGGCAACATCCTTGTAAATTTTGTCTGAACTTTTTCCAGTTTAATAACAACTTTCTTATAGCAAGGTGACCAAAACTGAACACAATACTCCAAGTGCAGACTCACCAACATCCTGTACATTTGCAACATATTTCTCAACTTCTAGGAATTGTCTGCATGATCGGTGACAAAAATGGTTAAATTTTGTAAGAACGCAGTTCAGAATCTCACAATTCTCTCATAAGTTGGCTGATCAGAAAATTACTTCTGGCAAAATGTATATCTATACACTTTTTATATTTTGTCGTTTGGTAATTCAGTACTTGAGTATTGCTGATTTGTTAAAATATTGTTTTTTTCCATTCATCTTGCAAACATCAGGCCTACACTAGAATACAATTGTCAAGGGAGAACAACATCTTATACCATATCAGAACAAAGTCTTAATTGGTTGGCAAGTGCACTCGGATTGATAGAGGAGGTAGAGTAGAAAATAGAATAGTTAGATGATGGCTGACAGTCAAGTGCCAAACATTGTTTAAATTTAAACTGGAAAGATTGAGGCTGATCAATAAATGAATTGTCAGATGAATAGAATGACTGTCACATTGCTTCTAAGAGGAAATAGGCATAATCAGCATACACGATGTTCCATATATCTGCAAAGTACAGGGCCCTATGTATTAATAATGTATATTAATACTGCATATGAAATAGTCTATCCCACATTACCCTACATTAGGTAACTGGAATTTTACAAATCTGAGCAATGGGTGAAGCTAACTGTTTCACACAGATATTTCACACCGGGCAAGTGCTGTTAACCTATTACAGTATGCTATTGTCAAGAATATTCTGCTTATCGCACCAATGATAATTGTGAGATATGAAACTTAGTGTTGGTGTGATGTTCGGCACGTATGCTGTAAGACCCAAAAACTCTCAGTTTTTATCAAACAGCACATCTCTTTTACTGTTCAGAACGGACAAGATGCTGATCATACCCAAACTGCCATGCTTGTAAATCTCAAACACAGTGTCCAACACTAAATGTAATTCCACAGTAGGATTATTTAGTAAAATGTTGAACAGGATGTGCCAGAAATTATACTGACAACCTATTTAAGATTTTGAGTTATGAGCCTGTCTGAGAAAGACAGAGAATGCTGGAGAAACTCACTAGGGCTAGCAGACAGACCTGTTGACTTTCTCCAGCTCTGTGTGTTTGTTTCAGATTTCCAGCATCTGTATATTTTGCCCTAAACATAGTGAAATGCACTTGCAGATATTGGAAACTACACATGTTAACACACAAGGTCCTATTCTTTGCAGACAGAAAGAGCATGTACTCACGTTGTTTTTGCTTCCACTTAAAATAATAGGTGATAGTATTCTATGATTCATTTAGAGTCATAGAGTCATAGAGATGTACAGCATGGAAACAGACCCTTCGGTCCAACCCGTCCATGCCGACCAGATATCCCAAACCAATCTAGTCCCACCTGCCAGCATCTGACCCATATCCCTCCAAACCCTTCCTATTCATATACCCATCCAAATGCCTCTGAAATGTTGCAATTGCACTAGCCTCCACCACTTCCTCTGGCAGCTCATTCCATACACATACCACCCTCTGCGTGAAAACATTGCCCCTTAGGTCACTTTTATATCTTTCCCCTCTCACCCTAAACCTATGCCCTCTAATTCTGGACTCCACGACCCCACGGAAAAGACTTTGTCTATTTATCCTATACATGCCCCTCATAATTTTGTAAACCTCTATAAATTCACCCCTCAGCCTCCGACGCTCCAGGGAAAACAGCCCCAGCCTGTTCAGCCTCTCCCTATAGCTCAAAACCTCCAACCCTGGCAACATCCTTCTAAATCTTTTCTAAACCCTTTCAAGTTTCACAACATCTTTCCAGTAGGAAGTAGACCAGAATTGCACGCAATATTCCAACAGTGGCCTAACCAATGTCCTGTACAGCCGCAACATGACCTCCCAACTCCTGTATTCAATACTCTGACCAATAAAGGAAAGCATACCAAACGCCTTCTTCACTATCCTATCTACCTGCGACTCCACTTTCAAGGAGCTATGAACCTGCACTCCAAGGTCTCTTTGTTCAGCAACACTCTCTAGAACCTTACCATTAGGTGTATAAGTCCTGCTAAGATTTGCTTTCCCAAAATGCAGCACCTCGCATTTATCTGAATTAAACTCCATCTGCCAATTCTCAGCCCATTGGCCCATCTGGTCCAGATCCTGTTGTAATCTGAGGTAACCCTCTTCGCTGTCCACTACACCTCCAATTTTGGTGTCATCTGCAAACTTACTAACTGTACCTCTTATGCTCGTATCCAAATCATTTATGTAAATGACAGAAAGTAGAGGGTCCAGCACCGATCCTTGTGGCACTCCACTGTTCACAGGCCTCCAGTCTGAAAAAAACCCTCCACCACCACCCTGTCTTCTACCTTTGAGCCAGTTCTGTATCCAAATGGCTAGTTTTCCCTGTATTTCATGAGATCTAACCTTGCTTATCAGTCTCTCATGGGGAACCTTGTCAAACGCCTTACTGAAGTCCATATAGATCAAATCTACTGCTCTGCCCTCATCAATCTTCTATGTTACTTCTTCAAAAACTCAATCAAGTTTGTGAGACATGATTTCCCGCGCACAAAGCCATGTTGACTATCCCCAATCAGTCCTTGCCTTTCCAAATACATGTACATCCTGTCCCTCAGGATTCCCTCCAACAACTTGGACACCACTGACATAAGGCTCACCAGTCTATAGTTCCCTGGCTTGTCTTTACCGCCCTTCTTAAACAGTGGCACCACGTTTGCCAACCTCCAGTCTTCCGGCACCTCACCTGTGACTATTGATGATACAAATATCTCAGCAAGGGGCCCAGCAATCACTTCACTAGCTTCCCACAGAGTTCTCGGGTACACTTGATCAGGTCCTAGGGACTATCCACCTTTAACCGTTTCAAGGCATCCACCACTTCCTCCTCTGTAATCTGGACATTTGCAAGATGTCACCATCTATTTCCCTACAGTCTATATCTTCCATATCCTTTTTCACAGTAAATACTGATGCAAAATATTCATTTAGTATCTCCTCCATTGTCTGTGGCTCCACACAAAGGCTGCCTTGCTGATCTTTGAGGGGCCCTATTCTCTCCCTAGTTACTCTTTTGTCCTTAATATATTTGTAAAAACCCTCTCAGGGCAACACTTTGACCAATCAGAGTTAACTTGCCTGGTTTAACAATTAACTGCACGCCATCACCAAACTTGCATTCGTCATGGCTATTCCTCTATCAATCAGGGTCACTTCTCAATCAATCAGCACTCTCTCTTCATAAAGTGTAAGGTTTTGTTTCCCCAAGAGAATGGGATCCTTGTGAATGCCCTGATGAGTGCAAGATGAAAATCTTGGACAAAAACTTTTTTTCAGCAATACATTTATATTTCATTTATCTCGATGCTACTTTAAAAGCGATGACAATCCATTGTGCGTTAACCATGAACAACCCGATAGAAATATTGAATGGCGAACTGTCAAACAAATCCATCAATTTTTTACTGGCAAACATCATGCCCAATCATTTCCACTGTCTTAATGTTTTCCACATGCTCTAAATCTCCTTTTCGCTTACTGTTCAGAAGAGAAACAATAAGTGCCATCAAGAAATGTTCTGCAGAGGTTCTTGCACTCACAGTTTGACTGTACTTTCATAATTTAAATTGTTCTGTGGCTGGTTGATAGACTTCAATACTATGAGTCAAGATTGTGGTGCTGGAAAAGCACAGCAGGTCAGGCAGCATCAGGGGAGCAGGAAAGTCAACATTTTGGGCAAAAGCCCTTCATCAGGAATGAGGCTGAGCCTCAGGGTTGGAGAGGTAAATGGGAGGGGAGTGGGACTGGGGGGATGATAGCTGAGAGTGCAATAGGTGGATGGAGGTGGGGGTAAAGGTGATAGGTCAGAGGGGAGGGTGGAGCGGATAGATAGAAAGGAAAATGGATAGGTGGGACAGGTCATGAGGATGTTGCTGAGCTGGAAGGTTGGATCTGGTGTAAGGTGGGGGGAGGGGAATTGAGGAAACTGGCAAAATCCACATTGATGCCATGGGATTCGAGGGAAAGATAAGGCCTTCTTCCTCCTGGCATCAGGTGATAAGGGAGTGGCGGTGGAGGAGACCCGGGACCTGCATGATTTTGGCAGAGTGGGAGGGGGGGTTTAAGTGTTTGGCCACATGGCGGTGGGGTTGGTTGGTGCGGGTGTCCCAGAGAAGTTCTCTGAAGTGTTCTGCGAATACGCATCCTGTCTCCCCAGTGTAGAGGAGTCTGCATTGGGAGCAACAGATACAGTAAATGACATGTGTGGAAGTGCAGGTGAAACTTTGATGGATGTGGAAGGCTTCTTTGGGGCCTTGGATGGAGGCGAGGGGGGAGGTGTAGGTGCAATTTTTGCAATTCCTGTGGTGGCATGGGAAGGTGCCAGGAGGGGAGGGTGGGTTGTTGGGGCACATGGACCTGACAAAGTAGTCGCGGAGGGAATGATCTTTATGAAAAGAGGATAGAGGTGGAGAGGGAAATATATCTCTGGTGGTGTGGCCCGTTTGTAGGTGATGCAATGTATACGGAAGTTGGTGGGGTGCAAGGTAAGGACTGGAGGGGTTCTGTCCTTGTTGCAGTTGGAGGGGTGGAGTTTGAGAGTGGAAGTGTAGGAAGTAGATGAGATGCACTAGATGGCATCATCAACCACGTGGGAGGGGAAATTGCGGTCTTTAAAGAAGGAGGCCATCTGATGTGTTCTGTGGTGGAACCAGTTCTCCTGGGAGCAGATATGGCGGAGGTGGAGCAATTGGGAATAAGGATAGTATTTTTGCAGGAGGCAAGGTGGGAGGAGATGTAATCCAGGTAGCTGTGGGAGTCAGTGGGTTTGTAGAAAATGTCAGTGTTGAGTTGGTCATCGTTGATGGAGATGGAGAGGTCCAGGAAGGGGAAGGAGGTAGTCTAGGTGAATTTAAGGTCAGTGTGGAATGTGTTGATGAAGTTGATGAACTATTCAACCTCCTTGTGGGAGGACGAGGTGGCGCTGATGCAGTCATCAATGTAGCAGAGGAAAAAGTGGGGAGTAGTGCTGGCGTAACTGTGGAAGATAGGCTGTTTCACGTAGCCAACAAAAAAACAAGCATAACTGGGGCCCATGCGGGTGCCTATGGCTACCCCTTTCATCTGGAGGAAGTGGGAGGAATCAAAGGAGAAATTGTTGAGGGTGAGGACCAGTTCAGCCAAACGAATGAGGGTGTCAATGGAAGGGTACTGGTAGGGATGCTGGGAGAGGAAGAAATGGAAAGCTTGGAGGCCCTGGTCATGGCGGATGGAGGTGTAGAGGGACTGGATGTCCATGGTGAAAGATGAGGCGTTGGGGGCCGGGTCAATGGAAGTCTTGGAGGAGGTGAACTAAGTGGGTGGTGTCCTCAACATATGTGGGAGTTCCTGGACCAGGGGGAATAGGACAGTATCGAGGTATGTGGAGATGAATTCAGTGGGGTAGGATGAGGCTAAGACGATAGGTCGGCCATGGTAGTCAGGCTTGTGGATCTTGAGAAGGAGGTAGAATCAGGCAGTGCGGGGTTCCCGAGCTGGGGTTGGAAGCTGTAGGTGGGAAATTCCCTGAGGTGATGAGGTTGTGTACAGTCTGAGAGATGATGATTTGGTGATGGGAGGTGGGGTCATGGTCAAGGGGGTGGTAAGAGGAGGTGTCTTCAAATTGGCATCTGGCTTCAGCGGTGTAGAGGTCAGTACACCAAAATACCACTGCACCCCCATCCCTTTGTCCACTAGTTTGATGATGAGGTTGGGTTGGAGCAGAGGGAGTGGAGGGCTGCGCACTGTGAGGGTGAGAAGTTGGAGTGGGGGAGGAGTGCAGACAGTTTGAGGCAGTCAATGTCTCAACGGCAGTTGGAAATAAAGAAATGGAGGGTGGGTAGCAGACCAGCATGGGATGTCCAGGCGGATGAAGTGTGTTGGAGGTGGGCGAAGGGGTCCTCGGAAGGTGGGCGGGAGTCTTGATTGGAAACATAAGCTCAGAGACGGGCAGTGGAAGAAGTGTTCAACATCACAACGCGTGTTGAACCCGTTGATCCGGGAGCAGTGGGGAATGAAGGTAAGGCCTTTGCTGAGGACTGATCGTTCGTCTCAGTGAGGGGGAGGTCTGGGGGGGATGGTAAAAACTCAGCAAGACTGGGAGCTAGGACCTAGTTTAGGGCTGGAGTTGGGAGTGGGAGTGGAGACTGTAACTGGAGTGGGCGTGGTAGTGGAGGGACTGGCGGTGATATCATTTACAGAAGTGATGCTCACCCGGGGTTCTGGGGGTGGTGACAGTGGGATTCGTGGGACATGGGTCAGTGTAATATGAGTCCAGTACCTTAAGCCAGGGGAGCAAAGCACACAAATGCAAGGCAGGGATGCTATGAATGTCAAGGTGTGTCAGAGCAGTATGAGAGCAGTTTGCCTCAGCCCATAAGCAGGGCACATGTCCTGGCTGCAGAATTACAGTAAAAGTTTGTCAGTGTATCCTGAGGGCAACAGTGAAGTGCAGAAGTGGATTGGAGATGTGCCATGACAGGTCTTTGAGGTGCCGATGTACATGGACTTGGAATGTGTGCAGTCAGTGTCCCTACAATATGCTCCAAGATGGTGGTGCCTGGTGTCAGCATGGAGGTCTTCTGAAGCAAGTGATGAGCTGAACTTGCCAATTACCCCTCCTGGTTTCCATTTCAAGTACTCCCAACAGCTCGTTTGATTGGCACAATTACAACTTGCCATCTTGCGAGCTAGGCTAATAACAATAAATATTGAGTGAAATTGGCAACTCACGCTGCCCTGCAAGAATTTCACCATTTATAAAAAGAGTACAAGATATGACAAGATGATCCAGACATCGAGATGAATCTTAGCGGACATCTCAACATAGCCCATATAGCTTAAGACCCCTATAAAGTTCCACCCATTGATTTGAAGCAAGACAGATAAATATTGCGCATCAACTGGATCCAACTGAAAGTTAGAACAAGGTCAAGGAATTGAATGGTTTGGAGGTGCCGGTGTTAGTCTGGGGTGTACAAAGTTAGAAATCACACAACACCAGGTTTATTTGGAAGCGCTAGCTTTTGGAGCGCTGCTCCTTCATCAGGAGGTTGTGGAGTATAAGATCATAAGACACAGAACTTATAGCAAACATTTATAGTGTGAGGTAACTGAAATTATCGATTGAAAAATACCTGGATTGTTTGTTAAGTCCCTTAGAATGGGCACGTTGGTTTCAGTTCTATCATATGTAAATTGCAGAACTTTCTTCAAGTTACATTCTCAAGTGAACTTTAACAATAGGTGCCTTGTTGGCCCAGGTATTGCATTGAAGGTGTGAGGTGCCCTGTGTGACGCTGTCTATGCCCAATGTTCAGACTGATTCTATTCGACAAAAGGGATTTACAGAATCTTACATGGATTCATGCAGTTTTGAGCAAAATAAAATGTAATTCTGCAAGTATAAATTCACCCCACGACCTTAAATGTGTGTGTGTGTAAGGGTCACCTGTAGTGTGACATGAACCCAAAGTCCATTTAAGGCCATCCCCAAGGGTACCGAGCTTGACTATCAACCTCTGCTACGGCACTTTGTGTTGTTGCCTGTCCCAAAGTCCGCCTTGGAGGATGGTCACCCAAAGGTCTGAGGCTGAATGTCCTGGGATTGAAAGGAATTGAATGACCTGCTGTTGCTCCTGTGTAGCTGTACAACAAATGAACAAATGCAGGTATTAGCTGGTGCTACAGGCCAATAACACTCCATTGATACGAAAACAAACCTCTGCAAGTCATATTTGTCTTTGACTGAAAAAGAGTTTTAATTAAATAATATTCACCAATCTGATTTACTCCTATATCCACCCAATTTCATTGATTATCATTATTTCTAATCTTCCTCATGTCAGAATGGTCAATGAATACAATAGGATCCTCTGACAAAACATTAGTCAGACAAACTCCACATTTATGTCACATGCTTTGTTTCATCTCATATTTAAGAATTAAATGACATCTAAATCACTAACAAAGTTAAAGAGGCATTCAGGAAACAAAAACCATTCTCCTCAGTAACCCTTTCTTCTTTTCTCAATCAGCCAACCCTTTATTTTTTGCTGTTTAATCAATTTAGTTCATACCAGGAAAATTGAACCACTGTGACGCAACTAGAATTAATGTTAAGTATCCCAGATCAGGTTCAATATGATACAGATTCAGAGTAAACTCCAACATCTCTGTCACATCTTTAAATACAAAAAGAGATATCATTTGCTGTATTCTTTCAGATATTCTTCCATCCATTTCTAGATTCTTCAATTAGCAAGTTTGCTTTAATTGTTCTTTCTTTTCTTGATAGGGTGATGATCCATAACCATTGTAAACCTTGTAGCCAAACACATTTTGCATATCGTGAACAGAATGAAAAGACTTATGTCCCAGTAACCCAAATTAAATGCAAAGCTCTATCCCGCCTTTATACGAAAATATTCTAAAGCCATGAACAACAACTAGTAGCTATCCAGCATCTCTAAAGTAATAAAAGGTCTCAAGGTACTTCGCAATGCTTATTAAACCAAATTTGACACTGAACCACGCAAGAAGATCACCAAGGGTTTTGGTTGAAATATGGAATTTAATGAGAATCTTCAAAAGGGCAAGGTAGAAAGAAAAAGAGATTGATGGCGGGTATTGCATATCTCAGTGCCTTGGCAAGATGAAAGCAAGGCCACCAGTTATGGAGCTTGTGACTTTGGATCTAACACCAAAGTAAGAGCAGCTATTGACTTTGCTCAGATTATGCTGGATTCCTTCAACCAGGTTAACAAAAACATATAGCGCAGTGGAAGCTGCCATTCTGTCTTTTACATCTCATTTAAAAATACTGTGCAGCTCAAGTTACTTAAAAATGACGTGTACTGTATTTATGACTGCTAATAAAAAATAGTTGCATTAAAAGCAAACACGAGAGACTTGTTTTTCAAAATATGCAGCTGCAAGGAAGCCCAAGCCAGCGTAAATAGAAAATGTTAATCATTTTGTTCAATCAATAGAGGATTGAATATCCTTTTCAGCTTTCAGAATCCTGTCATATCCTAATATATGGAACCCTCCAACACTGGACAACATATAGTAGGCAGGAACACCTGGTGGAAGCAACGGAATGCCTTTTAAAAAGAACAAATTGAGAACATGGAAAATGTGTTCCATTTGTCAGTTCTGGAAATTTGATGTCTATGTTTTTTTTTGTAGATCTTAAATCAATATTAAATGAGGCAGTAATGTGGGTTTCTCAATGGCAGCCACTCTGTAGAGATTCTGTTTTCAGCTGCACAGTCTGGGATGGAATTGTATACACAAGAAGTGCATCCTCAGAGGATAAAATAAGCAGAGGCCAAGTCAACATGAAATGCTTTTGTGAACCTTTCTTGTTGCCAACTAAAAGAGCAACAAACGCATGTATTTTCAAGAGACCAGATTGAATTGCTGAAGCAAAGGAATTAAAATAACTGGCATAAACACAATGACAATACACAAAATAATCTCCCTTGCAAAAATGGAACAAGCTAAGAAAAGGGCAGGTAAACAATAATTTGAAAGAGGATCTTTAAATAATATTATTTAATATTACAGCTTGCATATCAAGTGATATCATTCAATGAGAAAAATACTATGTTGAAATTGTATTTAGAAAGAAGATTGTTGATTCCCAGTTGAGTTCCAAATAGAATCCAAGTAAAATCTTCAGAGCAGGACAGTTGTCATGGAAAATAGAATACTCCACAGTAGACAGTGGGTCAAATGACATGCTTTTACACAAAAAATGTAATTGGTTTCTACAATAATGGTTCAAGATTTTGGTCATTAGGAACTTTGTTGCAAACAGAGAACCTCTTTTCATTACAATAATGGCTATATGCCATGCAATATTATCTCCATGTCTTTTTCCAAAGCTTTTTTTAATGATTCTCTTTAGTTGCAGAACATCGATAATCAGTAATATGGTGACTAACTGTCTTTGTTTTATTAAATTCCTTGGCAGTATTTTTGCAGCTAGGATCTTATATCAAGAGGATTTTCTACAGACAGGGTTATTCAATAGATGTCTACGTAATTAACAAAAGAAATATTGTCTTGCAAAGTACACAAGAGCAACATTACACAATTTCCTGAGGCATTGGGTATGGATACACCAGTCATATCACAGGTATGTTTGGTGGTAAGTTAAACATGTAGTTCCTTTTAGTAGGATTTGGCTCAAATTGTGCAGAGATTTGTTCTGCTTTTACATGTCTTAACAGATTGTCAAAAATGTACATAACTGGAGCCAAGTTATGATACAAGTACGAGACATTCCTGAACTACTGCAACATTTAACAGGAGATCTGATGGAAAGCAATTCTGACTTAAACAATTCTGGGGAGGGCAGCTTCCCCAAATGAGAATTTCATTTTCATTCATGTTTTTATGCTGGTCTGTAAATCAAAACAGACACTGCGGTGCCCAAACCCCTGATACAGGCCAATTTTAGGATTTTAAATGATCATCAGGCAATAACGGGGCTCAAAGTGTGATCCTGCTGGCAATATTGGAACTACTGCTCAACAGGCTGTGATCTTGGTAGATGTCAGCTGGTTCACATTTCAAAGTGATGCTCCAGCAGATTAAATGTGTTACGGAGTCATTTCGATGGCTGTTCTGCCATCGAATTGATAGCAATTCCACCAAACAAACTGATTGAAGTGATTAATAGAACCATGTTAGTGATACTTTTGCAGAGAGCCTTAGAAAGGTTTGATACTTTTATGGGGAAGAGGGTGGTCCTCCATTAAAGAGAGCTTCCAACATCCAGCATATAGGTTCAGAAAGAAACTTTAGGAAGTTTTTAGGAAGATGACTGAGCTTCCTTATTTCTCCAGTTTTTTCCTAAGAACTTGAACTTGTACTAAAGAAACCACATCTAAGTACCCTGTACCTAAGATGGCGCTGTAAGTGGTGATTTGTAAACTTTTCATCGTACTCATTTGAGTACAGACAAAGTTAAAAATCACACAACACCAAGTTATAGTCTAATAGGTTTATTTGCAAGTACAAGCTTTCAGAGCGCTGCTCCTTCGTCAGGTAATGAGCTACCTGACAAAGGAGCAGTGCTCCAAAAGCTTAAACTTCCAAATAAACCTGTTGGACTATAACCTGATGTCGTCTGATTTTTTTTAAACTTTGTCCACTCAGTCCAACAGCAGCACCTCCACAATATTTGAGTACGTGACCATAAAGCTAATTCAATTCACTTTTGCTTCCTTCCAAGGTATCTCATCAGAATATCTGAGTGAGCCTTTCTCTGTACTGCAAGGCCCAGTGCACACAACATCAACTTTGTATTTTCTTTTCATCCAGAATATTCAGCACAGTCAGTAAAATAAGTTACTTATCCCTTGACATAACAAAGTGAACAAATGTTCCCCACACCATGGACCGGTTTGCCATAAACTATCACATTTATACATAATCCGTCTCTCCTATCATCCGGCTCTCACCCACATACACATAGTGTGCGCAGTCGAATCAAGCAGAAAGAAGACAGAGCTCCTCTGAGATGTCTCACTGTGGAGCATCAGCGATGCCGAGGAGGTCATGGACAGCATATTTAGTGAATTGGCCACACCACAGATTAGAATTGCTGAGGGAGACAGTGAATGGGTGACCAAAAGGCAGAGAAAGAGAAGGAAGGCAGTGCAGGTGTCCCCTGCAGTCATGTCTCTCCAAAACAAGTATACTGTTTTGGATACTGTTGAGGGAGAAGGCTCACCAGGGGAGGGCAGCAGTTGATAGGATCATGGCTGCGTGGTAGGCTCTGTTGTTCAGAAAGGAGGGAAAAAGACACGTAGGGCCATAGTCATAGGGGGATTCTATTGTAAGGGGAGAAGATAAGCAGTTCTGTGTCTGAAAACAAGACTCCCAGATGGTATGTTGCCTCCCAGGTGCTCGGGTCAGGAATGTCACCGATCGGCTGCAGAGTATTCTGAAAGGGGAGGGTGAACAACCAGATGTCATGGTGCATTTAGGCACCAACGATATAAGTAAAAAATGAGAGGAGGTCCTGAAAGCACAGTTCAGGGACTTAGGAGAGAACTTATAAAGGAGGACCTCAAAGGTAATAATCTCAGGATTGCTTCCAGTGCCATGTGCTAGCCAGGGTAGAAATGAAAGAATAGGCAGGATGAACACGTGGCTTGAGGGATGGTGTAGGAGGGAGGGGTTCAGATTTGTGGGACATTGGGACCGGTTCTGGGGAAGGTGGGCCTATTACAATTTGGATGGTCTACACCTGAATTTCAGGAACTAATGTCCTTGGGGGAGGTTTTGCTATTGCTGTTGGGGAGGGTTTAAACTAATGTGCAGGAGGCTGGGAACCAGAAGAAAAGATTAGTAGACAGTAAGGTGGAAACGAGAGACTGTAAGGAACAGGATCATGAAGTTAGCATTACCAAGGGGAAGAGTAGGCAGAGAGCAGATAAATGCAAAGGAACTGGTGGTCTGTCATGCATATGCTTTAATGCAAGGAGTATAGTGGGTAAGGCAGATGAACTTCGGGCTTGGATTGGTGCCTGGGAGTATGACATTATTGCGATCACAGAGACTTGATTGAAGGAAGGGCATGATTGGCAACTAAATGTTCCAGACAGGACAGATGCTTCAGACAGGACAGGGAGGGAATTAAAAGGGGGGTAGGAGTTGCATTGCTGGTCAGTGATGATATCATGGCTGTGCTAAAGGAGGGCACTAAGGAGGGTTTGAGCAGTGAGGCATTATGGATAGAAATGAGAAATAAGAAGGGTGCAGTTACATTGTTGGAGCTGTACTACAGACTTCCAAACAGTGACAGTGAGGTAGAAGAACAAATAGGTAAACAGATTATGGAAAGATGTAGAAGCAACAGGGTGGTAGTGATAGGAGACTTTAATTTTCCCAACATTGATTGGGATACACTTAGTGTCAGAGGTCTGGATGGGGCAGAATGCATAAGGAACATCCAGGAAACTTTTCTAGATCAATATGTCAATATTCGAACCAGGGAAAGGCCCTGGTATTGGGGAATAAGCCAGGCCAGGTGGTAGAAGTTGCAGTGGGGAATTTCTTTGGAATAGTGACCACAATTCTGTAAGTTTTAGAATATTCATAGATAAAGATAAGAGCGGTCCTAAAGGAAAAATACTAAATGCAGACCAAGGCCAGTTATCTCAAAATTCAACAGGAGTTGGGAAATGTGGTTTGGGGGCAGTTATTTGAAGTGAAGTCCACATTTGATATGTGGGAGGCTTTCAAAGATAGGTTGAAGATAGTGCAGGATACGCAAGTCCCTTTGAAAACAAGGGATAGAAAAGGCAAGATTCATGAACTGTGGATGACAGGAGAAATTGTGCAACTAGCCAAAAGGAAAAGGGAAGCATACACAAGGTCCAAGCAGCTAAGAACAGAACAGGCCTTGGAGGAATATCAGGAGAGTAGGATCAATCTTAAATGAGAAGTCAAGCGGGCTAAAACGGGTCATGAAATAACTTTAGCAAGCAGAATTAAGGAGAATCCCAAGGCCTTTTATTCATATATAAGAAGCAAGATGGTAACTAGAGAAAGGGTTGGTCCACTAAAGGATAAAGAAGGAAGGTCATGTTAAAATTGTACAAGACTTTGGTTTGGCAGCATTTAGAATACTGTGTACAGTTCCGGTCGCCACAATATCCAAAAGGATATGGACGCTTTGGAGAGGGTGCAGAGAAGGTTTATGAGGATGTTGCTTGGTATAGAAGGTGCTAGCTATGAAGAGATGTTGAGTAGGTTAGGATTGTTTTCATTGGAAAAAAGGAGATTGAGCGGGAACCCGATTGTGGTCTAAAAATCATGAAGGGTATAGACAGGATGGATAGAGATAAGCTTTTTCCCAGGGTGAGGGATTCAATAACGAGAGCTCACATGTTCAAGGTGAGGGGAGAAAAGATTAAGGGGGATAAACATGGAAAGTACTTTACGCCGAGGGTGGGAGGTGCCTGGAATGCGTTGCCAGCAGAAGTAGTAGAGGCAGGCACGGTAGATTCATTTAAGGTGCATCTGGACAGATGCACGAGTAGGTGGGGAACAGAGGGATAAGATACTTAGGAATTGGGTGATAGGTTTAGGCAGTGGATTTGGATCAGCACAGGCTTGGAGGGCTGAAGAGCCTGTTCCTGGGCTGAAATTTTTTTTCCTTTGTATGGCATCTTTAACTCCAAATGCAAGGAGGGCTCCAGGGTTTTTTTGTATGAAGGTCTTGAAAGAAGTTTTAGTGAACCGAATGCAGTAAACAGCCTCCTGATAGTGTCAGCTTGGAATCCCAGGTGCATTTTGAAGATGAGGTCTCATTATCATACCTCTGTCAATTACAAATAGCATTTCCTGGCCTTCAATCAATCACAAAATCAGGTAGCTGGAAGGCTGACCTGAGCAGGTTTGATAGAATGGAGACAAGACAATAAGATATAGGAACAGGAGTTGGCCATTCAGTCCTTCAAACCTGCTCCACCATTCAATAAGGTCATAGCTGACCCAACATTCCTCACATCCATGTTTCTGCATTTTCTCCATAACCCTCAATTCCATGACTGATCAAGAATCCATATATCTCAGTTTTAAATATTCACAAGGATTCTGCCCCACTGCTGTCAATGGCGAGGGAGTTCCAAAGACACACAACCCTCAGAGAGAAGATATTCCTCTTCATCTGTCTTAACTTGACACCCTTCAATTCTGAGACTATCTCCTGTGGTGCTAGACTCTCCTGTGAGGGGAAGCATCCCCTCAGTATTAGACCTTTTGAGCCCTTTAAGAATCCTATACATTTCAATATGGTCACCTGTCAATTTTCCAAACTGCAGTGACTAGAGATGGTGGTGGTGAGGGGTGGGGGGGAGTGGGGGGGAGTGGGGGGGTTCTATCCTTAATAAGGGTTATATTTTGTGTAATGCCACAGGAGTACTCATCCTCAATGATATAGTTAATGAACTGAATCTGTGAGGAGCTGTCTCTATTACTACAGCTATGTCCTACAAGTTAGACAGGAACATTACAAAACTTTTTTTTTCTGTTATGTCAATAAAATTCAACTTGGCAAACCAGCAGTTGAGCCTACACAGGCTTATAATAGCCATCTTGAGAGATCAAAGTTCTTCAGACACATCAGAAATATAATAGGAAGTGTTTGAATTTCCACCTTTTTTAACAATACAATGAACTATCTTTGAATGCATGTTAAATCCACAAATACATCAGGGCCACATTGTCAACTAACTCCCCAACTGATGCTGAATTTCCTCAGGCCTCAATGTCCAGTAAGATGTAGTATTAGCCCAAAGTACATCAGCAATATACATGCAGGGAACCACTTGATCTGTCACATCTAAAATATCCAATCACTTGAAAAGGAAAATGTTAAGGATAACAAAGTGTGGATGGAGTTGGAATGTCCCAGAATTAGCTCCCATTTTCAAAACTGGTACAGACACAAGGGGATGACTGGCCTCCTGCACTGTTATAATTATTTGAAAATAATTACAAAATATGAATTTGTTTGTAATTGCATAAACATTAGTAAACACATAAGAAGCAGAAAGTGAAAAGTCAGTGAAAACACGGAGTATTAGTACAAGACCTTCACAACAAAGGTAGCTTTGATTTGATTTGATTTATTTACTATCATATATAAATGGAGGATCTGCGGAATTTAAGAACACAGTTGTGAGTGTACAGGGAGTACAGTAAGGGGCTGAATACACAGTCTTGTGGGGCATTGATGTTGAGGACTATCATGAAGGAGGTGTTATTACCTTACCTTCTGGATTGCGGTCTGCGGGTCAGGAAGTCGAGGATCCCATTGGCAGACGGGGGAGCACAGCCCAAGGACTCAGAGTATGGAGATAAGTTTGGTTGGAATTATGATTATGATGGCCAATATACCATTTGCCTTCTTCACTCCTTGCTGCACCTGCCTGTACTTTCAGCAACTGGTGCACAAGAACACACAGGTTACATCACACCAACCCCTTCCCCAGCTTATAACAATTCACAATTTTGAAGCATTCAGTCTAACAATCATTTCAACTTTCTAAGAGGATTCCAATTACATTTCTGCCAATCTCATAATGTGAACACCTCTTCGACAGTCAGGGATATCATACTGAAGTGCCAGGAATTTGGACATAATGAGGTTATTGGCAGCTCCTTACAGTTTTATTATAAGCATGTAAAAACATAGGAAAAGGTTCTTTAAAAAGAAATGCACATCAATCATGCATGAAAGTACAAAATCCTCTGGCACAGCCAAGAAATTTTTAAGATATCAAATAATGGAGAGAAGCAAGGACGTACCAACTTATAGAAAACAAAATAAAAATATAAAGTTTGACTTTCATTCCCACAATGCCTCTTTCACAATCTCATTCAGCTACTGTTGCAACTTTGAAAACAGTACAACTAATTTACACACAGCAATAAAATAAACATTTTTGCTCACTGACAATTGCCCAGGACAACAGGGAGTTTTTTTTTAAGTTATCCCGTGGGATCGTTGAAAGTTTTGGTTTAACATCTCATTCAAAAGTTGGAACATCTAACTGCAGTGTTCTGTGAAAACCCAACCTAGATTATATATTTAAGCTCCTGGAATGTGGTTTGACCCACAGTTGTCTAATTCAGAAGCAAGTGAGTTACCACTGAGCCAAGGCTGATGCCTTAACATGAGCCATGAAGTCATTTTATTTAATAAGAAGCTATTTTACAAGCAATATTCTGAAGTGAATCATACACGTCTTTTAATTCAATCCATGTGAATCTATAGTTAATACTCTCTGCCTCCAGCCTCTAATCTTCTGTCAAAAACAATTTCAAATCCAGCAACAATTTTCTTTGTGTTAAGAAATCATCACAGCAATTCTGAAGTATTTGTTGGGTCTCCTCTTCTGTTTGGTCTCTTGAACAGTTATTTTGGTTTCCTTGTTTCTTTTTTTTCCCCCCAATTTTCTTCCTTCGTTTCCTCCAAGCTCCTGGTCTAGAATTCCTTTGGCCTGGTTTTCATTTGTTGATGAACTTTTCATGAACCGTCATTCACAAAAGTTTCTTCTCCTTTCTATTTTTCCCCAACACGCATCTTATAATTAGTTCAACAAATCTTTCTTATTCTTCTTTTCTATTCAGAACTGCAAGTGTTACTAATCCCTTTTCAAAGCTTCCCTTTAGTTTAAAGATTAACATGGCCATTTGCCACTTTTTATCTTGCCCTCCAGATCTCGACTAAATTGGAGACTTTCCATTTCTTTTTTGTATACCTGTTCATTTTTTTCTCATTTTCACATTTTCTTCTTGTCTCAGATGAGCTGCTGATCTCTGATCCTCTGTTGTCCTCTGGCCAAACTGAGGCATTTTTGGACATTTTTAATAGGTTGCAAGATGCATTCCTTTGTGCAGTGTCATTATATGCTCAGCACACCTGGTGATCACAACCAATAGAATCACCACCTCATCTTCCAGCACTTTTATTTTATGCAGACTTCCATGCCTTAATCACACATTTACCTTTTCAGAGGGTTCCAATGCAGAGCAATTGCCCACCGCTATTTTAAATTTTGTGGGCAATTCTCAAGCAGATGGTGCATCAGGACTTCCAAAGGTTTCCGAGGAACATCTTTCAGATCATACTGCTGTCAAGTTTCTTTTCCAAATCAGATGATCTGGGCCAATGTAAATTTAATAATGGCTAGGTGCTAAGCTTTGCTGAGAAACAAAAGGAATGTAAGTATGTTGTTGTTCACAAATCATTAAATGCACAGGTCTAGAAAGAAATCTAAAAGGTGCATTGGATGTTAACCTGACCTGAAAAGGGCATGAGTACAAAGTGAGAAACTGACGCTTCTTATGCAAACAATTGAGAGGATAAGAACATAAACTTAGATTGTATTACCCGAAGTTTAGAAGGAGATTAAGCGATGTTCTAATCGAGATGTCCAAACCAATAAAATGATTCCAGAGGAGCAAATGCAGGAAAACTGTTTGCCGGGATGAGGAAATTGAAAACAAGGGAATATTAGCTTAAAATTAAATTGAAACCAGTTAGGAATGAAATCAGGTTGCATTTTGTCACACAAAGGGCATAGGAAATCTGGAAATTGTTCGACCTAAAATCAATAGATTCTAGGTTAATTACATTTCCAAGACCAAGATTATTGTTCAGTTACAGTATTATTGGATTCAGATCAAAGACGAATAAATGGAGTTGAGGCAAGGGATAAGAAGTTAGACAAGCAGGAGGCTAGAAGAACACAACAAGCCAGACAGCATTAAGAGGTGAGGCAAAAGTGAGGACTGCAGAACTCTGCTGGAAACCAGAGTTTAGATCAGAGTGGTGCTGGAAAAGCACAGCAGGTCAGGCAGCATCCGAAGAGCAGGAAAATCGACGTTTCGGGCAAAAGCCCTTTATCAGGAAGGGCTGATGACAGGCTTTTGTCCAAAATGTAGATTTTCCTGCTCTTCGGATGCTGCCTGACCTACCGTGCTTTTCCAGCACCACTCTGATCTAAAAGTCAGCATTAGGAGGTTGAGAAGTCAACGTTTCGGGTGTAACCCTTCTTCAGGAATGAGTGGTCTATTCAAGAGGATTCTGGGTACTCCAAGATGGAGGATGGGAAAAATTTCTGGCTGTAACAGCTGCTCCTTTGTCTGAGGTATTTAAGGTGTTGGAGGTGATTTCCTCGAATTCCAGGAGCAGCAATTACAGTTTTATATGCTGTTGCATTGTTTTGGAACTTTGGAAAAAAAAAGTCAAAACAACAGCAGATTAAAAGGGAGAAGAACAGACAAAGGAAGCACATGGTGAGGACAGTGCAGTAGAGAGAGAGAGAGAGAGAGAGAACCTGCACAGTTACCGCCTTTGCTGTTTGAATTTGTGTATCGCTGGACATCGGAGTGCATCTGGGAAAATTAACAAACATTGAAATTCACAACTAATCTTGGAGGAACTGTTGGGCGAAGTTCACAGCACAGAATCAAATAAGTTAATTGTTGTTTTAAGTCTGTCCAAGAGAAAGGCTGCAGTAGTGAATATAGTGGATTCTTTCTTGATTATATGTTTTTGGAGATAAGTCTCTTGACTAAACTTAAAATTTAAGCCATAGCTATTAGTTTAACCTGGTGCAGTGTTTGTAGAGGAATAAGACGGTGTTATTTTCTGGGTCTGTAGATTGTGAAGGAGCAAAAATGGCCTTTGCAGTGATATGTACTTCTTTTCAGATGTGGGAATTTAAAGAGAGTTTAAGGGTTACTGCGGATTATATCTGCCATAAATGCTGTTGGATGCAAATCTTATCTAATTGAGTGGATCAGTTGGAGAGACAGATAGAAGCGATGAGGAGTTTGCAACAGCAACAGTATGTGATGGATGGCAGTTATAGGAGGGGTTGAAAGTCTCAGATCCAGTCACATAGATGGGTTAACTCCAGGAAGGGTAAGAGAGGTAGGCACCGAGGACAGGAGTCTTTTGAGGATATACCCATTTCAAACAGGTATGAGGTTTTGGAAAATGTAGGGGGTGATGGATTCTCAGGGGAACGTAGCGCGAACAGCCAAGTTTCTGGTATTGAGACTGGCTCTAATGCAATGAGGTGTATGTCAGCTTCCAAGAGCTCAATTGCATTAGGGGATTCTGTAGTCAGATGTACAGACAGATGTTTCTGTGGCCAGCAGAGAAAAAGCAGAATGGTGTGTTGTTTCCCTGGTGCCAGGATCAAGGATGTCTCAGAGAGGGTGCAGAATGTTCTCACGGGGGAGAGGGACCAGCAGGAGGTCATTGTCCACATTGGAACCAACGACATTGGAAGGGAAAAGGTTGAGACTCTGAAGGGACATTACAGGGAGTTAGGCAGAAATTTAAAAAGGAGGTCCTCAAGAGTAGTAATATCTGGATTACTCCCAGTGCTACGAGCTAGTGAGAGCAGGAATAGGAGGATAGAGCAGATGAATGCATGGCTGAGGAGCTGGTGTATGGGAGAAGGATTCACATTTTTGGATCATTAGAATCTCTTTTGGGGTAGAAGTGACCTGTACAAGAACATAGATTGCACCTAAATTGGAAGGGGACTAATATACTGACAGGGAAATATGCTAGAACTGCTTGGGAGGATTTAAACTAGTAAGATGGGATGGTGGGAACCAGGGAGATAGTGAGGAAAGAGATCGATCTGAGACGGGTACAGTTGAGAACAGAAGTGAATCAAACAGTCGGGGCAAGGAGGGACAAGGTAGGACTAATAAATTAAACTGCATTTATTTCAATGCAAGGGGGCTAACAGGAAAGGCAGATGAACTTAAGACATGGTTAGGAACATGGGACTGGGATATCATAGCAATTACGGAAACATGGCTCAGGGATGCGCAGGACTGGCAGCTTAATGTTCCAGGATACAAATGCTACAGGAAGGATAGAAAGGGAGGCAAGAGAGGAGGAGGAGTGGCATTTTTGATAAGGGTTAGCATTCCAGCTGTGCAGAGGGAGGATATTCCCGAAAATACATCGAGGGATGTTATTTGCGTGGAACTGAGAAATAAGAAAGGGATGATCACCTTATTGGGATTGTATTATAGACCCCCTAATAGTTAGAGGGAAATTGAGAAACAAGGAGATCTCAGCTATCTGTAAGAATAATAGGGTAGTTATGGTAGGGGATTTTAACTTTCCAAACATCGATTAGTACTGCCATAATGTTAAATGTTTAGATGGAGAGGAAATTGTTAAGTGTGTACAAGACAATTTTCTGATTCAGTATGTGGATGTACCTACTAGAGAAGGTGCAAAACTTGACCTACTCTTGGGAAATAAAGCAGGGCTGGTGACTGAGGTGTCAGTGGGGGAGCACTTTGGGGCCAGCGACCATAATTCTATTTGTTTTAAAATAGTGATGGAAAAGGATAGACCAGATCAAAAAGTTGAAGTTCTAAATTGGAGAAAGGCCAATTTTGACGGTATTAGGCAAGAACTTTTAAAAGGCAGATATTCGCAGGTAAAGGGACAGCTGGAAAATGAGAAGCCTTCAGAAATGAGATAACAAGAATCCAGAGAAAGTATATTCCTGTCAGGGTGAAAGGGAAGGCTGGTCGGTATAGGGAATGCTGGATGACTAAAGAAATTGAGGGTTTGATTAAGAAAAAGAAGGAAGCATATGTCAGGTATGGACAGGATAGATCGAGTGAATCCATGGAAGAGTATAAAGAAAGTAGGAGTATACTTAAGAGGGAAATCAGGAGGGCAAAACGGGGACATGAGATAGCTTTGGCAAATAGAATTAAGGAGAATTCAAAGGGTTTTTACAAATATATTAAGAACAAAAGGGTAACTAGGGAGAGAATAGGGCCCCTCAAAGATCAACAAGGCGGCCTTTGTGTGGAGCCACAGAAAATGGGGGAGGTACTAAATTAATATTTTGCATCAGTATTTACTGTGAAAAAGGATATGGAAGATATAGACTGCAGGGAAATAAATGGTGACATCTTGCAAAATGTCCAGATTACAGAGGAGGAAGTACTGGATGTCTTGAAATGGTTAAAAGTGGATAAATCCCCAGGACCTGATCAGGGGTACCCTTGAACTCTGTGGGAAGCTAGAGAAGTGATTGCCCCTTGCTGAGATATTTGTATTATCGATAGTCACAGGTGAGGTGCTGGAAGATTGGAGGTTGGCAAATGTGGTGCCACTGTTTAAGAAGGGCGGTAAAGACAAGCCAGGGAACTATAGACTGGTGAGCCTTATGTCAGTGGTGTCCAAGTTGTTGGAGGGAATCCTGAGGGACAGGATGTACATGTATTTGGAAAGGCAAGGACTGATTGGGGATAGTCAACATGGCTTTGTGCGCGGGAAATCATGTCTCACAAACTTGATTGAGTTTTTTGAAGAAGTAACAAAGATGATTGATGAGGGCAGAGCAGTAAGGCATTCGACAAGGTTCCCCATGGGAGACTGATTAGCAAGGTTAGATCTCAAGGAATACAGGGAGAACTAGCCATTTGGATACAGAACTGGCTCAAAGGTAGAAGACAGGGTGGTGGTGGAGGGTTGTTTTTCAGACTGGAGGTCTGTGACCAGTGGAGTGCTACAAGGATTGGTGCTGGACCCTCTACTTTCTGTCATTTACATAAATGACTTGGATGCGAGCATAAGAGGTACAGTTAATAAGTTTGCAGATGACACCAAAATTGGAGGTATAGTGGACAGCAAAGAGGGTTACCTCAGATTACAACAGGATCTGGACCAGATGGGCCAATGGGCTGAGAAGTGGCAGATGGAGTTTAATTCAGATAAATGCGAGGTGCTGCATTTTGGGAAAGCAAATCTCAGCAGGACTTATACACTTAATGGTAAGGTCCTAGGGAGTGTTGCTGAACAAAGAGACCTTGGAGTGCAGGTTCATAGCTCCTTGAAAGTGGAGTCGCAGGTAGATAGGATAGTGAAGAATGCGTTTGGTATGCTTTCCTTTATTGGTCAGAGTATTGAGTACAGGAGTTTGGAGGTCATGTTGCGGCTGTACAGGACATTGGTTAGGCCACTGTTGGAATATTGCGTGCAATTCTGGTCTCCTTGCTATTGCAAAGATGTTGTGAAACTTGAAAGGGTTCAGAAAAGATTTACAAGGATGTTGCCAGGGTTGGAGGATCTGAGCTACAAGGAGAGGCTGGACAGGCTGGGGCTGTTTTCCCTGGAGCATCGGAGGCTGAGGGGTGACCTTATAGAGGTTTACAAAATGATGAGGGGCATGGATAGGATAAATAGACAAAGTCTTTTCCGTGGGGTCGGGGAGTCCTGAACTAGAGGGCATAGGTTTAGGGTGAGAGGGGAAAGATATAAAAGAGACCTAAGGGGCAACATTTTCACGCAGAGGGTGGTACGTGTATGAAATGAGCTGCCAGAGGATGTGGTGGAGGCTGGTACAATTGCAACGTTTAAGAGGCATTTGGATGGGTATATGAATAGGAAGGATTTGGAGGGATATGGGCCAGGTGCTGGCAGGTGGGACCAGATTGGGTTGGGAAAACTGGTCGTTGTGGACGGGTTCTACCGAAGGGTCTGTTTCCATGCTGTACATCTCTATGACTCTATGACTCTAATTCCCTAAATGAGACTCCCTAGGCCGGAACGTTTTGGCAAGGGGACTTATCAGTGCCCACAATGTGGGCAACACCAATTGGTATTTATAAAATTTTCAATACTTAATGGAAGGGTTCATTTCAGTGTTGAACATGCAGTTTTCACTGTTTGCACAGATGCTGACCCATATCTGAAGCCCAGCCAGAGGAACCCTTGACCTGCTACTAACCAGATCTGCTATTCTGTCCTTTAAGACAGGGTTGTATCCAAAACATTGATCTGTCATTTACTTTCCACTGATTAAGTTTCCTAATGGAAAATTAAAATTAGTGAATAATGTAATTTACATTAATTGTTTGAGACATGCTGGATGTTTGACATTTGTTCACTAGATTGTCATTTTAAAAAAAGAGGAATTTATATTTCTTATTATCAATTTAATGTGTGTCTGGAATGTCATTTTAATTTTAGTTCTGTCTTCAAAGTTTACTCATTTGTTCTCTTATTTTAGATTTATTCATGATTTTTTTTTTCCTGTTCTTGTGTATGCGTAAGAACAAACAGTTGAAAGGCTGTTGTGCAGGAGTGACATAGGCTATTGGTGATAAACTGTAACTCTTTTTGTTCCACCTGGCAGGAAGAACACAAATGACACGAGATCATGCAATGCCACTGGCATTCAGTTCATTGAAGGCTCCTTATTGATGTTGGGGTGCTGTACATTCTGACATTGTTCTACTGACAAGAACAGTAAGACATACTCACATATTCAATGTGATGAAACCAAAACAATTCAGCTAGTATCTAATCAGATCATCGCTGTACCAACATCCACTCACACAACATATTGAAACTGGAACGGAGTACGAAGTGGGGGCCAATTTTATAAAGAAGACATCTCACAATGGTACATACAGTTTTTATTTTTTGTGCAGATGCTGATGCATCTCTGAAGTTTCAGCCAAAGGAACACTAGCCCTACCATTATTCAGAGGACCTTCTGCCATTTCAGAGAGGCTTCTATGCAAAAAATTAATCTATCATTTGCTTTCAAATGATATGATGTATTTCCACTGATGTTAGTGGTCAATAGGTCATCAATTTTTGATTTCATCTTCCGATTTCAATACTTTAGACTTTTCTAAAAGTAATTTTATGAAAAGGAGAAACACTGACTGAAGGTCACTGCAGATGTCACCTATCTAGTTTGAGTTAAACCCAGAAAACCATTAATAAACATAACCTAGTCTGCACTGAAACTAATGTGTCATTAAAATGACTAAGACCAGTTACTCAGATCTGTATCTCTAGTTTGATCTGTACCTTTTGGAAGATCATTGAGATGTAAATAGCCTGGATACTAATTTTGGAAAAAAATGTTTTGGAAACAAAAAATGAAGCAAGACATTGAAATACACAAAGAGAATGCATTTCAGGCGATAGCATTTGAGGCTGAACAAAGACGCGAAAATGGAATTGTGACAACTGGAAGTTTTAGTTTCACTATTATTGTTTATTTCTGGCTTTTTGAAAAAACAGCACCCTGTGATAAAGTAAATTGGAGAAGCATCCAATCACTGAGAACTAATTGTTTAAGCATGCGGTACCTAATATGTGGGCTGCTTTGTCCTGGATGATATTAAGCTTCTTGATTGTTATTGGAGCTGTACTCATCCATGGAGACTAATCCATTATAATCCTGATTCATTATAAGAAGGCACAGTATTAATGCTAGGCAATCAACTTCATGTTATATTCATTCACAGGTCTTATGTGGGAGTCTTTTAGGAAATGCGACAACATTTAATCTGGTAAGGAGACCTTTGTTCTTTGTCAAACATGAGAAACATATTCCATCCTTGTTTAAGAATTTATATCATGGCCAGGATTTTCTGAATAGTCCTTTTTTCAAGTGCATGCGGCACACCAATACCATAAAAGGAAGGCAAGCTAGATCTTGCGCTCTCCTGACACCTGACTGGTCAACTGGCAGGTTTTTCAGTCCATCACTTCCTGGGTCCAACGATACCCTGCTCCACTGCAAGCTACTGGCCAGCTAGCTCCCACTGTGTGAATGAAAGCATGTCCTCAGAGGCTGAAGCTGCTGGTTGCACAACAGCCAGGAGAAGCGAACAAGGTAGATTGGCAGTGAGACCACAAAGTGGGCATCATGGAGAGTGGTGGTTCAGGGTGGAGATCACTGAAGTGGCTTCAGCAATCATAAACCTGTCACACTCCACATTTGTGTCCCTAGACTGAGAGTGTGATTGAAGACTCCCATCCCCAAAATGGTAGGGAGGTCACTCCATTTTACTGATCAGGAAGGCTGGTAATGTTCTCTGCTGCCAGGAACAGAGTTAATTGTGATGGTGATATGAAAAGACCCTGAAAAGTTAGTTAATTAACCACTTAATCGGTATCAGGCTGGGAAAATCAAACTTGGGCTTTCCCGACCAGAACTTAAATTCTGCGAATGGCATGTGATGAACTTCCCTGATATCAACACATCTGATTATTTTCCCTTCTTGCCACCTACCCCATGCTTTTCAGAATGGGAAGGTATTTGGGAACAGTTGCATTGAGAGGTCTCTTCCCACATTCTGTGGGATTCATTAATCATTCAAGAATATTGTCCATCAAATTCAAGTTGATTTGTGCCAGAGTAAAGATGCTGTTGACATGTCCACAAGAAGTCAAGAGTGTGGGGCTGGAAAAACACAGCAGGTCAGGCTGCATCTGAGGAGTAGGAGAGTCAACGTTTCAAGCAAAAGCCATTCCCGATTATGAGCTTTTGCCCGAAACATTGACTTTCCTGCTCCTCGGATGCTGCCTGACCTGCTGTGCTTTTCCAGCACCACACTCCTGACTCTAATTTCCAGCATCTGCAGTCCTCACTTTTGCTTATGTCCACAGGAAGTGTTTGTATCTGATATTTTAGCAAAGACGTCAATTGCATGTGAAATAACACTTCCAATGATATTGAATGGTGTAATGCAAATTCATCTGTTGTAAGTTGGGGCCTTTCTTGGGACAGAAAGTGAGGACTGCAGATGCTGGAGATCATTCCTGAAGAAGGGGTCATGCCCGAAACGTCGATTCTCCTGCTCCTTGATGCTGCCTGACCTGCTGCGCTTTTCCAGCAACACATTCTCAGCCTTTCTTGGGACCCCAAGAAAGTGCAGTTTCACTGGAAGGTATGACGCACAAAGTAAAACATAATCCTATTAATTATATATTAATATTTGATTCATAAATATCTTGGTACAAGTACATATTATCGTGTTCCCAACTGTTGATATGTGGAGGTATCAGGAACTTGTACTGATGTTGGGGGAGCCATCAGTTAAAAGAAGTTAAATATGAAAATTAGAAACCAATGTTGTAAAAGCAAACATTAAGTTGGGCTAAATCTGCTCCTGTCTTTTACATGCTCAGTTGGCCACAAAGACTTTTAATTATTTTTAGCAGGCAATTATACCGTGCTTTAATGAAAACATAGTACCACTCAAAATTAAGGAACAAATTGCAAGGCTTTTTTGAGTGAAAAAAAGAGGAATTTTATTACATCAAACACACTCAGGTATAAACTTAAAAAAATGGATAATGTACAAAATGAAGATCAATAAGAATCAATTTAAAAAAGTTCTTGATGTGTTAACCACTAATGTGAGATCTTTTTTTTTAATGCTTTGCTACCAAATTCAGAAACTGTTCCAAATATTGACCACTCATTGCTTGAGAATAAGTTTTTGACACCAATATTAAATTATGCTTTCACCAATTTTAACACAATACTATTATTTTCCAAAAGTGAGCTGAACTTGGTTACCCACTGAATTGATCACACAACCACTAAACAAAGACAAAATATGAAGATTTTCCACATCATTAATCATAGACAACTCTATTTGAACTGCTTAGTGTTGTAACAGAGACTCTGAGTCACTCCATGCAGGATCCATGTGTGGAAAACTGCTTCATTAGCAGAAATATTTCACTCATGATAATTTAATCAATTTAATGCACATCTGTTAGGATTGTGAAACTATTAGAGATGACCAAGTGACATGAAAAGTATTTGTAGCAACTTGTCTTGTTCACCTTTCCTTCAATTGAGAATTTAATTATGAAAACTCTCAATGTGAAAGATATTGACTACTCAGCAAAATAAGCAATAGGAATGGATTTTCTAAACTTAACTAGGTCTCAAGGAAACAATCATTTTAGTTAAAATAATTTTCTTACTGCCATAATGTATGCAAAGAATTTGTTTTAATTATAAATAGTTTACCATGGTCAGCTCCTTGTCAAAATTATCCGTGGCCTCAGATGTTAGACGTGAGCAAGGAGCAGAGTCTGCAGGGAGCAAAACATTACACACCAGTAAAATTTAAACCGGCAGACAATTAAAAGGGAAGTTTAGAAGAAGGAGACAAAAATCTGTGCAGCATGAGGAAAAAATTCAAAAAGATATTGAACAAATTCTCAATTATGGGAGTAAGAGAAAGAACTAACTGTCAAAGAACAAAATAAAGGTAATACATTCTGGCACATTGTCGTAAAGGTCAGTGATGGAGCAGACCAGCACTCAACCTCATTTCCTGGTCACCTTACTGTGGAGTTAATGCTGGATGAGGACATTGTAAGAATTAAGGGAGATTGATTGCTACTATGTAGCCTATTCAATCTTCAGGCTATTTGGTAAGATGCCCGCAAAAAGGTGAAGGCAAGTTTAAGGTTGCAACTCAATGTCGCCATTCCTGTGTCAGCCCTGCTGCTACACAAGTGCTCCAGGTATCCAACCATCAACTGGAATTGACCTGGACTCTGTGAATAAAAATCCCAATACTCAGTGCAAAACATCCTCACATATGACTGTGCTGGCTGTTGATATTACTGGCATGATTTTATGGTAAGAGGAGCACTTGTGAAATAGTAGATAGCATCCCCACCTCTGAACCAGAAGCTCTAAGTTCAAGTCCCACTCCAGGTCTTGTTGGCTGTGAATGTTCCATTAACAACGTAAAAAAGCAAGTTGATTGTCAACCTATAAATCCTTCCAACATATCTATGGTAAGCGGTAGTAGTGGAAGTGCCTCCGGTCAGCCATGCATGATGATGACTGGTGCTTTTCAAACTTAGTACCCTGACCACAGACTAGCCATCCGTTCCAGGAAATATCAGATTGTAAACAGACATAGCATGAACTTTGTCTGCATCAGGATACACAAGGCCTTTACATCTAACTACCATAATAATATCTATGGAAAGAAAGCTGTGACCCTTCTTCAGAACTGATATATGCTGAAGATGGGGTGGGGGTAAGAGTAAATGATGGGTGGAGATGAACCCCTGAGAGAGAGAGAACAACAGATGAAGGAATGGATAATGATCAGGCTGGAAGAATCAATAGCTGCAAATGGGGACCATTAGTCGATTAAATGAGTTGGTTGTGGAAGCACCCATGTGATGTCAAGGCATGGTGTGTGGGGGTTGGAGTAAGGATATAGGAGAAGGTGCTCAGGTCCTAAAATGATTGAACTCGATATTGAGGCCTGAAGGCTGCAGGGCACCAAACAGGAAAATGAGATGCTGTTCTTCCAGCTTGCACTGAGCTTCACTGGAGCATGGCAGCAAGCCTGAGGCAGAGATATTGGCCAGCAAACACAGTGGTGTGTTGAAGTGGCAGATAACAGGAAGCTCAGGGTCATTTTTACAGACAGAATGTAGGTTTTCTGCAAGGCAGTCACTCAGTTTGATACAGTAGGCTAGAGTGAGTGAGATACAGCTAAATCACTGCTTCACCTGGAAGGTTGTTTTAAAAAATTCTCAAGGTCAGGTTCGTAGGAGAGTAGTCTGACACAGAACAAACGACCAAGAGGCGAGTCTGCTAGAATATGAGCATTTTATTCCCCGCAGCGTCGCCACAACCAGGTCTCATACTTACAACGGGTCTGGCTTATACTCACTCTACATGTTACCGGAACTGGGAGCCGTCAGTTCTCGTAGAGCGGTTGCCAACAACCCACGCTCGGCGGTTAAACGTAACCCCGGAGCAGACTCACCGAACTGGAGACTTTTCCAGCTGATATACTCTTTTCCAGATATAAACATTCATGTGAACAGCAGAGCAAGGCTAAAAAACACATTCCATTCTGGTTACATACAGATAAGAAGATTCACACGGGGAGGTGTGTAATAAGATTCACACGGGACTAAGCAACACCTCCATTCCGGTTAGATTCACACATGTATTGGGACATAATTTTTAACCGTTTCACCACAAAGGTACATCTGAGGCATTGAATGGTGAGAAGAGAGAAGGTAAATAAGCAGGTGTAATGTGGTCTCTTCTACACACCTTGATTCTCCCAGGCTGACCTTTACCCATGCCTCTGTCTGCCCAATTGCTGTTCTCTCTCTCAGGGCCCTGTCTCTACCTTTCATTTATTCTTCCCACCTCCCCCCACCCCATCTTCAGCATCTATCGTGATCTTCTCTAGCTTCAGTCAGGTCTGCAGAAAGGTCACTGGCCCAAAACATTACCTCTGCTTTCTCCCCATGGAAGCTGCCAGACCTGCTGAATTTTTCCAGCAATTTCTGTTTTCCAGCAACTTCTGGTTTCCAACTTGCACAGATCTTTGTTTTTTTTTTAAACCATAATAATATACTGAGATTGGGATAGTTTCAGAAAAAAGCTCCCTAACCTTATGATAATCAAACAGACTCCTAACTTGTGCTTTGCAGTTGATGGACAGGCTTTGGGGAATCAGAAGATGAGTTAATCGCTGCAGGACTCCTAGCCCCTGACCTGCTCTTGTCACCACAGTATTTATGTTGCTAGTCCAGTTCAGTTTCTGGTTAATAGTAGCCTCCATAGTTTTGTGTAGATAGTGGAGGATTCAGTAATGGCAATGCTATTGAATATTAACAGCCATAGCCAATACCGTAAATGCACAGTAAATGCAAGTTTTACTGAAGCATTCAAGAAGAGAAATTGGCACATGTGTAATTCAAATAGCATTAGGAGCTTCAACTCCCCCTCAACTCCACCAAGGACATGTAGGTCCTTGGACTCCTCCATCGCCAGACCATAGCAACACGACAGTTGGAGGAAGAGCGCCTCATCTTCCGCCTAGGAACCCTCCAACCACAAGGGATGAACTCAGATTTCTCCAGTTTCCTCATTTCCCCTCCCCCCACCTTGTCTCAGTCAAATCCCTCGAACTCAGCACCGCCTTCCTAACCTGCAATCTTCTTCCTGACCTCTCCGCCCCCACCCCACTCCGGCCTAGCACCCTCACCTTGAACTCCTTCCACCTATCGCATTTCCAATGCCCCTCCCCCAAGTCCCTCCTCCCTACCTTTTATCTTAACCTGCTGGACACACTTTCCTCATTCCTGAAGAAGTGCTGATGCCTGAAACGTCGATTCTCCTGTTCCTTGGATGCTGCCTGACCTGCTGCACTTTTCCAGCAACACATTTTCAGCTCTGATCTCCAGCATCTGCAGTCCTCACTTTCTCCTCGAAGCATTAGGACCTAGCCAGGTTGTTCTAAAATAACCAAATTGGTTATTAGCATTAAATGGCCTGTCTCTTTTACCCTTTTCATGGGTATAAGTTAAACAGGGACACCTAATACGCCATTACTTTTATAGCCCCATATGTTCACGTGCACCATCAGAACTGAAACTACATTATTAAAAGAAAACGCTGACAGCTTCAACAGGCACCTTTGTTGCCTCTGCAGAACAATGGGTCAAATTGAATATTTCTCCCATTATATCCATTTTTGCCTCCATCAAGAACACTTTACTACAGTAAATGACATTATATAATTGCAGGCTGTCATTATCAGAGATTTATTTTTTGCATTTTAATTGTGAAATGTTTAAGAATAAAACTATTTCGGCATTTGAGGACAGCTAACATAGGAAGAGCAGTCTTGCAAAAACAAGAACAGAGATATTAGTTCAAATGCCAGAAGTTCATGATTTATTTCAGCTCGAACCTTCAACAGTGTTGAGTGTCTCATTACTGATTGGATGCTCCACAGTTCCAAATTAGATGATAGAAAGCTGAAAACTGCCTGAGCATTTTCTCACAAGAAGAACCAACTGAATCATTCTCCCTCGGAAACATTGCTGAGGTCAAGTCATCATTCAGTTACACCAACTGTCAGTTATAAGTTTCAAAACATGAACTATGTCCTCTTCTGGTTAGTTTAGGGAGATTACGGAATCTGAAAGGTCAAGAGAATCACAAAGTCTCAGTGCAAAACATGTTGTATGGAGAACTTTGTATCAATTGCACTTTCAGTTAATTCCAGTTTGAAAATGTTTGCCCTCAGGCTGTATACCTGACACGGATTGCATTTTGTAAATAATAATTGAGTGTTACGATTGAATCAAGTCGAAAATGATGGCTTGGAACTTTGAATTTTCTTGAAAATTCTGTAAAATTCATGTTGAAATGTTTTCATTTGTAAGTTTTATGAATCAAATATATTTTGGAAATGGAAGCCAAATTTGGAAGAATGAAAGATCTTCAATTATATTAAAGGGAGGTTGTCGTGATTCACTAACGAAAACAAATAAGGCCAAACCCAGGAGGCTACACTGTCAATGTTAGTGGTTTCAAATGACCAATATCCACCATCTAGGAATAATCATCAATGCTTGTTTACAAATTGAACATGATTACTTTATTACACTTCAAATTTAGAAAATGGAACATCAAATCTCATGATGGTAGTATAGGAAATTTAGTTCAGGGACTAGAATCAATAGATTATAAAGCTGTCAGAAGATCATTTATAAACAACTAAACAAAGATAAAATACCGTGAATGCTGGAAATCTGAAATGAAAATAAAACAGTCATTCAGTCTGTCAGCAACTGTGGGGAGAAAGACAGAGTTTGCAGTTCAACTCCAATATGACTTATTCTAATAATTGATGGCCTATTGCCTTTAGGGAAGGAGTCTCATCATTTGCACTCAGTCTGGTGCAAGATCAGCCCTGGACCAACACCAGAGGTTAATACTTATGAAGTGGTCTAGCAAGCCTCTTAGTTGCACTAAGAGAAAATGAGGTCTGCAGATGCTGGAGATCAGAGATGGAAATGTGTTGCTGGAGAAGCGCAGCAGGTCAGGCAGCATCTAGGGAACAGGAGAATCGACGTTTCGGGCATTAGCCCTTCTTCAGGAATGAGGAAAGTTTGTCCAGCAGGCTAAGATAAAAGATAGGGAGGAGGGACTTGGGGGAGGGGCGTCGGAAATGTGATAGGTGGAAAAAGGTCAAGGTGAGGGTGATAGGACAGATTGGGGTGGGGGCGGAGAGGTCGGGAAGAAGATTGCAGGTTAGGGAGGCGGTGCTGAATTTGATGGATTTGACTGAGACAGGCTGGGGGGAGGGGAAATGAGGAACTGGTGAAATCCAAGTTCATCCCTTGTGGTTGGAGGGTTCCTAGCGGGAAGATGAGGCGTTCTTCCTCCAACCGTCGTTTCGCTGTGGTCTGACGATGGAGGAGTCCAAAGACCTGCATATCCTTGGTGGAGTGGGAGGGGGAATTGAAATGTTGAGCTACAGGGTGGTTGGGTTGGTTGGTCCGGGTGTCCCAGAGGTGTTCTCTGAAACGCTCCGCAAGTAGGCGGCCTGTCTCCCCAATATAGAGGAGGCCACATCGGGTACAGAGGATGCAATAGATGATATGTGTGGAGGTACAGGTGAATCTGTGGCGGATATGGAAGTTTCCTTTGGGGCCTTGGAGGGAGGTGAGAGGGGAGGTGTGGGCGCAAGTCTTGCACCTCCTGCGGTTGCAGGGGAAGGTGCCGGGAGTGGAGGTTGGGTTGGTGGGGGGTGTGGATCTGACGAGGGAGTCACGGAGGGAGTGGTCTTTACGGAATGCTGATAGGGGAGGGGAGGGAAATATATCCTTGGTGGTGGGGTCCGTTTGGAGGTGGCGGAAATGACGGCGGATGATGCGCTGTACATGGAGGTTAGTGGGGTGGTAGGTGAGGACCAGTGGGGTTCTGTCCTGGTGGCGGTTGGAAGGGCGGGGTTCAAGGGCGGAGGATCGGGAAGTGGAAGAGATGCGGTGGAGGGCATCGTCGATCACGTCAGGGGGAAATTGCGGTCCTTGAAGAAGGAGGCCATCTGGGATGTGCGTTTTTGGAACTGGTCCTCCTGGGAGCAGATGCGGCGGAGTCGAAGGAATTGGGAGAATGGGATGGCGTTTTTGCAGGGGGCAGGATGGGAGGAGGTGTAGTCCAGGTAGCTGTGGGAGTCGGTCGGTTTGTAGTAGATGTCCGTGTTGATTCGGTCGCCTGAGATGGAAGTAGAAAGGTCGAGGAAGGGGAGGGAGGAATCTGAGACTGTCCAGGTGAATTTGAGGTCGGGGTGGAAGGTGTTGGTGAAGTGGATGAACTGTTCCACCTCCTCGTGGGAGCACGAGGCGGCGCCGATACAGTCATCGATGTAGCGGAGGAAAAGGTGGGGGGTGGGGCCAGTGTAGTTGCGGAAGATGGATTGTTCCACATATCCTACGAAGAGGCAGGCATAGCTGGGGCCCATGCGGGTGCCCATGGCTACTCCTTTCGTTTGGAGGAAGTGGGAGGATTGGAAAGAGAAGTTGTTCAGGGTGAGGACCAGTTCAGTCAGTCGAAGGAGGGTGTCAGTGGAAGGGTACTGGTCGGTACGGCGGGAAAGGAAGAAGCGGAGGGCTTTGAGTCCTTCGTGATGGGGGATGGAGGTGTACAGGGACTGGATGTTCTTGGTGAAAATAAGGCGTTGGGGACCGGGGAAGCGAAAATCATGGAGCAGGTGGAGGGCGTGGGTGGTGTCCCGAACGTAGGTGGGGAGTTCGTGGACTAAGGGGGACAGGACGGTGTCAAGGTAGGTGGATATTAGTTCGGTGGGGCCGACCCATTGTCTCCGCCTGCTCCTGCCCCACCGAACTCATATCCGCCTACCTTGACACCGTCCTGTCCCCCTTAGTCCAAGAACTCCCCACCTACGTTCGGGACACCATCCACGCCCTCCACCTGCTCCATGATTTTCGCTTCCCCGGTCCCCAACGCCTTATTTTCATCATGGACATCCAGTCCCTGTACACCTCCATCCCCCATCACGAAGGACTCAAAGCCCTCCGCTTCTTCCTTTCCCGCCGTACCGACCAGTACCCTTCCACTGACACCCTCCTTCGACTGACTGAACTGGTCCTCACCCTGAACAACTTCTCTTTCCAATCCTCCCACTTCCTCCAAACGAAAGGTGTAGCCATGGGCACCCGCATGGGCCCCAGCTATGCCTGCCTCTTTGTAGGATATGTGGAACAATCCATCTTCCGCAACTACACTGGCCCCACCAGTGTAGTTGCGGAAGGAAATGGGATGACCTTTTCCTCCGCTACATCGATGACTGTATCGGCGCCGCCTCGTGCTCCCACGAGGAGGTGGAACAGTTCATCCACTTCACCAACACCTTCCACCCCGACCTCAAATTCACCTGGACAGTCTCAGATTCCTCCCTCCCCTTCCTCGACCTTTCTATTTCCATCTCAGGCGACCGAATCAACACGGACATCTACTACAAACCGACCGACTCCCACAGCTACCTGGACTACACCTCCTCCCATCCTGCCCCCTGCAAAAACGCCATCCCATTCTCCCAATTCCTTCGACTCCGCCGCATCTGCTCCCAGGAGGACCAGTTCCAAAAACGCACATCCCAGATGGCCTCCTTCTTCAAGGACCGCAATTTCCCCCCGACGTGATCGACGATGCCCTCCACCGCATCTCTTCCACTTCCCGATCCTCCGCCCTTGAACCCCGCCCTTCCAACCGCCACCAGGACAGAACCCCACTGGTCCTCACCTACCACCCCACTAACCTCCATGTACAGCGCATCATCCGCCGTCATTTCCGCCACCTCCAAACGGACCCCACCACCAAGGATATATTTCCCTCCCCTCCCCTATCAGCATTCCGTAAAGACCACTCCCTCCGTGACTCCCTCGTCAGATCCACACCCCCCACCAACCCAACCTCCACTCCCGGCACCTTCCCCTGCAACCGCAGGAGGTGCAAGACTTGCGCCCACACCTCCCCTCTCACCTCCCTCCAAGGCCCCAAAGGAAACTTCCATATCTGCCACAGATTCACCTGTACCTCCACACATATCATCTATTGCATCCTCTGTACCCGATGTGGCCTCCTCTATATTGGGGAGACAGGCCGCCTACTTGCGGAGCGTTTCAGAGAACACCTCTGGGACACCCGGACCAACCAACCCAACCACCCTGTAGCTCAACATTTCAATTCCCCCTCCCACTCCACCAAGGATATGCAGGTCTTTGGACTCCTCCATCGTCAGACCACAGCGAAACGACGGTTGGAGGAAGAACGCCTCATCTTCCCGCTAGGAACCCTCCAACCACAAGGGATGAACTCGGATTTCACCAGTTTCCTCATTTCCCCTCCCCCCAGCCTGTCTCAGTCAAATCCATCAAATTCAGCACCGCCTCCCTAACCTGCAATCTTCTTCCCGACCTCTCCGCCCCCACCCCAATCTGTCCTATCACCCTCACCTTGACCTTTTTCCACCTATCACATTTCCGACGCCCCTCCCCCAAGTCCCTCCTCCCTATCTTTTATCTTAGCCTGCTGGACAAACTTTCCTCATTCCTGAAGAAGGGCTAATGCCCGAAACGTCGATTCTCCTGTTCCCTAGATGCTGCCTGACCTGCTGCGCTTCTCCAGCAACACATTTCCATCTTAGTTGCACTAAGCTGCTACAGTGGGTTGAATTTTATATGCCCTCTCTAGGTGTGTTTTCAACAATACAGGAAGGATCATGATAGAATGGATAACCAAACCACCACCTTCACACCCACCCCAGAGCTGACCCCCATAATATTCTAGGTGAGTGAGATCCAAAATAGGCAACTCATCAGTTATAGGCAAATACAGAATTAGGTAAAAACAAGGACTGCAGATGCTGGAAACCAGAGTCTAGATTAGAGTGGTGCTGGAAAAGCACAGCAGGTCAGGCAGCATCCGAGGAGCAAGAAAATCGACGTTTTGGGCAAAAGCCCTTCATCACTCCTGATGAAGGGCTTTTGCCTGAAACATCGATTTTCTTGCTCCTTGGATGCTGTCTGACCTGCTGTGCTTTTCCAGCACCACTCTAATCTAAATACAGAATTAGGCCCGATCAACCTGGATAATGTGCGGCTCACACCAGAATATAGTTGAATGGGCAAGCTGCTTTTATGACTTAGGCTGGAAAGAGTAGGCTGAAAGGTGCCCTGCAGACATTGCAGGTACCAACTCCAGAATGTCATGCACCTCTTCCTTCTACACTACTTACCCTCCAAATATCAGGTTTCCACTTCCCTCTCTTGGGATGTGCCCTAAAACCCTAAATGTAACCCTGAGCAGCCATGGGCCCCTTCTTGCTGTCCCAGCAACACCTACTACTGAGTTCTGCAATTGCTAGGACTGCTGTACTGCTATATCAAACTATCCAGCAGCTCCCGAGGGCAAGTCATCCTTTCACTGAGGGGCTGAGTCCCAATCTTAATCATTTTAGCCCCCCCTCCAGTGCATTATAGCTGCAGAATGGCTTCTGACTGGCTCTCCCTCGATGAGAAGGGGAGTAATATACTCCCTGCCCAGCCCCTGCTGGAATCTGCAGCCCAGCAATCACTTCTCAACACTGCCAGGTACAGACAGTAAACAGTCATCCCAAGAACAAGTAAGAAAGCAATATAAAGCATCAATGCTGGAAGTCTTAAAAATAGAAAATGTTGGAAATGTACCAGAGGACAGTGATATGTAAAAATGAGAAATGGATTAATGTTTCAAATGCTATCCTTCATCAGGAGCTACACCCAAACCTCAAGGCACATCTTTCACTTTCAGATGTCAAACTATCAGTGTTTATCAGACTTTTCTGATTTTGATCCAAACACAGGATTCAGTTCAGAAATATAAACCAGCTAAACTTTCCTTCTGCAGATTATGCATTTTGAATCCTTTGAACATTTTGTTATCATACCCAGAGTGATATAGCCACTCTGTTATTCTGATGGGTGATGTGATTTAGACACGGGGCTTCCACAACTTTAAAGGTGGGCTGGATTCAGTGCTTACCAGAGGGGTCAGTAAGAGAGAAGAGAAAATTAAAGTCACCCACACCCCCATCACTACGTCATGCTGGATCATGCATCAGTTGGCTCAGTACATACTGGTCATCGGGATGCCAGCCAACTGGCATCACACACATTGGCTGCCTTGCAAATTGTGGGTCTAGGATGGAACATCTGGTGAAAGCCATGATCAGACTGACAGTCAGAAATCATTCTTGATCATCAATGTCAAATTTCTACTGCATCTAGTAGCTAGCAGCCCATGTGGTTGTTAAGATGTGCTCATGTAAAGTGTTGGAAAAAAGCCCCCCCACCCCAGCAATCCCCAACCCAAGCAGACACCACAGTGGCTGAGTAATAGCAGGGTCAGAGCAGCTTGCTCCATTTCACTGACGATTGTGTCAGCAGTGTCTTACTCAGACCCCATGGAGGAAACAACGTCTGTGCAAACCCTTTCACCCTCTTGCTGCTCCCGGTCTAAATCATGGATTTGAAAGCCCAGAGAGTTCCATGGTTTGACATAGACTCTCTGCAAGCCAAGGCAAGTAAGGCCAAACACATTGAGTTGCTGCCAGCTCCTGCAACTTCTTAGGAAAACAACAAGGGTCAATTAACCCCAGTGTGACAGACCAGCAGCATCTCTCACCATCGAGGGATACTGTTCAGACCACCTCTGCTATATCCCTTTGCCAATGCCTCTAAATGTCACAATTACAAATGAGACCCCTGCCTCTGTGTAGAAGACCCTTACCACGGTGAGTATCTCACAGGCAGACACAATTATAGTATGCCCACCAAAGTCTTCCCAGTCCGATGAAGGTCAGGATTAGCATCCTGTCTCAGGCACTGTTGGAAGAGTACTACATCATAGCACCAGTAAGCAAATTCTCACAATTCATCGCCATTAAATTCAGACTGCTTTATCTATGACTCATAGTAATACCAGTTATAAATTCTAATTGAAACTACCCTTAGCTGCCTCTACATAAGCAACCTGAAACACTATACTTCATAGTTTTGTATCAGAAGAGATCACTAATCCCCACAGCCTTAATTAATCCAGTATTTTATGGTATTCATGGCTGAAGCAACAAGTGCATTAACAGGGTGTTTTACTGGAAACTATATGCAAGGACAATTGGCTATACTGTGGTCAATATTGGTATTTACAATGTTTCTGCTTTATTGAAAAATATGGAACTCATTAGATAAGATCATTTAGTTGTTGGTTATTGAGCTAGCTAGAAAGTTCAGCCCCACCATTAATTAATAACTGAAACATTTGATTACGAATGAGTTCCATATTTTGAAGTGAAATTTATACTTGTAAATAGAATAATAAAACAATATTATCTTTGTTATGGTTACAGCCGCATTGTTCAACTTAAGTCCTTCCTTGAAGCATTTTCCATATGGTGGTTAAACACCTCTCAGGAGACGATAAAGCTGCCTTGCATGACTGTTGCGAGAATTAAATTGCCCTACAGGCTTACAATGCAGTCCTTGCTCAAATTAAATCAAATGTGTTTTTACAAATGTTGAAATATGGGGATTAGGAGGTACAGTGTATTTTCACTGTTGGTATTTTTGGTTTGACTCCAACTGAGACTGAGGAGATAGAAATCTTCGTTTCTCCAGGCTGCAAGTAGCCTCAGCCTTGATCTTAATCTAGATCTCCGGAAACAAATTTATAGCAGAAAGCGGTGTATAATTCAATACAAATTGGCATTAACTTGTCAGCATCACTCGGCAAGGTCATGTAGCAGATTGGCGATTGAAATTAGAATGTCACATTGTTGCAATGGTGAATTATTCCAACGGATTTGGCTTAGATACATTTTTGGAGCAGTGGGGGTAAGGGTTAATTTATGTCAAGCCCATACCAATGGGCAAAGGACCACTTTGTGGTGTTTGCAATCCTAAAAAATGAGTAAAAATATTAATCCAGAAAGAATCCCAAATGACAACATAGTACTAGCAATGGCAGTTTTGTTTTTACCGTCATTTATTGTGAAGAACCAGACATAAGTAATTTGTGATATCACTCTAAAACGTCATACCAATAAAGACTGGCAGATGCCATCTGGTCACTCCCTTTCATCCTTCCATAGAAATCTACACATTTTTTGTTCACAAAATTAAACTGTCTTTCGAATCTTTCCTTTTATCATTACTCAATCACAATGTTTTTGCATGGCAGGTATTTCAATTTTTCTATCAGTTCAGGTGGTGGAGAGGGCATTAGTGCCAATGAACAGAAGTAGGCCACTCAGTCCTTTAAGGTTGCTTCATCATTCAATAATATTGGGCTTGGACTCGCTGGAGTTTAGAAGAATGTGAGCAGACTTATCGATACCTTAGTGATCTTTAGGGACTTGACAGATCAGATGCAGAGAGGTTGTTTCTTCTTATGGGAGAGTTTAAGAGCAGAGGGCATAATCTGAGGATAAGGCCCCCCCCCCCCCTGCCTCCCCCCAATTTAAGATAAAGATGAGGAGGAATTTCTTCTCTCAGAGGGTATTGAATCTTTAGAATTCTTTGTGGCAGAGAGTTTTCAAGGCACTGTTGTTAGAATATTCAAAGCTGAAACCGACAGATTTTTAATCAGAATGGGAATCAAGGGTTTGGGATTAAAGGCAGAAAAGTGAATTTGATGAATGCAAGATTAGCCATGATCTCATTGAATGGCATAGCAGACACAGTGGACTGAATAGTCCACTTCCACTCCTATATCTACAGAGTTGATGGGGCAAGTCGATTGCCCTTGTATGAATCCTGGATGTTGGGAAAACTAGCATCGATGCAAAATTATCATGTGGATTCTTGATTCAGATGCAATAATGAACTCACCAGCTTTCCTAGATATCACTGAATTATCAGGCTTCTTCTACTTTGGAAATAGTGAGTAGGTTCATTCTCACGTGAAACTCCAAGAATTTTCCGCCAACACATATATTACTTATTATCAAAGAACATAAGTAAACACCTGGAATTCCTAAGGGATTTTTCCAAAATGCTGCTGTAATTTAAATGGAAATTCAGTGAAATTCCAGGCAACTGGCATAGACTGGCTCGTGCTACCATTTCTCCAGGAATTGCACTAACCTTCTGCTGACATTATGCCAAGAGATAAAGTAAAACTTCTGTCAATAAGCTGAAAATACTATTTAATTTTTTTAGGGAAAAGAACTAACTTTTCATTAACTAAAAACAAAGTACTGAAGAAACTCAGCAGGTCCAGCAGCATCTGTGGAGAGAGAAAGACACGTTACCTTTTTTCACGATTCTTAGAAGAGTTATACAGGACACAAAACTTACTCTGTTTTCTCTCTCCACTGTTGCTACCAGAGGTGCTGAGTTTCTCCAGCACGTTCTGTCTTTATTTCAGATTTCCTGTGTCTGGTGGAATTGTGCTTTTATCAATTTAATTGCCTTTCATCAAATTTCATCAATTTGTTCTCTGATCTAGTCCATCAATTCCAGTTCTTTCTGTTTAAACTTGATCTTCTCAAACTTCAAGGCAGACATCAAAGCAATACAATTTTAAAGGTGGGAGCAAGTTCCAAAAAAATCGGTTTTAATTTGCTGAAAACTGTTGTCTTTGATCCAGCCAATGTTACCCATACGTTATCATTCTTGAGGAAGGGCTTATGCCTGAAGCTTCAATTCCCCTGCTCCTCGGATGTTGTCTGACCTGATGTGGTTTTCCAGTGCCACACTTTTCAACTCTGTCTCTCCAACATCTGCAGTCCTCACTTTCTCCTAACGTATTAAAACTGATTGTGTAAGTGATGAGCTTGAAACTCAGACACCAACAGTGAATGAAAACACTACAATGTAAATGCTCTATGGCAATGCAAATATCCCAGCAATAACAAGATGAATAATTGTCTACACAGCTCTGCAACTAATAGAGATGGATATCATAAAGGGACTTGAGGTGTTGGGCTTTTTCAAAGATCTTTAAGGTACTGAAATAGATAAGAATCTTCACAGGCAACTGGCCGTCCAATGTAAATTGAAACTACATTATTTTTGTTCAGTGTTTTATCAAGTGAGATTCATTGTAGCTGGTCCTCCCTGGCTCATATTGACTGCTCTCAGACAGTCTTCTAAGCTGCATCCAATCAATTGTGCGGCCAGCCTGTACAGCAGATATCCCATGCATCCATTGGCAAGTGAGACCAGCATTTCAGATACTGCAAGCCAGGAATTTCCTTAACACTGTGGCCCTACATTATTGTTTGTAAGGAAATGAAAGGTAAGTTAGCTCTTGGGTTTGCCAACAGGGTGCTGCAGGTGCTGCTAGATGGATGTTGGAGAGGAGGACACTGCTGTAGCCTGCTGACAGGCAAAAGAAGGCAACGTACCCACCCAGCCAGCCTGGACTGAGTTAGCAGCCTGAGTCGAGAGTGTGGTGCTGGAAAAGCACAGCCGGTCAGGCAGCATCAAGGAGCAGGAGAATCAATGTTTCACGCATAAGCTTTTCATCAGGATGAGGCTTGTGGGCCAAGGGGGGCTAAGAGATAAATGGGAGGGAAGTGGGGCTGGGGAGAAAGTAGCTGAGAGTGTGATAGGTAGATGGAGGTGGGGGTAATGGTGATAGGTCGGAGAGGACGGTGGAACGGATAGGTGGGAAGGAAGATGGACAGTTCAAGAGGGCAGTGCCGAGTTGGAAGGTTGGATCTGGGATAAGGAGGGACGAGGGAAAATGAGGAAACTGGTGAAATCCACTTTGATCCCATGTGTTTGGGAGAAGATGAGACGTTCTTCCTCCAGGTGGCAGGTGGTAAGGGTGGTAAGAGTGCCAAGACACAAAACCAAAGTCATATGATATGTCCTGCACAGATGCACAAGGACATATCTTCTTTGAGAAGGAGAGGAGAACTGGAAGCTGAATAGAAATGAGGTGGATTGGGCTGTTAATGAGATGTAAACACATGGTAATAAGTTAGTTGCATTAGCAAGGTTCTGAACTTGCTGTTTAAGACGTTTGGAGCAAATCAGAAATCTTTTCTCAACATCCAGATTCTGATCTTTTTCTATTCCAGACTTCACAGGATTGCTCATACCATTCCAGGGAGTGGGAAATTCTATCCTCAGCCTTTTTGACAATTTTACATAAACGATGAGATCTACCATCATTTTGCATTGGATCTGTCAGCCACCACCAAAATTGTTGGTAATTTAATACTCTGACCACAAATCCAGAATTGCTTCACTGGGTTTTCCAAAACGTCAGTGGTAGTGTGAAATCTGATAAAATCTAGATACATAACAGTCTGGTGATGTTGCATTATATGGGGCAATTTGACTTAGTACCGTGATGTATCAAATTAGTAAACGAGTAATCTATGCTTAGTGAGTAATCAGCAACCTTCGTTATCCATGATAAAATAGTGAACTGCACATAATGCTGCATATTGCTAATACATTCAATGAACTTTGTGCGACTTGAAACTCGTTAATCAATTTATCACTGGCGCTTTAGAACGGTTAGGTCTGGGTCTCTATAATGATGCAATGTAATCTGCAGTAAATGAATAAAGTATAGGCTATGATAGTTTCCGGCCTCATCAGCATTTGTTCATAAATAATGGCATTTTACTTTCTTTTTGATAAGAATCTTGGCTGGAAGTTTTGAATAAGTTCTTCCTAGTCGAGAATTCCCAACTGATTTGTTTTTTACTTCATGTTCATGACAATCAATTCAACACCTCACTAGCAGCGAAAGAAAAGATCTCAAATTCCAGGTATTACACATGGATCAGTGAAATGTGGATGTATCAAGCAAAAGGCAATGTTTATATTTTCTCATAATCAGTCCATGTTGTGAAAACTAAAACTTAAGCCAAGATAAATCTATTTCTTTAAAATTATTGTTCAGTTGGAGAACAGAGAAAAACTTGCTGTAGACTATGGTTAAGTGCACAGTCAGAAAATTAAATAGTGTCTTTTTGAATGAAATTCTTTCCTATTTTAGGCAATTAGTGATTACAATTTTGGGAATGAAAGGTGTTTGTACACTCCTGTGTGGCTGACTCTCAACATTACCTCTGTTCTGGTGGCATATGTTGGCACATGATCAGGTCATTCAAAACAAACAGGAGGGTGGGATATCAAAGGGAGACATCACTGAAAACACTGAACCTCAGGCACATTGTTCTGTCAATTGTTCAGGATGACTAATCTTCTGTTGTTTGATGTCTTTTAAGTATGAGATTATACTGATGCCTTGGAAGTCTCCTTTGGTATTTTTATTGATCTGTTACGTTTATGCACTGTGAGGAAAACTTCATACACAGAGCTCGTCCGAGTCTCTGTCAGCATGGATTTTAAAACTGACATCAGCAACCATTCCTCCACATGATTCATTTCTGCCTTATTGAAACAGCTGTGCATCTAGTTTAAAATGTATCATGACATTAATAATTCAAATTGTTCTGTTTCAATAACATCAAACTATATAGCAGCAACAAGAGTGATGAAAGTGGTCAAATTGTGCCAGCTTTTGTGATTTAAAATTGTTTATTTGAGATTCAAGCATCTTACGTCCCAAATCAACAACATTGCATAGATGTAGCACCTTTAGTATCGTAAAACATCATAAAATGCTCCACAGATACCAAAAGTTCTGGAACCATTTTCAGGCAGACAAGTAGGTGAGCAACAAAGTCACCTGTCCTATTATAATTTGATAAGCTTCATTGCCAAACTTTGCTTCATAACATTCCTTTGAAGGACCTCATGAATGAAAGTTAAAAAAATCCCTATAATTACAATCTAATGTTGATATATTCTAAGAACAGTGGTGGCCTGTCTGAAATTCTGAGAGTGCTTGTACAGGAAACTCAAAATGAAATTTTTATTTCCTTTAAAAGTGCCTTTCAAGGGAAGCTTGAAGGTGCTTAACTCAAAGGAGGAGGGAAATGAGTGAGAACAGAGATTGCAGGAATGGCATTGAATGCCAGGTTGAAAACATGAGCCTTAGATGGTTTTTGAAGCAAGTCAGAGAAGCACTAAAAATGGTTTGGTTGAAATCTCCAAGAAGCAGGATTTTGTATTGAAGGACCAAGCTCAGCTGACAAAAAAGGGAACAATGGAGTCAGAATTCAAGGTGTTGCTCATGGTTTTGAGGTTTTCTAGATGGAGAGGCTACAGATATACGGAGATTTAGAAATTAAACATTTATGTTAAAATGATGTCAGTGCATCTTGATAAGGATAATTGGTAATGAAAGTGGGGAGATTGGTAACAGATCTTCTACAGGGCCTTCTGATCAAGGAGTTGAAATGCATATTGGATGTACGATAGGAAGGAAGTCTTTTGAGGAGTTCATTATCAATATTCTTCAGGTATGGATTCGAATTTCACCAATTGATGAGAAGAGGCTTCATCGACTAATTAGACATGGATATGAATGTCTACTCAAGATTAAAGCCTAATAATAAACAAAACATAAATTGCTGGAAAAACTCAGCAACTGTGGAGAGAAATCAGAGTTAACATTTCGGATCCAGTGATCCTTCTTCAGAACTGATGGTAGCTAGGAAAATGCTTTTTTTTAATGCAGAAGATAGGGTGGGGGAGGATTAAATGATAGAAGGAGATAGAGCCCAAAGAGAGAAAGATACTGTTGGACACACAAAGAGATGGATTAATAAATAGCCTAGGAGAATGAATCACTATTAATGGGGACTGTTCATGGTTGACAATGGGTTGTGTGTAATTACAGACCATGTGACAACAAGGCCTGATGTGTGGGGTTGGGATAAGGGCATGGAAGATGGTGCCTATTATCATTGAACTCTATATTGAGTCCAGAAGGCTGGAGGGTTCCCAAGCAGAAAATGAGGTGCACTGGAGCACTGCAGCAAGCTTGAGACAGAGATGTTGGCCAGAGAACAGGTAATGTGTTGAAGTGGCAAACAATTTGAAGCTCAGGGTCTTTTTTTTAAAGCAAACAATAACCTTGTTGACACCCAATCCATTGGGCGGGGAAGCAAAAAAGTTACAGAAGACAAAAAGGAGCTTTATTAGATGCAAGAAATTTTGAGTCATCCATCCAGTCCTTGATATTAGAGACCAACAGAATACTCAGTGACAGTACGGTGGCTCAGTGGTTAGCACTGCTGCCTCACAGCACCAGGGACCCGGGTTCAATTCCTACCTTGGGCAACTGTCTGTGTGGAGTTTGCACATTCTCGCTGTGTCTGCGTGAATTTCCTTTGGGTGCTCCGGTTTCCTCCCACAGTCCAAAGATGTGCAGGTTAGGTGAATTGGCCATTCTAAATTGCCCGTAGCATTAGGTGGATTAGTCAGGGTAAATGTAGGGGAATGGGTCTAGGTGGGTTGCTGTTCAGAGGGTTGGTGTGGACTTGTTGGGCCGAAGGGCCTGTTTCCACACTGTAGGGAATCTAATCTATAATTAATAGAGGATACAGCATGATGCCTTATTGGAGTTACATGTGCAATCCAAAGTTTCAAAACAACTACTCATTTAATTGTTTTTTTAAAGTGTAAGCGAGAAATTGGATCAAGTGTAAGGATGATGGGGAGCGGGGCAGTAGGGAGACTTGGAGAAATTGAGGACTAGAGAAAGATAGGAGGACAAAAAGGGAGGTTAAGGCAGAGGGGGAATAGAGGTTACAGGAGACTAATGTAGAGGGGGCATGAAAAAGAGGAGAAATAACTGGAGGAGGAGTTGAAGAAGCAGAGACAGGAGGCACAAGAGAAAAGAGAAAAAATAATGAAATGAGATTGTGTAGGGGGAAAGTAGAGAGTGTAAGTGAGAGTTGAGGTGGAAGGGTAAGTAAAGGACATGTTGATGGATGTGGGAAATCAATTTGCTGGAGGGATGAACAAAATCTTTTCCCTGTTAGCATTTAAAATCATACACTTCAGGAAGAAGCTATTCGGTCCATCCTGTTTGTGCCAGCTATGTGAAAGCTGATATCTCATTCAGCCCACTTTTTACCAATTCTGAAATGCTAAATTGACCTGTTATCACAAGTGGAGAGGTGATCTGATTCAAAGTTTAAGGCCTGATTACATGTTTGCACTTTATGCAGGTGACTTAAAAAAAATGCAAAGAATGGAAGAAAGTGACCTTGTAATGCCAGCAGAACAGGATGGGATTTGATGAGATGGCATTCCTGGACACAGATTAGAATAAACAGATTAGCCCATATGGGAAAATTCTGACATTCCCTCTTCTGGCCAAGAACCTTCTGATCGAACAGTGTTTGAAACATTAAAAACAGGTATACCTCTATTAAACTGTATATATTGTAATTCCTCATCAATCAGCAAAAATAGGGCACTCATAACCAGATTTCTGCACAAATCCAGTTTCCCAATTAGTAAGAAATTGAAAAGCAACTTTTCAGGGGGAAAAAGACAAGGGGATGGGAAGACAGAAGAAAATAAAGTGCCAAATTAAGGATTGTCAAACCAGAAATAATTGAGCAAGGTTAATTCCCCAGCACATTGTTTGGGAAATATGTGACTTGGCTGGATATCTCTCTGATTGAGATCATTCATGCAAATGATATCCTTAGGATCCTGAAACCAGGTGCCTTAAATAACTTTCTGCTGCTACACTATGGGCTTTACCATTCATCCTAAACAGTTCCATATGTTTCAATGACACTTTATAAATAAACTTTCTTTAAAGTATTACATTTCTATTTGTTTTTAATTGTACTCAAGTGGTGCAGTAAATCCAGCCCAAGCTGTGGTTTCAGGTGAAGTCCCAAGTTGCCCCTCCTTTACGTGTGAGACATTTCTAATCCACTCATGAGTCACTGGCTGTTTCAGTGATAAATCACAATGTCGGAGTTTGCATAACGATTAAACATCAGACAATCCAAATCCTTCCAAAGTAATAATTAAAATGTGATTTGGACCACTTATCCAGAAATAGCTTCTCAGAGTGAAGGGTTTGCTTCTCTTTGCTGGTGGGATATGCTTCAGAAAATGGTGAAAGAAATCATGATAGGCAGTCCTCACAGAAATATTCAAATGTCAAAAGTATAAAACAAGGCAAGCTTGTAAGCTTGATTTTTTTGCCTATTATTTCCCCTTAATCCCCACCTCAATTGAGGACATTACTAATGTTTATGCACAGTTACAGAGGTACTAGCTCTTTTCTTGCACGATATCTAAAAAAAAACCCATCTTTTCTCTGTAGGGCAATATCAACTGGACTTTTGGGATGAATTCTGAAACATCACAGGAAATCATAGGCGATATTAATAAATGGCAGAATGAGAAAAGAAATTGGGAAATGGAGTTCAATGTTGGTAAATATGAAGTAGAACATTTTAGTAAGAAAATGACAGACGTTTGAATGAAATTAAGTTTGGCCACACAGAGGATGGTACGTGTATGGAATGAGCTGCCAGAGGAAGTGGTGAAGACTAGTACAATTGTAACATTTAAAAGGCATCTGGATGGGTATATGAATAGGAAAGGTTTGGAGGGATATGGGCTGGGTGCTGGCAGATGGGACTAGATCAGGTTGGATATCTGGTCAGCGTGAGCGCGTGTGGCCAAAGGGTCTGTTTCTGTGCTGTACATCTCTATGACTCTATGTGGAAGATTAGAAAGGTACAGGTTTACAAAACGTTAAAAACATTAATATTTAGGGAGTCATGATAAGGAAAATGTGGTTACATGAAATATTGTGCTCCATAATTTACCCAAACTAAATAATACAATCTTAACCGCTGACCATCACCTAATTTCTCCACATTCAAAGTTACGATCAATGATTCCTGACCATTTCTTCATCACCTTCACCACCACCAATGCATTGATCACCTCCAAACGTCAACCCTCACCCTCTGCATGCACCTCTGTCACCAACATCCCCTGCAACTCAGAACAGCCTGATGAGCTACCCATCATGACAACAGCACCTCCACAGGCTAGGTCATTAGTTGCTTTGATACCGCCATTTTTTCAGAAGATGCCAAATAGCCTCCCACACATGCAACCAGCAGAATGACACATCCACAACAATAGACTCCAATGGAGTGGTGTGGAGATTCAAGTTCCAGGATTCACAACAAGTTTGGCCGAGAGTGGAGCCACATCTCTCTCTCTTTCTCTCTACAGCCAAAACCTGGTGATACATTAGGGTAGCCCAGGGAAGCAAGGGCAATTTGAAGCTTTTCTTAACTTCATACCATCTATTCCATTCTCACCTCCTTGAGCCCATTGCATCCAAAACCTCACCAGTCACACTTTTTAAGTTATTCTGCTCAATTTCAGTCACCCTAATTTTTCTTCTGACACTCACATCTTTTCTGTTGACATGCTTCTGACATACTCCTTAGCCTTATGCATGTCTGACAAACTTGTGCCAATCTCTAAGATGCCTGAAGTTCTTTATATTTCAAATCTCTGCACGTCTCACATACATTGTAAAATAAAGGTCAAAATATTTGAACTCCCAATGTACAGAGACAAAAAAGGCTTCTGCAATCCATCTGGCTAGTTTTACTTCACCCTGGTTCAGTGAAACCATTTACATATACAGAAGGTGACAGCAGTAGCTTAAATGCAAAGTTTCTGGTTGGAGATAATCAACATGACTTTGATCCAGCAACGTTGAGCAAAAGAATTGTTCTGATCCATTCAGGAATTGATATTGTTTATGTCCAGGAGGGTAGCCCCATGTTTAAAAACGTTACCAAGAGGTAGCCTCCAGTTACTGATTACATCTCTCTCCCCAGCCAGCCAATGTCTCAGACAAAATCTGAGAATTTTTACAGGATGGAGAGAGGTCCTTCAATCATCATGTCTCTGTTGATCATTAAACATTCATCTATTCCACTCCCATTTTTCAGCAATGTACTATAGAATGAATTATACTGTTCACAAATTTCTCATCTTATTTAACAGCTTATTTCACAATGCGGTGGCTCAGTGGTTAGAACTGCTGCCTGACAATATTCAGGACAGACATTTGATTCCAGCCTTGAGTTTGCATATTCTCTTTGTTTCCTCCAACAGTCCAAAAATACACAGGGTAGGTGGATTGGCCATGTTAAAGTACCTGTGTTGTCCAAGGATATACAGGCTAGGTGGATGAGCCATGGGAATTGCAGAGTTACAGGGATGAGTCGACTGCTCTTTGGAGGGCTGGTATGGACTCAGTGGGCTGAATGGCCTGCTTACACACTGTAGGGATTCTAGGATTCTACCTGAGCTGAGCTTTGCACAGACTAAGAATAAGGGGTAAGCCATTAAGGGCTAAGATGAGGAAGATTTTTGTTTTCACTCAAAGAGTTGTGAACCTGTGGAATTCTCTCCCACAGGAAGCTGTTGGTGCCAGTTCATTAGATATATTCAAGCAGGAGCAGGACATGGACCTTTCATCTCAAGGGAATCAAGCGATATGGAAAGAAAGTGAGAGTGGAAATCTGATCTTGCATGATTGATCAAAGTTAAAAATCACAAGACGTCAAGTTATAGTCCAACAGGTTTATTTGGAAGTACAAGCTTTCGGAGCGCTGCTTCTTCAGCATTTAGCTACCTGCCAAAGGAGCAGCTTGTACTTCCAAATAAACCTATTGGACTATAACCTGGTGTTGTGTGATTTTTAACTTTGCCCACCCCCGGCACCTCCAACATCATGATTAGCCACAATCATATTGAATGGTGATGCAGGCTCAAAAGATCAAATGGCCCACTCCTGCACCTATTTTCTACATTTGTCACAGATTGTCCATTTTTCCTCCTGTAAAATCCTTCACTCCTGCTGATGAATGACACATCCTTGTCTCTGTGAAGCACCTTTGTTGTGTGAAGAGTGCTCTTGCACGTCATTGCTCTCAAATAGGAGTCCAGTTCCACACTCCCTAGAGGATAGATTTGATGCATTAAATACTTGATTCTCTTGTTGATTTGTCTCCCAATGAGTTCTGCTGTTTTAAAGAAGGATCCAATTTATTTTCATGATTTGGAGATGCCGGTGTTGGACTGGGGTGTACAAAGTTAAAAACCACACAACACCAGGTTATAGTCCAACAGGTTTATTTGGGAAGCAGTAGCTTTCGGAGCACTGCTCCTTCCTCAGGTGGTTGATTAAGGAGTACCTGTTGAAGGAGCAACGCTCCGAAAGCTAGTGTGCTTCCAATTAAACCTGTTGGACTATAACCTGGTGTTGTTTGATTTTTAAATTTATTTTCAATAAGCATGTATTTGGTGCCAATGCATGAAGCAGTAATGTGTTGATTTTTAAACTGAACGGACTGTAGATAGCTGCCCCCGTCTAACTGTCCACAATTTTTCTGTAATTTTTAAATGACTTGTACATGATGTGTAGACTTGGCATAATATTAACCTCAGTGCAGGTAATGCAAAGTAAACGAGTCTGTTGATTTTGGCAGGGCACAGGTTCATTTCAAGCATATTTCAAATAAGGAACAGTGTTCACTCTGTGTGTAATTGCCCAGCGAAGCAGCACTGGGAGGACCAGCAGTTGCTGATGTGATGTCTCTGTTGTTGTCATGCTGCAACTAAGTGGGTATGCCACTGCATAATCACACTGAGGGGTCAAATGTTTATTTTTTACACAGGACAGGACAACAGTTGGGGACCGACTGAGGCTCAAACCATAAAGAGAAAAAAGTAACTAGAGACAGACAAATAAATGAAAATTGGAAGTATTTCAACAGCATTTTTGCTCCTTGTGTTGGTGAGGTTTCACCCACAGTGCAGGTAAATCTCACAAGGCAGTTCCACTGTTGCATTTCAGACATTAAGAACAAGAGCTCTCTTTATCCAGAACATTGCAAGACCAACTATTGGCAAAGGTGAAAACTTGCTTCCTCATCAACAGTTTTGATGACTCAGGAAATGAACTTAAAGGCCTTGGAATGACCATGAAAGCAGTCATCATGTTACAAGATGTGAGGCAAGAGTGGAAAAAAAAAAGTCAAAATCTCACTGGCGTAATCATGACGCAGTCTCCTAGTTGATGCCAGCAGTAAATACTGAATTTTAATCCTTGTGTTCCTTTTGGAGATTTGGATAATCAGGCACTGGAGTACCATCAACAGTGGATCCTTCGCAAGATCCTGCAAATCTAGATTTTAAAAAAGTAGTCAAACCGAAAGGTCTTGTCCCAAGCTAACATACCCAGTATCAAACCTGTGCTACTGACTGTAACTTACCATTCATATGCCAAAGTCCCAAAGCAAATGCTCTATTTGGAACCTAGTCATGGCAGATCACTCAACGAGGGCAGCAGAGACAGCTTGGGGATATCTTCAATGCATTGCTGAACCAGTCAAACACATCCATCACTCATGGGAGACGCCAGTTTGTGATCGCTGAAGTGGCGAAGACCCATTCATAAGGAATGTGTGCTGATAAAGTCGAGCCAATGAGCGAACAACACAACTAACCAACTCTTCAATCATTAATTGCCCCACATGTGGCAGAGTCTAATCACACACTGGACCTACCAGCCATGGACAGCATGGTGGCTCAGTGGTTAGCATTGCTGCCTCACAGCACCAGGGATACAGGTTCAATTCTTCCCTTGGGCGACTGACTGTGTGGAGTTTGCACATTCTCCCGTGTCTGCATGGGTACTCCAGTTTCCTCCCACAATCCAAAGATGTGCAGGTCAGGTGAATTGGCCACGCTACATTGCCCATAGTGTGAGGTGCATTGGTCAGGGATAAATATAGCGTAGTGGAATGGGTTTGGGTGGGTTACTCTTCAGATTGTTGGTGTGGACTTGTTGGGCCAAAGGGCCTGTTTCCATACCGTAGGGAATCTAATCTCAGAACACATTTAATCAGAATGCAAGCACATTATCCTCAATTCCGAATGACTGCCAAGGAAAAAGTTTAAAAGATTTTGATGGAATAATTAGAAATACCTTTTCTAATTACATAACACTTGATACAAGATAGATTCACAATCCTGCAGAGTCCACAAGACCCTCAGGGGCTATGAGTTCGACACACAATGGAGCATCAAAAGTCATTTTCAAATTTAGCTCTTCCATTATGTCATTAAGGTAAGTTCAGAATTAAATTCTTCATGCTTTATACCAGCTGTGATTTAACAACCACAAGCAATGAAAGAAAAGCATCACTTACCAACCAGTCATCATTCACACCCTGTCAAAGACTCCCACAGCAATGCAAAATGGATGTTCCGATTCTTCTAAATCATGTGTAATCAAACCAGAGACATCTGCACACTTGGGTTTTCCATCTTAAACAGCATTTTCCAGAAATTGGTTCCCAATTTGTTTTGTGACTACAGTTTCTCAGCAAGCTGTGTTTCCACAGCTGCTGTGGAATTAAAGGGAAATTTTGCCCACACAACAACTGTTATTTCATTATTTTAAGGGAACAATTTTGCAATTTTGAATTATTGCAACTGTTAGAATTGACTGATCAGAATGCCAAAGGGTCTCTGACTTTAAAGTTTGCACACTTCAGACTGGCCACCAATTTAGAAATGTGAGCTGCAGTTATTTTTGCGTTCAAGTGGATTGGACAGGATGAAAATAGGCCTTTTTTGATGTATGTTGTTTCAGTCTATTTTCTAAATGGGGAGAAAATTCAAAAATCTGAAGTGCAAAGGGACTTCAGAGTCTTTGTCTAGGTTTCCCTTAAGGTAAACTTGCAGGTTGAGTTAGTCGTTAGGAAGGCAAATACAATGTTGTCATTCAATTCAAGAAGACGGGAATGTAAAAACAGGGATGTACTTCTGAGGCATTATAAGGTTCTGGTCAGACCACATCAAGCGTATTGTGAGCTATTTTGGACCCCATTCCTCAGGAAGGATGTATTGGCACTGGAGCGGGTCCAGAGAATGATCGCAGGAATAACAGTTTCAACATATGAGGAAAGTTTGAGGACTGTGGGAATATATACAATGGAGTTTAGAAGGATGGGGGGGATCTGATTAAAACTTACAGAATACAGTACAGCCTAGATGAAGCCAACATTGGGAAGATGTTTCCATTGACTGGAGAAACGAGGATCTGAGAGTGAGTAGATTCCCTACAGTGTGGAAACAGGCCCTTCAGCCCAACTAGCCCACACCGACCCGCCGAAGAGCAACCCACCCAGACCCATTCCCCTACATTTATCCCTGATTAATGCACCTAATACTATGGACAATTTAGCATGGTCAATTCACTTAACCTGCACATCTTTGGACTGTGGGAGGAAACCAGAGCACCCCGAGGAAACCCACGCAGACACAGGGAGAATGTGCAAACTCCACACAGACAGTTGCCCGAGGAAGGAATTGAACCTGTGTCCCTGGCGCAGTGAGGCAGCAGTGCTAACCACTGAGCCACCATGCCACCAGTGTAAAGGAGATAAGGAGAAACTTCTTAAGCCAGAAAGTGGTGAATCTGTGGCATTCACTGCCACAGAAGGCTGTGGAAGCCGGGTCATTGAGTATATTTAAAACAGAGAAAGCTAAGTTCTTGACTGCCAAGGGGGTCAAAGGTTACGGGGAGAAAGCAAGAAAATGGGGTTGAAAAACCTGTCAGTCATGATCGAATGGCAAAGCAGACTCGATGGGCCGAATCGCCTAATGTCAGCTGCTATGTCGTATGGTCTTATAGTCTTAAACAGGGATTTTTACCCTATACAAATTGGCTAACTTGATTGTACAAACTTTGTACTTTAACAGATGTTAATAAACTATTTAACACTTTAAATAATGCTGCAATACCTTTGGTAATGGATCAGATATGCAAAATGCCATTGAGAACATGATACCATCCTTACTGCTTCCATCAGATACAGGAGCAAGGTCACTTGTCACCTAATGGTCCAAGCTTCAGACTGATCTGTACAAATAGAATCATTCCATCTGTAGGCAATACAACAAAACTGCACATCTGATGGATGGTTCAACCTAATGCAGTTCAAAGATTACGTATGCATAGGTGATTCCCATCCACACTGCGTCAAGTGGATTGTATGAATAACTGCTATTGGAAAATGTTAGAGTCTAGGACCTGATCAGGTGTACCCGAGAACTCTGTGGGAAGCTAGGGAGGCGATTGCTAGGCCCCTTGCTGAGATAATTGTATCATCGATAGTCACAGGTAAGGTGCCAGAAAATTGGAGGTTGGCTAACGTGGTGCCACTGTTAAAGAAAGGTGGTAAGGACAAGCCAGGGAACTATAGACCAGTGAGCCCAATGTAGGTGATGGGCAAGTTGTTTGAGGGAATCCTGAGGAACAGGATGTACATGTATTTGGAAAGACAAGGACTGATTAGGGATAGTCCAAATGGCTTTGTGCGTGGAAAATCATGTCTCACAAACTTGATTGAGTTTTTTGAAGAAGAAACAAAGAGGATTGATGAGGGCAGAACAGTGGACATGGTCTATATGGACTTCAATAAGGTGTTCGACAAGGTTCCCCATGGGAGACTGGTTAACAAGGTTAGATCTCATGGAATGCAGGGAGAACTGGCCATTTGGATACAGATCTGACTTGAAGGTAGAAGACAGAGGGTTGTTGTAGAGGGTTGCTTTTCAGACTGGAGGCCCGTGGCCAGTGGAGTGCCACAAGGATCGATGCTGAGTCCACTACTTTTTGTCATTTATATCAATGCTTTGGATGTGAACATAGAAGGTATAGTTAGTAAGTTTGCATATGACTCCAAAATTAGAGGTGTAGTGGAGAGCAAAGAAAGTTACCTCAGATTACAATGGGATCTTGATCAGATGGGCCAATGGGCTGAGGAGTGGCAGATGGAGTTTAATTTAGAAAAATGTGAGGTGGTGCATTTTGGAAAGGCAAATCAGAGCGAGACATACATTTAATGGTAAGGTCCTAGGGAGGGTTGCTGAACAAAGAGACGTTGGAGTGCAGGTTCATAGCTCCTTGAAAGTAGAGTCGCAGGTGGATAGGATAGTGAAGAAGGCATTTGGTATGCTTTCCTTTATTGGTCAGAGTATTGAGTACAGGAGTTGGGAGTCATGTTGCAGCTGTACAGGACATTGGTTAGATCACTGTTGGAATATTGCGTGCAATTCTGGTCTTCATGTCCACAAAACGAGATGACCCGCTCTCACTAGTATGTCTACATATGGATGAGAAAGAACACCACTTCAACTGGGACAACACATCCATCCGAGGACAATTCAAACAGGGACGCACACGAGAATTCCAAGAGGCATGGCATTCCAACCAGACCTCTATCAACAAACACATTGACTTGAATCCCATTTACCACCCCCGAGAAAAAGAGCAGGAAATGACATTACCATAGAAAATGATGTCACCTCCGGAAGTGACGTCACCAACCCTAGGAAACTCAAACATATAAATAGAAAATGGGCCACACCATCAGTGCTTCAGCCGGAGGCTCACTGAATATGTTACCTAGTATGATGACAAAACATCTGAAAATGAACCTTTCGGCTCAGCAAGCAAACTTACATCCACATCAGGTCTCCTTCCTGTTGGAAGGATGTGATGAAACATGAAAGGATTCAGAAAAGATTTACAAGGGTGTTGCCAGGGTTGGAGGATTTGAACTTTCGGGACTGGCTGAATAGGCTGGGGTTGTTTTCCCTGAAGTATCGGAGGCTGAGGGATGATCTTCTGGAGGTTTATAACATCATGAGAGGCATGGATAGGGTAAATAGACAAATGGATGGGGTGGAGGAGTCCAGAACTAGAGGGTATAGGTTTAGGGTGAGAGGGGAAAGATATCGAAGAGACCCAAGGGACTTTTCCATGCAGAGGGTAGTGTATGTACGGAATGAGCTGTCAGAGGAAGGGTGGAGGCTGGTACAATTGCAACATTTAAAAGGCATCTGGAACTGTAAATAAATAGGAAGTGTTTAGAGGAATATGGACCAGGTGCTGGCAAATGGGACTAGATTAGGTTAGGATATCTGGTCAGCATGGATGAGTTGGACAAAAGGCTCTGTTTCCCTGCTGTACATCTCTATGACTCTTATTACAAAGGATATAACAGTGGTGCATTTAGAACTACATAATGTGATCAAGCAGAGTCAGCATGCTTGATGAAGTGGAATTCAAGTTGTCAAATTTATTAGAAGCCTCTGAGGAGAAAACATGCAGGATAGATAAAAAGTGGATGTAATAAATTTGGATATCCAGAAAACATATGGTAAGGTGTCACATATTAGGCAACATAAAATTATTAGAGTCCATGGTGTTGGAGATAGTAGATTTGCATGGTAGAGGATTGGTTAACTAACAGAAGACAGATTTGAGAAGAGGGGAGCATTTTCAGGCTGGGACCCTGTGGAGTACCTCTGGGATCAGTGCTGGAGACACAATTATTTACAAGAAATGTTAATGTCTTTGGTGAGGAAAGTGAAAGGACATAGCTTTAAGGTGAGAGGGAAACAATTTAAGATGGACCTGAAGACCAAGTTTTTTTTCTTTTACACAGAGGGTGGTGCTTATGTGAAATGAACTACCTGGCAAAATGGTAGATGCAGGTACAGTTACAACAGCTAAAAGAAATTTGGGCAGGTACATGAATAAGAAGGGTTGACAGGGATATGGGACAAACGCAGGTGAGTAGGATCTGTTTTCCTTCTTTATGACTATAAATTCATGAAGCTTATGGAGATCACAAAAATAAGTGAAAGGGCATGTAGTGACGATGGCAAAAACAAGATGCAGAGGCATAGAGACAAGTTAAGCGAATGGGCTAAAAACTTGTTAGATGGAAAATGGTGTGGAAAAATGTGAAGTTCTGCACTTTGTTTAATCTCCACATGGCTTCCTAGGGCTTCTCATGATGGATACTGGGTGAGTGGCTATGGAGTTGGCATGGAGGGTACAAGAGCTGTTCTGCTTCTGGAATCAGTATGTTCAGCTCCATTCTAAACTCACCTCAAGGAATGAAAACTTTTGATTCCAGACTCTTTAACCAAGGCGGGTCCAGCAAGTCAGATAATTTCCCAATTCAGGCTTACAACCTTGGTAACTAAAATTCTGCCTTAAAATCTTCCTGACTAACCTTCCTTTGCTGACTATGCACATAAGTCCTGAAGTCTCTCATGGACTGTTGTAGAAAAACTAATGAAAGAAAATCAATGGCACACATGGGGATTGGAAAGCCAATATATTATTAATAAAGGGGGTGATTATGCAGAAATGAATTGAATTGAATCGAATTGAAATGAATTGAATTGAATTGAATTTCTTGTCACGTGTACCAAAGCACAGTGAAACTTTTTTACCTTGCGAGCAATACAGGCAGATCACATAGTTAAATGGCATAGATATACAAATAATAGGTAAACAGCTGCAAAAACAAAAACACAGGTACAGGTGAATGCTAAGAGTTTGTGAGTCCATTTAGAATTCTAACATCAGTAGGGTAGAAATTGTTTCAAAATCGGCTGGTGCATTTGTTCAGGCCTCTGTACCTTCTCCTCGATGGTAGAGGTTGTAGAAAAGCATTGCCAGGGTGGGATGGATTTTGAGAATGCTGGTGGCCTTTCATTGACAGTGGGCCTGGTAGATGGATTCTACAGATGGGAGGTTGCCCTTTGTGATTATCTGGGCCGAGTTCACCACTCTCTGTAATCGTCTCCAATCTTGAATGATACAGTTGCCCTACCAGGTCGTGATACATCCAGAAAGAATGCTCTCAATGGCACACCTATAAAAGTGGGCAAGGGTATTCGCCGTCATGCCAAATTTCCTCAGCTGCCTGAGGAAGAAGAGACATTGTTGGGCCTTTGTAACAAATGCACCAGTGCATCCACATGAAGAGTCCAAAAAAGCTTGTTGTGGATGATCACTCCCAGGAGTTTGACACTCTCCACTCGTTCCACCTCTGTGCTGTTAATGTATCGGGGCGCATGAGTAACATCCCGCCAAAAGTTAATAATGAGTTCCTTGGTTTTGCCAGCATTGGGAGCTAGGTTGTTCTCAGTGTACCATTTTTCCAGGTCTTCCACCTCCTGTCTGTGGTCTGTTTCATCGCTATCTGAGAATCAACTGACTATGGCGGTGTCATCAGTGAACTTGTAATGGCATTAGTCTAGTATTTGGTGACGCAGTCATTGGTATACAGTGAGTACAGTAGGGGGCTGAGTACACACCCCTGGGGGCTCCAGTGTTGGTGATGATGAAATATTGTCCCCAATCTTCACTGATTGTGGTCTGTGAGTCAGGAAACTGAGGATCCAGTTGTCTTACACTACTTGGTTTGTGCTATCACAATTAAAACTTGTGGTTTGGGATTCTATTCTGCATATTGAAAAGATAACTATTTTTGTCTCTTTGTAGTAGTGTATTATATGTAATAGCTCTCTTTTACCCAAGAATGAACTGACTCTAATGGGTTTGCTGCAGCGACTTATTTAGACTGTTGTATGCTTCCATCCTTTCTCCACAATCTCTTGTAAGTCACTGCAGATGTTAATGTTGCATCATGCTGTATATCCCCATCTCATTATCATATCCAGTCTAATTATGCTAAACTACTTTAAATTTTGAACATGGAATTCAAATTAAACTAGAGGCCAAACCAAAAGAGACTGAAAGCTAAAAGGGGTCTTAAAATGCCACAGCCACTCTTTACAAACAATATTAACAAGATTAAATAGTTCATTAGATAATGTTTAAAACACCAATCTTTGGATCTGAAAACTGAGACTTGGAAATTTTAAGAAATCATTTCTCGGCTAAGATTAAAATGTTCAGGAGGTGATGCATTGCCACAACTGGCCTGATGAAAGTAAGCATCTGCTGGCCACTTGGCTCCATAACCAAGGACCACAAGTTTAGGCAGTGGGATATGGGAAGTTGGAGAGCAGCATAAATGATTTGGATGCGAGCATAAGAGGTACAGTTAATAAGTTTGCAGATGACACCAAAATTGGAGGTGTAGTGGACAGCGAAGAGGGTTACCTCAGGTTACAAAAGGATCTGGACCAGATGGGCCAATGGGCTGAGAAGTGGCAAAAGGAGTTTAATTCAGATAAATGCGAGGTGCTGCATTTTGGGAAAGCAAATCTTAGCAGGACTTATACACTTAATGGTAAGGTCCTAGAGAGTGTTGCTGAACAAAGAGACCTTGGAGTGCAGGTTCATAGCTCCTTGAAAGTGGAGTCGCAGGTGTTTAGGATAGTGAAGAAGGCGTTTGGTAAGCTTTCCTTTATTGGTCAGAGTATTGAGTACAGGAGTTGGGAGGTCATATTGCGGCTGTACAGAACATTGGTTAGGCCACTGTTAGAATATTGCGTGCAATTCTGGTCTCCTTCCTATCGGAAAGATGTTGTGAAACCTGAAAGGGTTCAGAGAAGATTTACAAGGATGTTGCCAGGGTTGGAGGATCTGAGCTACAGGGAGAGACAGAACAGGCTGGGGCTGTTTTCCCTGGAGCATCGGAGGCTGAGGGGTGACCTTATAGAGATTTATAAAATTATGAGGGGCATGGATAGGATAAATAGGCAAAGTCTTTTCCCTGGAGTCGGGGAGTCCAGAACTAGAGGGCATAGGTTTAGAGTGAGAGGGGAAAGATATAAAAGAGACCTAAGGGGCAACTTTTTCACGCAGAGGGTGGTACGTGTATGGAATGAGCTGCCAGAGGATGTGGTGGAGGCTGGTACAATTGCAACATTTAAGAGGCATTTGGATGGGTATATGAATAGGAAGGGTTTGGAGGGATATGGGCTGGGTGCTGGCAGGTGGGACTAGATTGGTTTGGGATATCTGGTCAGCATGGACGGGTTGGACCGAAAGTTCTGTTTCCATGCTGTTGTACATCTCTATGACTCTATGACTGTAAGAGGTGGGGAAGTAGTCAACGGAAGTACTGAGGACCCAGGAGGAGGGCTCCTGTTTCTCATAGCTCCATGAAAATTTTAAAGTAAGTGTAGGATGTTGACATAGTGACAACAGTCTGTTTCTAATCAATGAAATGTTCACGTTAATCGCCAGTGCTCTTATGCACAATTGTCTGGAGAAAGAGTTTTTGATGATAGATTTTATCATTTGGAGATTGTGATCTTAATATTTATTAAACAATGTGTCCAAAGCTGGAGGAGGACATATGGATTTGAAACCCAGGTTAATGGGTTTCCCAAACATCCTGCAGTTAAACATTGTAATTTAAATATTTTCTCCAAATTTCCTTCCAGTCAACAAGGCTGTCAGCAACTTTTGTGCCAGAATCATAGAAACTCTACAGTGCAAATAGAGGCCATTCAGCCCACTGAGTCTGCACTGGCTCTCCAAAGAGCTTCCCACCCAGACCCACCCGACTCTATCCCCATAGTCCTTTATTTACCATGGCTGACCCACCTAGCCTGCACATCCCTGGACTCTATGGGCATCATCTATGGCCATATAGCAGAAGAGATGCATAGTAAAGAGATATGGAAAGGCTTTAGTCAGTAGGGGAAGCAGAAGAGACTTTGCAGGATCAACAAGATGGTAGTCAGGTGGCTATAAGGATAGGCAAGGGTTCGGATTGTAGGGAAGGGAGTGGCTTAGGGAGTAGACAGATCTCTGTGGGTTTACAGTTTAGCTTGCTGGATCAGGACAACAAGCTTTTTTGTAAATGCACTTCCCTAATGGCTACAGCCCTTCTTTGCTTCCTGTACCTGCTGAGGCCCAGGAATAACAATTAGCATTATTTGCTTGTTCATTCTCTCCCACATGCGCGCACAAACACACTCACACACACACAAACACACACATACACACACACATAAACAATGACAATGAGGAGCAAGAATCTGGAAAGATTTCTCCACACAAAACTTGTTTAGCATAAACAGGGTCAGTTAACTTCCAACAAATAGTACAGTAGGGGTCAATCTGGGGACTTCATATGGCTCTGTGGCTTGGTTATTCCCTGGGTAAATGAATCAATCCATCAAGGAAGCGTGATCATTATGTTCATTTAGAATATCACTGCTAAAGAAAAACTTTTATTATTACAGTAATTCCACAAGGAATATTAATAAAATGTGATATGTGCACCTTCCTTATTCTGCTTTTAAAATAAGCAATCTACATATAACTCCAGGCTTAATTGAGCAATTCACAACAGAGATTTTACCATCATCGTTTGGCACACAATAAGTGTTCGTAAAAGCAGCCAAAGAAAATCATTAAAATATTTGTGTGGCACCTGCATTGGACTGTTTAAGATGATGTAATTTGAGGTCAGATATCTAAGTATTTTCAAAAAACAATTAACAAAACCCAATTTCTGAACATAGCACTTGGCATGTGTAAGGTCTAAATCATGATGACATTCAGTAAATATGCCATGTGACACTCTTGTCTGCGTGCGTCTTTTTAAGTAGGAGGTTGAATGGGTAGGGGGTTTAATACTGAAGTTCCTAGCTAACAGCTCCACCTTTCTGGGCTTTCCTTGCAAGCAGCAGGCTACAGAGGAGGGAAACTGACAGCCCTTACAGTAATATCAAGTCTATGAATCAATGGAAAAGCTGAGATTCAATTAACATATAGCAGGTTGGTATTACGTAGAACATGATCCTATGCCAACTATTCCTAAATCTTCAGCTCTTGGTTACGTCAGCTGGAACAAGAAGTTCCTTAATAGTGTCTGGCTGAGACTTTATTCCACCAGGATCACTTTGTGCCAAAATAAGCCTTCCACTGAAGCATACAGACCCCCAGAACCACAGGTGAGTCTAATAATATCTGACAGGAAAAGCTAACAGTAACTAAACTTAGCATTTTTACACCAACTTAAGATTTATAGGTCACAAAATGTGATAAATGTATTGCCGATAATGTCAATAAAGTGGTAACATTTCATGATGAGATCATGAAATGTGTTGCCTGGTTATACATACCTTCCCAGACATCTACGTGGTGTTCAAACATTTAAAAAGTGTCTTGACAAATCTTGAATTGCAATAGGATGTACTGCCTCCTGTCCCTGCACATCATGCATAAGATGCGAACACAGATTTGCTGCTGATTGCAGTACATTACTAAAGGTGTTGAAATAACACTAATATAACAACCCAGTACCATCCGCATTAGTTTACAAAATTGAACTTAAGTGCTCTGGCAGTATGAGTGAGCTGGTTCTCACTTCCATAAGGTAGGGTGCTATTGTCATCAATTTCAGAACAGGAATCATGTGATATTGAAGTTCCTTTAAAAGTAAACTTTAATAATTATAACATCTTCTAGTAAGTAATTTGAGAAAGGAATAATTTTTACATGTTTTAGTAAGAATCATTAAAACTGCCATCGTTGATTTCAAAGTACAGTGTGTAATCAGTGCTGCAAATAACAAACTACTTTTATCAAATGTTTTTATGTAACTATGCAGTGAAGCATTGGATTTTCACGTAATTAATCAAGTTCTGCTTTCACTGATGACAAAACCACTCAGAGGGACAGACAATGAATTGAGCACGAGTTCATGCCCCCTATTTATCAACAGATTTGTCACCCTGCTTTATAGAGAAGAATGAAATTAATTTATAAGGAGAAATTCACCTGACGTGTCGGTCAATGATCCTTCATCAGATTTGGAAAATGTTAGAGATAGATGACTGCTATTGAAGTGTGGAACTGAGTAAGAAAACTAAGGAAGTGGAGAACTCTGTGATCCTGTTCTGGACAGGAGTGACTGAAAGAAGAAACACGATGATGGTGAAGGGTAAAATGTCATAATAATGACACAAGTGTAGGAATTAAGGATGGAATGCAAATTGTTACAGAATAAGAGCCAGGAAAGATGGAACATGTGATTTTTTTTTTACTCCTCCAAAATCTGTGCTAGTTAAAACAATACAGGCTGTCAAGATGCTTAATTTAATGTCATCATTTTGCTGGCAAGACAATTACTGCACAAAATTCTATTTCATTTCTTAACCAATTATTGGTGAAAACAATCACATTATTTATCTTAAACAAAAATGTTCCTAAGGCAATAAGAATCTCTGACAGAATACAAACCTTGCTAAAAGGTGTTACCATACTTACACAGCCAAGCATTCCAAATGCACAATTCTGATGATCTATGTAAAGTCGATCTTTAGATCTACCACAACTGTCAGATGATGTAATATCTTCTTTCTTTATAGTACAGCATATCTTGATATGGCGTGAGGCAAATCATGGGTGATCTGCAGATATTATGATACTAGGCTAAAAGAAACATTAAAATAAACCACAGCCAACATGTTACCTGGGCATGAATTCAAAACTTGTAGCACTCAACACAAAAATATTATCTTACTCTCTGGTATCACAATGTCAATGAGACAACCAATCCCAAATTATACTCCTGCTGACACATCTTTTGTTACTTTATTTGTTCTATTGCTGTACCTGTCTTTTTTGTCTTGTATCACATAATCTCTTGTCATAATCTCTCCTGCCCCTTCATGTCATCACAAAGCTTCCATTGTTTTCTTGGTCCCCACCCATTAAAGTTTAACCTGTTACATTTCTAATGTTTCCCAGTTTTGATGACTGACTAGTTCCTCCCTCCACAGACATGCTGTTAATTTTCAATACTTCGTTTTTATTCGAAATTCTGTGATTGAATGAGAAAAAAAAATTCTTGTATTTACAGGACACATTTCACAACCACAAGAGTAACCCACCTAGACCCATTTCCCTCTGACTAATGCACCTAACACTACGGGCAATTTAGCATGGCCAATTCACCTGACCTGCATATCTTTGGACTGTGGGAGGAAACCGGAGCACCAGAGGAAGCCCACGCAGACACGAGGAGGATGTGCAAACTCCACACAGTCACCCGATGCTGGAATCGAACCGGGGACCCTGGTGCTGTGAAGCAACATGCTAACCACTGCACCAGCATGCCACCCCATGCTGGAAAGACTCAGCAGGTCCAGCAACATCTGTGGAAAGAAAGCAGCATTAATATTTTGGGTCCAGTGACCCTTCTTCTAGTTTTTCCAATTTTCCATCATCTGTAATTCTTTGTTTTTTTTGTTTATTTACTAATTTAACATCTCTTTCCATGTCTATTCCAGCACATCCCAGGTCCTGTCATGACATGGATTGCTTTCAGCACAGCCAACCCATTTGCACCCTCTCAACTTCCATTTTCACCTACCTAGCTTCTTTTCTTCCTTGGTTTCTTATGTTAATCTCTTTGTATGTCTAACTTGTTTTCTCTCTCTGTCAACTACCTCTCCACCTATCTGCTCACTCCTTTACCCTTATCCCCTTCACCCCCTCCACTGTCATTAGTATAAATGTCACATTTTCCTAGCTGCTCTCAGTTCTAAAGAAGGGTCACTGGACTTACTGAGCCTGGTGGTTCTGTGGTTAGCCCTGCTGCCTCACAGCACCAGGGACCTGGGTTTGATTCCTGCCTCAGGTAACTGTCTGTGTGGAGTTTGCACATTCTCTCTGTGTCTGTGTGGGTTTGCTCTGGTTTCCTCCCACAATCCAAAGATGTGCAGATCAGGTGAATTGGCCATGCTAAATTGCCCATAGTGTCAGGGGTAAATATGGGTTAGGGGAATGCGTCTGGGTGGGTTACTCTTTGGAGGGTCGGTGTGGACTTGTTGGACCAAAGGGTTTCCATACAGTAGTGAATCTAATCTAAAATGTTGCCTGTTTTCTCTCCACATTCTGCTGAGTTTCTCCAGCAATTGCTGTTTTTGTGTGTACCCGCAATAACTCTCCTGCTCTTCTATTAAACAGTACCATGCAAACCTTTACAAACACCTTACGCAGGAAAATAGAGTATCAGTTAAACATCATGTCTAAAACACACTATGTCCAACAGGGCAGCACTCCCACAGATTTTTGTTAATGTTGAGTTTTGAGCTGAAGCTCCAGACTGCGATTCAAATCCAGAATCTTGTGACTCTGATTGGAGTTTGAATCTATCAAACTGATTGGAGATTGAATCTATCCAATAAACAAACCAAAGGCACATCTTACCTTTGCAACATTATATTTACATATATCTGAGATACTGGGAAGATCTGATAACTGAACAGACCCCATTTAACTTTGGCAGAAAGACGTCAGATGGTGGTCTGTCTTTTGATACAAAGGCCCCACCGCTGGCTCACTCACTCCGTAGCTTATTTTCATACATTTATACCTGTCGTAAAAAGTCTCTTTTTCTATTGATCGGAGACAAATAAGAAAGAAAAACTCCCATTCTGATGGCGCTTTCTACAACCTCAGCACATCACAAAAATACATCCTAGCAATGAAATATTTTCAATTGTGACAGCTATGGTTTAAGAAACATAACAACAAAATGGCACACAGAAGGTTCCCATGAACAACAATGTGATCATAAAAATACCTTTTCATGAATTGTTTGAAGCATAAATATTGGTTGCATGGTTGATAACATCCCTGCTCTTCTTTTGAAACAGTGCCAAGCAACTCTTTTACATTCACCTGAGTGGGTTTGGTTAAAGACACACAAAAAAGGCACCTGTGACAGTGTGGCACACCCTCAGTATTGCACTGGAATGATTAGCCTTGACAGACTGTTACAACCTTCTGGCCCTTTAATGCCTTGATGGTGTACTCTCAGCTGGTCAGTGACCAGTGACACAAGGAGAAAGTGAGGACTGCAGATGCTGGAGATCAGAGTGGTGCTGGAAAAGCACAGCAGGTCAGGCAGCATCCGAGGAGCAGGAGAGTCGACGTTTCAAGCATAAGCCCTTCATTAGAAATGTGGGGGTGGGTGTGTGTGTGGGTGGGGTGGGTTTGGGTGGGGGGGGGGGGGGGGGGGGGAGGATGGCCCAAGGGGGCTGAGAGATAAATGGGCAGGGACTGTGGCTGGGGGGAAGATAGCTAGGAATCCAATAGGTCGATGAAGTTGCGGGGTGAAGGTGATAGGTCGGAGCAGAAGATGGAGCAGATAGATGGGTAGGTAGATGGACAGTCCTACCTGTCCATCTTCTTTCCCAACCATCTGCTTCACCCTCTGCTCTGACATATCACAATTACCCCCCACCTTTGTCTGCCTATCGAATTCCTAGCTACCTTCCTCCCAGCACCACCCTCTCCCATTTATCTCTCAGCCCCCTGGACCACCACTACATCCCCCCACTCCATCTTCCTCCACCCCACACCCCAACATTCCTGTTGAAGAGCTTATGCTCAAAACATCGACTCTCCTGCTCCTCGGATGCTGCCTGACCGGCTGTGCTTTTCCAGTGCCACACTTTTCGACTCTGACCAGTGAAACAAGTGCAGTTTAGGAACTGGTACAACAAGCTGGAATTTCCAAGGAGTGGCAATTATTTTTCCAATTTAAAAACTCCATAGTTCTGACACAAGATTCCAATCCAGGCTCCTTCAGAAATGCAGAACCATACTTCCATTCCACAGGTTCCTCATGAGGCAGAATAGTCAGGCAGAGGCAAAGCTCCTCCCACAGCAGTCAGTTGACATATTCTGGGATTAAAATGTCTAATGTCAAATATCAACATTGACAGCTCCTGTGAAAGGATAAGTGCACAAGGTAAGTCTGACGTTAGGATACCAGCAGCTTAAGGTACCAAGTTAGTAAGGTGCCGGGCAGGGTGGGTACCTGGGTATAGGGATAAGGTGTTAGCACCAGGTAAGCAGGGTGCCACATGTGTAGGGTGGCACTTAAGTGATAGAATGTTGAGGGCAAGTCAGGGGTGATATGAACTGGATGAGCCCATAACACTCAAGAAGCAAAACATCTCCAGGACAAAGCAGCCTGTTTGATTGGCATCACATCTAGCAACATTCAGACTCTCCACCATTGACACACAGTAGTAGCAGTATGTACAATCTATGAAGTGAACTGTAAAAATTCACCAAACTCCTCCACAGCATCTTCCAAACCCACAACAACCATCATCCAGAAGGATAAGGGCAGCAGATACATGGGGATTTCACCACCTGTGGGACACTTACCATCCTGACTTAGAAATGGCAGTAACATGATGGATGAAGGTACTGTCAGGTCTGCTGCTGAAGGGGTCTGAGAAAGAACGGGTGGTGTCAGGTCCAGGGAGTAGAGCAGAATGTCAAGGTCAGTTGCTGCATAGTGTCCAGAAGAGATGTAACTGAGGGGGGCAGTTGGCAGGGGGTGGGGATGATGTGTGGTAAGTTGTGGGGGCAAGGGGCAGTTTAATGGTTATTCACAAGCTAGCCCAGCTAATAGTTTGACTGCTACTTACTTAATTGTAGTGTAAAAGTCCTACATCAGTGATTTAAAGAGATACTTTCAGAGTGTTCCAGGTATGGGGTATGGTCCAGCAGAATTCCCTGTGGAATTCCCTTGGATTCTGCTACATTGGGGATCCTACATGGTCCTGATGAGTGAGTCCAATTTTTGGTTGCAGAAATAATTAGCTGACTATCAGAAAGTGAGGGCCAATGTTATTGATACTAGAGGATAATGCCAAGGTTATAGCATCACAACATGTGGCCTGGACGAAAATAAGATCTTGGTTTCTAAACTTTTAAGGCACTGTAATGTCCAGTAAATGTCTTTGTGTGTTTCAGTTTTAACTCATACACATTCATATTTGCAATTAATTTACAGATTATTAAAACTGACATGCAGCAGAAAATAGCACGCATATTTAATAAAATTTCTGGTTTTGTTAAAAAAAATCCTCAAATGATGCAACAAGACTTTGATTCTTTTTAACATATTTGGTATTATCAGTCCAGTACTGGTCAACCTTTATAAGAAAACAATTTGCAGATTGAAATGTTTAAATTTACATTCATTTGAAACTGAAGAATAAAATGGAGTATAAATATAATTTAAATGCTTTTGTATTTGTTCAGCTGTACATGTCAATTCTAATCCACACAAATAAACACAAATTAGGACGTGGAAATAAAAGATAAAGTCACCATTGTCCTTGTCTTTCATGAGACAGAGAGACAGAGAGACAGAGAGACAGAGAGACAGAGAGACAGAGAGACAGAGAGACAGAGAGACAGAGAGACAGAGAGAGATGACTGGTGATGGTTCAATCCAAGCGTCACCACACCTCAGCCAAGGAGAGAGGTTGACAAGGAGAGCCCTTCATGTTAATGTCAGTGTTGCAATTGAACCCACACTTTTCATATCACTTTGCATCACAAACAAGCTGTCCAGCCAACTGAGCTTAGCAACTCAACATAAAAATGAACTTCTATCACAGAAACTTGAACTGAAAAGAATAGAAATTGATGTAGTGTCAATAGATCAAGTTGTAAAGAATTATCATTTGTTGAAAATTTGTTATTGATTAAAAGGCAAGCAGCCGTTGTTTAGTCCCAGAAGTAAATGCAGTTTTCTAATTAGTTGTTTTATTTTGTTTTTCATGTTGTTTAATTAAAAAAATAATGTTTATAGCACTTTAAAACATGTGATGTTCCCATATCAAGTGTTATGCTGTGCTAGGCGTTGGGGTAAATATAGCATTCTCTTAGCCAGAGTTCTAACATGATAAGGCACTAAAGGTGGATTACCTTTGCAGCTTCATTCTTACAGCTACTGTTATAATGACTGCAACCAAATAGCTGCTGATAGATACTGATATAAAGAGGAGATACATTTTCAAATGTGAGCTTCTACTTCCAATGAAGTGTCATTCATAGAACTGATGTGCCTTCAGATGCTTTTCTTTATCATTTCTTTCCCACTGCTGCATTGTGAAGGGCTACTCCAGGTTGACAGTGACTGACTAGGTGTACAACAGAGTGTTACAAGGGGACATAAATTTAAGGTGAAGGGTGGAAGGTATAGGGGAGATGTCAGGGGTGGGTTTTTTACCCAGAGAGTGGTGGGGGCATGACATGCGCTGCCTGTGGGAGTGGTAGAGTCAGAGTCTTTGGTAACCTTTAAGCGGCAATTGGATAGGTACATGGATGGGTGCTTAAGCTAGGACAAATGTTCGGCACAACATCGTGGGCCGAAGGGCCTGTTCTGTGCTGTATTGTTCTATGTTCTATTGTTCTATTAAGTATGGTGCTGGGAGCATGAATCCTGGAAATCGTGAGCTATTCTCTGACTGATGAACATAAATTATGAGAGTGCAGTGCCATAGGGATATAGTGCATATAGAATGAGATGAGCAGAGGATTGCATGAGGTAACTCACTCGGGCTTACAAAGGAAAACCATGAAGTTCCCTGAAATCAACACACTTGTTAAAATGCAGCCCGAACTGTTTAGACCACACAGGCTAACAAAATGGAGCAAAGATATTACTATCGCTCACCTTCAGCAGCAAGCACAGTCACTCTCTGAAAACCTGCTGGTGATGGGGCCAAATATAAAGATCGATTTTTCCACTCTTTTATGCAAACACACTAATCACTGGAAATTGCAAATATTTGAAAACCAATTACCAAGGGAGTGGCCCCTACATCCTTCCCAAGTTAAATGAACAGATGATAAATTGGTAAGCTCTTTTAAGTGTGTGCTTTCCTTCCAATTGATATCCTTATTGTAGAATCATAGAATAATACAGTACAGAAGAGGCCATTTAACCCATTGAGTCTGTACAGCCAAAAGTACACCATTGTCTACACTACTCCCACTTTACCGCACTATGACATTTTAAGTGCTCATCCAAGTACTTTTTGAGGGTTGGGAGGTTTCCCACATCAACTACCTTCACAAGCAGTGCTTTCCAGATTCCCACCATCTTTAAGGAGAAAAAGCTTTTCCTCAAATATTGTTGCAGTGAATGAGCCAATCCATACACTCAGGCATAGGATCAAGCAAATTGGTACCATAATGTTGAGCAGCTTTAAACTCTTAAAATGAGCTTTCAGTATTGGTAACAAATGTAAATGTCTGTGATAGAAATTAAAGTTTTTTTTACAAATGATGGATTATTTATTGGATATTTTTCTGGCAAGTCATAGCAAACACTTGAGTAACTGAATAGCCAGCTGTATCTGAAGTCTGCAAAGAAAACATATTATGGTCTGCAATCTGATTAATTATTGTACACCTGTTGAACAAAAGCAAGTTTAATACGCTAATATCCTGTAAGTATCAAATAATTGGTGCCATTCTAACTTACTGCTTCCCTAATAATGGGCCATACAAATGACTAGCGCTGAAAATGTGTTGCTGGAAAAGCGCAGCAGGTCAGGCAGCATCCAAGGAACAGGAGAATCGACGTTTCGGGCATAAGCCCTTCTTCAGGCATAAGCCATTCCTGAAGAAGGGCTGATGCCCGAAACGTCGATTCTCCTGTTCCTTGGATGCTGCCTGACCTGCTGCGCTTTTCCAGCAACACATTTTCAGCTCTGATCTCCAGCATCTGCAGCCCTCACCTTCTCTCATACAATTGACTATAAAAGGCTGATCAGTGGAACACCTCAAGGAGTATAAACACAGCATTCGGTTCATAGCATCCCTTGTAACAGCATCTCTTAAAGTATCTGTTTACTAAGCAGTAGGAGTGGTTTTGATGTGTTTGGTTCCAATTCACCTCACTATAAAGTCTGCTTGTAGGAATGATGGCAGCAAATCCAAAGAGAACAATTAGCCTAAATATAGCCTAAACAATCTCTCCCATGTCAATGAATTTTTTAGATAATATAAAATATCATCACAAAAAGAGAATCAGCAAGAGAGACAAGGCCATTTGAACAGACCTCTCAAATGTTAATGTTGATCTCTCATTCTGCACCATCTCTATGGCTCTAACACTGTATTCTGCAACCCAGATGCACTTTGTATCGTACATTGTGCAAAACAACACTTTTCACTGTATCTTGGTATATGTGCCAATAACAAAGCAAACTCAACACAAACCCATTTCTCTGAAAATTCCCCAGGTTTCCAGCTGAACTAACAGTAATGGGGGAATAGAATTTCAGTGTCACAAGAACCTGATTCCCCAAAGCCTGTCCACCATCTCCAAGGCACAAGTCAGGAGTGTCATGTGTCGAGGAAATTAAATCAACTCGACTCAACTGTTAGCAAGAGCAAAGAAAGGAGCTTTAATTAAATTCTGCAGAATTTAACCCAATACATTCAGCCAGATGCCTCAATGCAAAGGGTACCTGAGCTTAATTCAGATACTCATCTTGTACTGTTTCTTATCATGTTCTCAAGGACAAAGACTGGGAAAACTCAAGTTGTTATTCTCTCATCCCCTGATCTTGGACATAACAGTACTTCAGCTTTCACTGAATTCGACTGTCGCAAGGTCAAGTTGAACTTTTCAAAGTTCAAACAGAGACAAGCTGGCTGCAAATCTCATCAAAGTATTGTTTACAAAACTCAGCACAGCATTAAATTTTAGAAAAGCATTCTCTTTCAAATTTCACAGTAAATGTAAAATTTCTTAATTTTCTATTACACATGCAATTCTCTCCACTTGCTCGCATGAAGCTCCATCAACACTCAAGAAGTTCAACACCCTCTTGGACATTACCTTCAGCATTCATTCCCTTCAGCACCAATGCACACTGGCAGCAGCATGTACCATCTACAAGTTCAACTGTAGCAATACTGCTTCTTTGATAGCACTTTCAAAATACACAAACTCTACTACCTAGAAGGACAAGGGCAGAAGATGCATGGGAACACCACCAACAGAAAGTTCCCCTCCAAGCCACATGTCATCCTTGCTTGACACAATACTACAACTTGTTCACCGTCACTGGGTCAAAATCCTGCACATCTCTTCTTAATAACACTATGGATGTGCCTGCAGCCCAGCGAGTGCAGCAGTTGAAGAGTACAGCTCATCACCATCTTCTCAAGGGTAATTAAAGATGGTCCAGAAATGCTGGCCTAGCCAGTGTTGCAAATGAAATAAAATAACCTCTCCAAATCTGCCATAAAAATAAAGCTCAGAATGGTGGATAAATACTGGTTCTGTCTTCAAAAAGAGATTAAAAATATTGCAACATTGAGACACACATGCATACATCCATACACGCGTACATGAGCTGAGTTCTGATGAAGTACCACCACCTCAAGCACCAGCCCCCCCTGAATTCACCTAACGTGATTCACACTTTCTGTTTCACTGCTGTTAGCAACATTAAGGATATTGGCTGCAGCACTGACTCAATTTAGTGGATATAGACCCCACCTGAGTTCTGGTAAGCAATAAAGAGAAATCTAAGGCACTGCTGTAGAAATCTGTGTTGAGCTTTGCTGAAACGGTGTGGGAGGCCGTGGAAGTAATGTTATTTTTCAACGAGATTTATGTGCTTGTGTTGGGCATTTATAAACAAGGTGTTGTCAAACACCTTTTCATGAAGGAGATGCTTGTTTAGTATCAACAGACTAGATGAGGATACCCCACAAATGCCAGATCTAACTCTCTGTCACTTCACTGACACGTTGATGGGTCAGAATTTCTCTGCAAGATGATGACCATATCAGTATCAGGGGAATTTCTAAGAACTGAAGCCAAACTTTACTATTTATTTGCCAGGAACACAAAAGCTTCAACAGCTGTTTAGGAATGCTATTTCTCAAACTAAAATATCAGCTTGGAATAACAAAAGTGAACTTTGCACACCATTTCTTTCACCTCTCATATAATATCATTGTCAGTGACTTAGTCTTTCCTGTGTAGATGTTAAAACTGGGAGTTACCTACCATTTGCTGAACAAGGGATCTGCAGCACTCACTTAATCATGAAAAGACTCAAAGCTTTCCCATTTGTACATGACTAAAAGTCATGTTAGATCTGTTTCCATTCTCAGTAGCCATCAAGATCAAGTTTGGGACACATCTGTCCTCATTACAGTTCCCTCCAGCTGCATCCTGTTGTGCTTGAAAGAGCACAAAACTAATAAAAAAAAGTTCAAACAAATGAAACAAAGAAAAGCTTCACTTGATAGGTGATAGCATTCCAAAAATGCATAGTGTTACAACTTTAGTTACTGCGGTAATATTTTCAACAGGATCAAATGATTTGGGACTACAGATATGCTTTATATTCAATTTGACACAACTCTGCAACAACAGTCTATGAATTTGAAATCATAAGTGCTGTATAACTGGCTTCTGACCCACACCTTTTGGACTACAACTCTCCTTTAAGACATTGTGATTAGTAAACACGTTATTACACTCACATTCAAGTAATACATTGACGTTTTACAATAAGATTCACTGGTCAGGCCAGAAGGTAACAGTCAAACTGGATCTAAAATCTACGGGTCTAGAGATGAAGGATTTCCAATGAAATTAATCTTATTGATGGAGGAAGGTGGAAACTCATGGGTTGACTAATGCTTAGATGCTGCTGTTTGAGAAGTCTGCATCACAAGGATGTTTGACCAATTTCAAGCCAATTATCCTCAATTTATTGAATAACTTTGTTGTAATTGACCACAGTCAAGATCACCTCAATGCTTGCATTCAGGTTTCAAAACCCTCTTCTGGTTTGATGAATAGATGCTGGACTTGAAATGTTAACTGAAATGGGGAGGTGATGGCCAAGTGGTATTATTGCTGGACTATTAATGCAGGGAGCTGAAAATATGTTGCTGGAAAAGCACAGCAGGTCAGGCAGCATCCAAGGAACAGGAGAATCGACGTTTCGGGCATGAGCCCTTCTTTTCTTCAGAAGGGCTCATGCCCGAAACATCGATTCTCTTGTTCCTTGGATGCTGCCTGACCTGCTGTGCTTTTCCAGCAACACATTTTCACCTCTGATCTCCAGCATCTGCAGTCCTCACTTTCTCCTCCTATTAATGCAGGGACCCAGATGACGTGCTGGCTTTGAATCCTGCCATGACAAATGGTGGAATCTGAATTCCACAAATATCTGGAATTATGGCTCTAGTCATGACCATGAAACAATTGTCAATTGTTGGAAAAACCTATCTGGTTCACTAATATCCTTTAGGGAAGAAAAATGCCATCTTGACCTGGTTCTGTCCTACATGTGACTACAGACCCATAGTAATGTGGTTGATTCTTAACTGCCCTCTGGGCAATTAGGGATGGGCAATAAATGCTGGCCTGGCCAGTGATGCCCTCATACTGTGAATATATAAAGAAACAAAACTCTGCTTTCTCTCCACAAATGCTGCCAGACCTGTTGAGTTTCTCCAGCAATTTCTGTTCGTGTTTCAGATCTTTAGTATTTGCAGTTGTTTGTTTTATTTTAAAATCTGTTCCAGTAGTTCATTTTCAAATATTTAGAAAATGTGGACAGTAAGCACCAATAATAAAGTTAAATATACTGAAACTAGATTCACAAAGTGTCCCAATATTCATTGAACCTCCTGGTTATGTTTTACACTTAGTTTAACAAACTACATTCCATACAGTTTGAATCAGAAAGAAAATGAGATTGCACTTTCTCAGTAGTCTCATATTGCACTCTCCAGAAGTAGCTCAAGTTCAGCTTCTGGATTTACACTACAATTTAAGAGTCAAAATCACTTCACATTAATACAGTAGATGTAGTATAAATGCTTTTAGGATCAGGTGAGGCAAGATGAAGTAGATTCCCTTCTTTTCAGCCTTTACAGTTTCCCACAACTATTCTGATGAAGAGCTTTTGACCGAAACGTGAGTCTCCTGCTCCTCGGATGCTGCCTGACCTGCTTTGCTTTTCCAGCACCACACTCTCGACTCTAATCTCCAGCATCTGCAGTCCTCACTTTCACCCAGTTGCCCACAACTAAAGATTTAAGTTCTTTTATCAGCACACAGCTGTACCTCTCTCTAATTAAAATGTTGGTAACTCATTTCTACTGTAGGATTAAGAAACCAATTACAACAGTTTCCTTCAATCAAAGAAAGAGCAATCTCCCTACCTGCTAACTCAGAGAAGATAATAAGGAAACAACATCAAGAGTATTGCCTTTAGGCTTGACACATGGAGGTACAAAGCTACAATATACGATTGAAAATCCTTTGGGTGTGCTTGAAGCATAAACTCTTAAACGGAGCAGGGTTGTTTAGTTGGCATCTTGATCATCAGCAGTGGTGATTATTGCAATTATCCTTTGAGTTTGGGGAAACTTGCTGGCTGCTTTCCTTGCTTTAAAATGTTAGTTTCAGCTCAACTATCTATTGTCTAATCCATACTGAAACTTAGCCACTTATGGTAAAGTGATGCCTATAACTATTTTAAGTTGGTGGCTTTGTTGACATTTTAAAGCTATGTCAACTCACAAAAACCCCCAGTATTAAATTTGACAATAGAATTCTAAACTCAATTGTAAATATTTTGCAAGCACACGCTTGAGAACACCAATTCCACTTTAGAAAGTCAGGACAGAACGTAATATGCCCTTTTGAAAAATAAAGAGGAATTTCATCAATAACCTATCCAAATAAGTGGGAAATTATTGGCCCCCGCCATTATTTTTGAATATGAAGACATTGCATTTATCACATTCTTTTGAAAAGTAGACTCAACAGGGCTGCTTAATCTGATCAACTTACTGTTTTTCTGAGTTCATTTTTCAATTATTCTTTGTTTTACCCCTAAGTACCATTAAGCCATTGTAATCCACAACAGTGTATTTCAAATGTGACTTTGTAATGCAGGTGACAATGCCTGCTCTGCCAATAGGATCATGGCTGATCTGACATTCCTAATGTCCACTTTCCTGGCCTTTCCCCTTAAGCTTTGATTCCCCTACTGATCAAGAATCTATCCATCTCAGCCTTAAATATAAACAAGGACTCTGCTCCCCCAGCTCTCTGTGACTATGAATTCACAACCCTCTGAGAGAAGAAATTCCTCCTCATCTCTGTCTTAAATTTGCCTCCCTTTATTCTGAGACTCTGTCCTCTGGTCCTAGACTCTCCTGTTTGCTTCAATGAAATTATCTCTCATTCTTCTAAACTCCAGTGAGTAGTTTCCCAACCCATTTAGCCCGTTTCTCAAAAGACAATCCCTCCATTCCACAGATCATGCCAGTGAACCTTCTCTGAACTGCCTCCAATGAAATGATATTGTTTCTCAAAGAAGGGACCAAACTGCTCATTGTACTCCAGCGGTAGTCTCTCCAGAATCTTGTACAGTTGCAGCCAGACATCCCCATCTTGTACTTCTAACCCCCTTGAAATAAGGACCAACATTTCATTAGCCTCCCTGATTATCTGCTGCACCTGTATGCTAGCTTTCTATGTCTCATGTACAAGTACCCCAAGTTCCTTTGTATTGCAAATTTCTGCAGTTTTCTCAATTTAACTAATATTCTGTACTTTTGTCCTCCCCTTCAAAATGAACAATTTCACCTTGTCCCACATTATACTCCATTTGCCAACTTTTGACCCACTTACTTAACCTGTCAATATCTCTCTGTAAACTATTGGTATCATTCTCACAACTTGCCTTTCCACATATTTTTATGTCATCTGCAAATTTGACTACAACGCATTCACTTCATTCTTCCAAATCATTAATATATATCATAAACAGCTATGGTTCCAGCACTGACCCCTGTGGAACCCCAATGGTCACAGGTCACCAACATGAAAAAGAATCCCTTACCCCCCACTCACTGTTTCCTGTCGGTAAGCCAATTCTCTATCCATGCCCATGTGCTACTCCGGACATGACCGGCTCTTATGATTTAACTTTTTGTGAGGAACCTTGTTGAACATCTTCCAGAAGCCCAAGTACAACACATCTACTGGTTCCCTTTATTCACTCTGGTTGAGACTTCCTTGAAAAACTCCAATAAATTAGTTAGACACTATTTCCCTTTCATGAAACCACACTGATTTTCCAAATGATGTGCTACTTTTTCTTTAATAATTGATTCCAATACTTTTCCAACAATAGATATTAGGCTAATTACCCGATAGTTATCCATTTCTTGCCTCTTCCCTTTTTTGAATAGGGGTTTCACATTCTCAGTTTTCCCATCCTCTAGTATTTCTCCAGAAGCCAATGACTTTTGGAAAATTACAACAAATGCATCTATTATCTTTGTAGCTACATCTTTTAGAATCCTTGGATGTAAGTCACCAGGAGCAAAGAGCTTATTTGCCTTAGCCCCATTCATTTGTCTAATAGTATTGATTTAGTGATGATGGTGGTATTTAATTCCACCCCATATTTTTAGTATAAATGAGATGTTCAAAGTACCCTCCACCATAAAGAGTGGTAAACTTCTCTGATATTACCTTGCTCCACAAAACCATCTCCCCAGATTTATTTTCTAAGGGACCTATATTCACTTTGACCTGTCTCTTCCTTTTTATGACCTCTCTCTTCCTTTATATATATATATATCAATCTTTATACACCTTGCTTTGAGTTTGGCCTTTTAGTTGATCTTCTCTCTCTTTATTATCTTTTTAGTCCTCCTTTGTTGGATTCTGAATTTATCCCAGTCTTCGAGGCCGTCACTGACTTTAGTTTTCATATATGCTTTTTGTTTCAAATTAATACTCTCCTTAACTTCATTGATTAACCATGGGTAGTTGATCCATCTCTTAGAATCTTTCCTCCTTAGTGGGATGTAGCTTAACTGAGAACCATGAATTATTTCCTCAAATGTCTGCTACTGCTTGCTTACCATCTTTCCTTCTCATCTATCTGCTCAGTTCACTCAGCTAACTCTATCCTTATTTCAATAATTCACTTAATTTAAATTAAATATTTGTTTCCATCCCAAGTTTCTCACTCCCAAACTGGATATTAAGTTCTCTCATGTTATGAATTCTATTTCCGAGGGGGATCTTTTACTCATAGGTCATTTGTTAAATATGCCTCATTAGCCATTATCATATCCAAGTCACTTGTTGACCTTCACGACCTATTACTCTAGGAAACTGTCCCCAATGAACTCTATGAATTCATCTACCCTTTCTAATTTGATTTATGCAAACAACACAAAGATTAAAGCCACATATAATTATTGCTGTATTTGTTTTATGTGCTCACATTTACCTGGTGATTTATAGCCTTTCCCATACAGTGGCTATTGTTTGGGGCTCTATACAGTACACCTACCACTGTCTTATCTTCCTTTGCTTCAGTTTAGCAGCACGCAAATGGATTCTGAACCAAGGTCATCTTTCACAACTGTCTTCATTTCATTTCTTTTTAACTGTGCTAGCCCACTACATTTTCCAACACTCCTGTCTCTCCAAGAATGTCAATGTTAACTACCCATTTTTGATTTCCTCACAAACGTAGCTAATGAGATCATATTCATTTACTTTGATTTGCACTGTCCATTCATCTAGCATATTCCAAATGCTTCAAACCCCACTCCACCCCCCACCACCACCCACTATTTACTTAAAAGCCCTACCCACAGCCCTAGTTGTGCGATTTGGTAGGGCTCTAGTCCCAGCATGACACAGGTGGAGCTCATCCCATCGGAACAGCTCACTCCTTCCCCAGTATTGATGCCGATGTCCCATAACTTTGAACTCGTTTCTCCCACACAATCTTTGAGCATTTATTTCTTTAATCTTGTTGACCCTGTACCAATTAGCTCAAGTCTTAGGTAGTAATCCAGAGATTATTACAGTTTTGATTCTGCTTTTTAGCCCTTGCTGCTCTTACTCCCTTAGCAGAACGCCTTTCCTCTTTCTACTCATATCATTGTTACCTAGGTGGATGATGGCGACTGTACCTTTCCCCACCTTCTCCAAGATGAAACCCAGATGAAATATTCTGAACCCAGGCACCAGGCAGGCAACACAGCCTGACACTCCCGACCACAGAGAACAGTGTCTATTCCCCTAATTGTACTATCCCCAATTACAATTACATTTCTCAGATCCTATTAGCCATCTAATATTATATACTACACTTCCTGGATGGCTGTGGTTAGACCATCTCTGCTTAGCCAGCAAAAGGTTGTGTTTGCTCTTCTCATCCATGTTAATTTGTTGGTTTCAGGAAGTTTCTGCATCCCTGGAAGTTGTGGAGAGAAGGACTTTGTTAGACCCTTTTCGACTGTACTTCCCTGAATCTCTATTATTTTCCCTTCTGTAATCTGGCAGTCTTTGACTCTTTGATATTGGAAATTTCATCCCAGTCACTCCCTGCCTGTCAATATGTGGCTCATCTGACTCCCATTTACCTTAACTAGGAAGGGATCTGCCACTTCAACTTTAGAGTCACCCTCTTCATTTCTTTTGGTATCTATGGAACATTTCATGAGCCCTTCTGAACTCGGTTCAGTTTTCCATAGCTTTTCCGAATCTTGCTGATGTCATTCACTCCTTCCTTTTCCTAGAGGGGCATAGAACACTGATTGGGTCTCATTCTGCCACATTTGTTTTCTATAGGTCCTCTCTTCTCCGCCATTTCACTTGGCTGGCTCTAGTATGATGTCTGTAAATCCCTGCAGCTGTGCAGTCTCTCTTGGAATGCCTAAGCCTTTGGGAGAACTCGGTCACCATCCTGGTCATTCCTGAGGAGGACATCTATCACAGTTATCAAAAGCTCTGGAATGATTTTCACAATTACTATGATAAGAGTAAATGACACTGCAGTAGAGCCCAATGGAAAGGTATATGCACACAGATTCTACCAAGATCTGGGGCTTGGCTTTCAGAGCAAATTTAGAGGGTTGAGAATCCTTCCTGTGATGAGGGATTGTGCAGTCCCAGTAACTCTGAATAAAGCAATATAGATGTAAAAACAGAAGGTGCTGGAGAGATTCAGGAGGACTCTGGAGCATCTCTGGAGAGAGATAAACACAGAGAGATAGAGAGAGAGAGAGAGTTAATGTTTCGAGCCTAGTATGACTCCTCTTCAATGTGAAAGCAGCTGCAAACTCATAGTTTATATGCTAGAGAAAAATGTGGAGGAGAAGCAAGTGGAACAGCCTGTGAGGACACCCAGAGAAAATAGTCAAAGGCAGTGATGATCGCAGTAAATGATAGATGGAGAGATCAAATAAGTGTAAACCTCAGCTGTGTAAAGGAAATATTCACTCTAAAATTAAAAACCGAAAGAATTGTGGATGCTAGAAATTAGGATCAAAACCAGAATTTGCCGGAAAAAGTCAGCAGTTTTGGCAGCATTTGTGGAGAGAAAGCAGAGTTAAAGTTTTCGATTCAGTGATCCTTCTTCAGAAATGGGTCTGTTCTGCTGAGAGCAAAGCCCACAAGACACAACTGGGATGGGGGAGGTGTATAAGAAAAATGAAGTACAAATGTCACACACTGAAGTTGTGGAACTCCATAGAGCCCTCGAGGCTATAACGTGGCTAAGCAGAAAATGAGGTGATGTTCCCCCAGCTTGCATTGAGTTTCAGTCTGTAGTTGGGCAAGATTGGACATGAGTGTAAGCCTCTGGAAGGAACAACACCTCATTTACTCTTTGCAGCCTCTAGGACTCAGTACTGAGTTTCTCAACTTCAGATAATGGCCTCTGGTCTCTCACATCACCATCCTTCCCCAGCAGTATCTTGATGACTTTTCTCTCACCAGAGCAAATCCATTTTCTCATTTCATAGCTAACATTTCCACCTATCATACATTAGGGGCAGCACAGTTGCTCTACCTCTCAGCTCCAGGGACCCAGGTTCAATTCCATCCTCGGGTAACTGTCCGTGTGGAGTACTCCTTGTGTCTGCATCAGGTTCCTCTGGGTGCCCCGGTTTCCTCCCACACTCCAAAGATGAGCAGGTCAGGTGAATATGCTAAATTGCCCATAGTGTTCATGGATGTGTAGTTTAGGTGCATTAGTAAATGGAGGGGAATGGGTCTGGGTGGGTTACACTTCAGAGGGTCAGTGTGGACTTGTTGGGCTGAACAGTCTGTTTGCACACTGGAGGGATTCTATGATTCTCTATTCCTCCCTCACCACCATTATCACTGTTTATCGTTTGCTTTGGGCACCCTCAATCTGTTCCACATGCTTCTCCTGCTTTCTATCTATAAGTAAAAGTTCCCTTTTTCAATTACTTCCAATTCTGAAGAAGACTCATAGTGGAGTTGAAATATTAGCTCTTTCTCTCTCTCTCTCTCTCTCAGGCCTTCTAGCCCTTTCCGTTTTTATATTGGTTTTCCACCATCAGCAGTACTTTGCTTTCACGAAAGTAATACACTTACTCACTTTCTCCGTGAGTAATGAGCAGAGAGAGAGAGAGATTAAATAACTTTGTTTTTCAACAAAAAAAACAAAGAAACTCAAAGCCAAATAAAGTTAATCATAAACCTTGTAGCTGACTCCGAAACATGGCTGTATTGGTACAATGGGAAAAATGCCTCTAATGAGCAGGATCTGTGTCATTTGCACCTGCTGGTAGTGCCCACAGGTAACTCTGACATCATGGTCATTTTATAATGTAAACATTTGAGGGCATGGTACTGGAATTTAAATGTTCTGATCTCTGTTTATAAAGGTGTCAGACGCATAACATGTAAGAAGCTACATTGACAAGTTTGAGTTTGCAGCGTGTGAACAGGAAAGCAGCTGTTAAAGCACAGCAGACACATCATTAATTATGAACTAATGGGTGCTATAAGTCCATATCTATTTTGTATTCAATTAAGGCAATCATATATTACATTATCTTGCACACCATGGATCATAGCTACGCAAGTCAAGGTCGTAATATAGTAAAGTACGAGATGATGAATACCGAAAGGGGCAAAATGTCATTTCTTGGGAACAATTTCAATCTGAATTTACAGCAGTGAATGAAAACATCCCTTGGGCACTGTAGAGTAGTGAATTAAACAGGAGTCCAGTTAACCATGAGGAAATTGATATGAAATGTGTCAAAGGTCACATTTCACAGAGTAAATGGTGATTTTGTCATGACTTTATAAAGGTACTGGCAACCCTCATGATATTTGACCAATGAGTATTTAAAATAATGGAAAGAGCAGTTCACAGTATTGGGTGGATCAGGCAGAGAGAAGAATTAATCATTTTTGTTGAACTGATCATTTAATAAAAAGCTTGACATCACAGCTGCAATCAATATTGTATAACTAAATAATTATATTCTGAATGAAAATATTGTTTTAAAAAATAGTATAAGCAAACTGTTATGTTAACTCATTTAATGGGTGAATTACCTTTTGTAACACCAAGCTTTGTCAACGGTGCAAGTGTCCAATTCATTCATTCACCTGATCGCCTGTTCTACCTCCTCCCACATCAGAAAACAATTGAAGTACTGCCACTTAGTGCCCCCCAGTGCTTCCCAGTGTCCCCCATGCCTCCTAGTGACCACCCCGCCCCGGTGCCACAGAGGGCCACAACACAGGAAAAGGCTCCAATTGAGCCTGTGCCAGTGAAAACCAAGCGCTGACCTATTCTAAACTCATTTGCCACCACTTGGCCCATAGCCTTGTATACCTTAGTACTACTAGTGCATATCTAAATACTTCTTAAATGTTAAGAGGGTCTCTGACCCTACCACCTCTACAAGCAATGGGTTCCTGATTCTTGCCACTTTATGGGTGAAAAGAATTTTTCCTTACTTTCCCTGTAAACCTCCTGACACTTACCTTAAAGCTATGCCCCTTTGTCATTGATCTCTCCACCAAGGGAAAACAATCCTTCCTGTCTATCCTATCCATGCTCCTCAATTTTATACAACTCAATTACCACAATTTGAACATAACCCAGAAACAAGCCCATCAGTCCACCATGCCTATGCTGAACAGAATACTATTCTAAACTAATCTCATCTGCCTGCACATAGTCTGTATCCCTATTTTTTTTTTTAGATTAGATTAGATTAGATTACTTACAGTGTGGAAACAGGCCCTTCGGCCCAACAAGTCCACACCGCCCCGCCGAAGCGCAACCCACCCATTCCCCTACATTTATCCCTTACCTAACACTACGGGCAATTTAGCATGGCCAATTCACCTGACCTGCACATCTTTGGACTGTGGGAGGAAACCAGAGCACCCGGAGGAAACCCACGCAGACACGGGGAGAACGTGCAAACTCCACACAGTCAGTCGCCTGAGGCGGGAATTGAACCCGGGTCTCTGGCGCTGTGAGGCAGCAGTGCTAACCACTGTGCCAATATTCTCTGTCTGTTCATGTGTCTCTCTACATGCCTCTTATCATGCCTTTGTTATCTGCTTTTACTATCTTCCCTGGCAGCACGCTCTCAGTACTTACCATCTTCTGTGTAAAAAACTTACCCTGCACATCTCCTTTATAATTTCCCCCTTTCACCCTGGGGAAGAGACTCCAAATATCCACCTTATCCATGCCCCTCAGTTTTATATACTTCTATCCTATACTTCTAATTCTTCCTAGGAAGGTATCAATATTCAAAAGATTTATTCCTCTTTCAAAGAGAAACACCTGTAATGTATTCTGCCCACTTTGTCTGTATTGTCTGCCATTTGATGTCATAATTGTATCATTGATGTTCGATCTGACATGGCAAGGTTGCAACTTTGATGTGGGTTCTGTCTGTGTTACATAAATCACTCTGCATTCTTCAAGTTCCCTGTTGTGTTTTTGTCCCTGTGACCCTGTGGTCTTTCAGCTATTCCCATGGTTTCATTAAGCCTCTTTAAATATCTATTAAAAAGTCCACTTGATCCCCAGAGCCCCTAAGTCTGAAAATTCCTATTGTCTGTGTTGGCCTTCCAACCTGTCCATGTAGAGTTAGAGTGATGTATTTGAAATCTCCCTTCCAGGGATTCCAGTCCCTGCTATTCACTACAAGTCCACCTTCCCAGCTCCAATTGCACTCTAGTGCTGTGATTATTCCCCAGACTTCCTTGCCCACTTTCCCCAAGACTTCATGAAGTGCCCCATTAAGCCTTCTGACCACTACTTACCAAGCATGTAGGACTGACTGTGGCTCAGATCCTGAACTGATTTGGCAGGACAGCCCTGGCCACAGCTCAGTCCAGTTTGCCAACAGCCCTCTGACTGAGCTACCTGTACTCCCCAGACTGTTTGCACCATGACTGACCATGTTCTAATCCTAGGACTACAAGGATACTGACTCCCAGATTCTAGATGGTCCAAACAACTGACCCAGCCCCCTGGAGTGGAATAGGACAAGCCCCTTGGGGTTTGACTTTGACTTACACATGTTATATGCTTGCTGCATAAACTACTGCCACATGCTGCTGGTGTGACATTGGTGTAACATAGTACCATGCAATGACATGTGTACAGCCAACCTCCTGACAGATTGCCTCTCCCTGTGTGCTACAAAGCAATGTGAGCCACAAAGGATGACAACCTATAGCTCTGTTACTGAGTACCGTGCGTTCAGAAAGTAATGAGCCACACAGAGGCTAGAAGTACATAAGCCAGTGCTGAAGTCAGCAAATGTGTGCTGGAAAAACAATATAAAGCAGTCAGCCGCTGACATCTTCGAAATAACTGGTAAAGTGAGTGAGCACTAATAAAGCAAGCTAAGAGAAATAGGATGCAAAATGACCTGACAAAAAGATACAAGTCATATGTGTCCCTGAGCTGCAAACTGATGTGTTCTAGGACTGGCATGGTGTGAATTAGCATCTGGGCAGACGTGATGAATATGCTGTGGTGAAATTGGTGCTATACCAATATTGACTTGCATGGACAAAGGATCAAGGAGGATAGTATCCATGAAATATGCAAGAATTTTTCTCTAAATTGCCTCTATGCAATTGCCTGATAGGCAGGGCAAACATTCAGTTGCCTGCAGCTACCCCCATGTAGCGTTCCGATTTACATGTTGGGCATTTGCACCATCAAGTTTCTCAGTGATGGAGAATTGGAAATGGTGTATAAATAGGGCAAGCTGGGGCTTTAAATCAGGTGCAAATGAATGAAAATAATACAGTCGCCAATCAATGCAAGATTTTGTAGTCAACATTTTGGCTTCAGGAGATCCTTTCCTTGACATTGAAAAAAGTTTTATTCTTATTCTTACCATATATTCTCACCTTTCTCAATTGTAGGGAGAGGGAAATTCAACATTTAATCTTCCTAGTACTGCTAACCTAAGAATGATATAATCAACTGGGACAATTTATTTGCAAATTAACAGAGAGAATAAATAGCATTATGTTATTTATTTTCTTGAACCTGATTTTTAAGAGGCTGTTTCTTTGCAACATTCTGAGAAAGCATTTCATTAAGTTTTTCTTCACCTGGCGTTTTAAAATGCACTGCTTACTTTTTTATGATAAATGTGGTAAATGCCATAACATAGAGCATTAGCTACTGAAAAATCGTACAGTATTCAATAAAGGTAGGGTAAAAGGAGCCTTTTAATTCCATTCTCATCATATGTCTAGACTTCAACAGCAATTTAAAAGGTAAATATTTTTACCATATTCAGTCACAGTGATTTTATGGTAACAATTTCAAATTTGGCTTAGTTTTACAGAAGTGACAGAGGTTCTCAATGGAGGTAATTAATTGGATTGGAATTGAATTTCTGATTTGCACCATCGAAGTGCAATGAAACGCTGTCAATACAATGTCTATCATTCTGTTTGGGCGAGTTGCCCAAGCCAGATGGTAAATTAGTACAAGAATCAGATGTTGCAATACTTCAGACACAGAAATTAACCACTAGTTGGCATCTGAGTTACCTGGAAAATCAGGCAATTAAAATCACAGTTATACTGTCATTTTATACTGTAACTGAAGCACAGTCCAGAGTTAAATTCAGAGAGGAGGAGTGAAAGATATCTTGGAGGGCATTATCTTAGTCAATTTTGGCTTGATTACAACTCTAGGATGGTGTCCAGCCTTGTTCAAAAGCGCTTAGGAGGTGCATTGAACATCTGAGTTATTTGTAATGTTACATCATTTTGAGATTTGAGAGGTGGATGGTGTGCCCATTTTTATTGCATTTAAAATTCATCAGCCAGGAATGTAACGCTGTGTACATGTGAATATTTATGTGCAGAGTTCTGAATGGAATGCTTACAGCTAGGAAATACATTTCTGACTTCAAACAGATACTGCAATAACTGAAACAAAATCTAGTAACTACTGTCTAGCCCAAATCAAAGATTGTTATTCTATCAAAGTGCTATGGAGATAATGCAAATTAATCATTTATCAGAGAAATGGATGTCGCCAATGGATCTTTATCCGTTGCTGGGCTGCCATGAATCTAACAATCATATAGACTTACATGGATGCTAATGTTAGCAGAAGATATAGCTGCCCTCAGCAAAGTCTGAGGGATTTGAAAGTAGACATCGATTTATGTTAACATTAAGATCTTGAAGGAAGGGTTTCCTTGACAATAACTAACTTTGTTTCCAGGTAATAGCTCATTAATATGGAGCTATCCAATCCAACACTTAAATGACAAAGAGGCCAATTTGTTTTTTTAAGAAGTTCAGTCATGGGACGTGGGTGTCACTGATGCGCATTTATTGCGCATCTATAGTTACCCTGCAGAAGATGGTAGTGAGCTGCCTTCTTGAACCAGTATATCGGTAAACTAATAACACCATTAGGGAGGAAATTCCAGCATTTTACCCAGTGATACTGAAGGAACAATAATATATTTTCAAGTCTGGACTGTGTGTGACCTGGATGATAACTTGCAGGTGGTGGTGTTCCCATGTATCTACTGCTCTTATGCTTCTGAATGGAAGTGGCCAAGGGAGGTGCTCTTTAAGGAGCTTTGGTGAATTTCTGCAAAGCATCTTGTAGATGGTACACATTGCTGCCACTCAGCATTAGTGATGAAATAATAAATGTTTGTGGATGTGGTGCTCATAAATAGGTCTGCTTTGTTCTGGATGGTGTCAAGCTTTTTGAGTGTTGTTGGGTCTGCGTGTATCCAGGCAAGTGGGGAGTATTCTAGCACACTTTTGACTTATGCCTTGCAGATTGTAGACACGCTTTGGGGAGACAGGAGGGAATTTACTCACTGCAGGATTCCTAGCCTCTAATTTGCTGCTGTAGAGACTGGATTTATATGGCTAGTCCAACTGAGTTTTTGGTCAATGCTAACCTCCAGGATGTTGATAGTGGGGCATCCAGTGATGGTAACTGCATTAAATATCATGGAGGAATGGTTAGATTGTCTCTTATTGGAGCTGGTTATTGGCTGGCATTAGTGTCACTTAAAAGTTGTTGCAATACAACTTTGATTAAAGGACAAGCAAAAACCAAATGATAGACATCTATTATGCCATCATTGTTCCCATTGCTAAAACAAAACCCACCAGAATCAGCCAAATTGTGTGGATTTGAAACTAGGAGAAAGTGAGGACTGCAGATACTGGAGATCAGAGCTGAGCAACACATTTTCAGCTTGGATTTGAAACTAATCATTTACAACACATCCAAAATATTTCCAATCGCTTGCCAATCTCAGTATGTTGAGGAGGTCATTTTTCTCAGTGCCCTTATGCTTAAGAATAAGAACAACAAAACTTACACAGTTGCCAGTATCGCTTAGGGCAGTTTTCACATTCTGGCAGATCACTTTTGTAAGAACCCAAATAAAATCTTTTCAATACGGCAAGTGCCATGATTAAATTTCCACCTGAAGTATTGTAAATCAGATACTAAAAGGCTATCCATTCTACCTATCATAAAAATCAGAGCCATGCTTCTGCTTGTTTAGTTTCTCAATTTGAACAGTTTTCTCCATCACTCCCCTTTTCTCCAAAGGCAGTAATTTCTGACAGTTATGTCATTCCATGGATGTCAAGATGATTCTAGTAACTCATCTAAGTGGTTGCTCATTCATAAGCCTAATAATAGTTAGAATTTTAGGGAAGTTAAATACTGGACACTTACATACTTATATAGGTATGCTTGACATACTTTTCACAATGAATTATTTATTGAAATGCTAAGAGTATCAGCATTGAAACAAATGTAGTGACAATTTTGCTACATCCCTCAAGTGGTGTATGAAATTTCTATAGGGGTAATGGTTGAGAGGAGTGTTCACAAGGAGATAAGAAAATCTCCCTGCTCGTCTTCAATTTTCATACTGTAATTCATCTCAAATGTTGAACTGAAGTATCAGAAAATACAAGGAAATTCTTGGTTGACCATTTAACCTGGAGAACCACTTTTCAAAAGTCTGAGCACTCTCTCAGTACAGTGCTGGAATATCAAACTAAAAGTGATGCATTCCCAATGAATGTAGAAAACCCCATTTATATTGACAGAGCATATGAAAGAGTTGAGCTTGGTCTGTATTCTCCTGACATTCACCCCTCACAGCCATTGAGTAGGAGTTATTGGATAGAAATCAGAAATCTGGTTGATTGCCTACCTGGGCAACTGAGCAAGCATCAACTAATTCACAATTCCTTGCCAACATTACCTCTAAGCTGCACAGTTACACATGCACATGGCCACTCTAATGTTCCATGTACAGTGATTGGCATCAGCACATCAATCGTAACATTGATTTCCAATTCCAGAAGTTGCTGCCATGCTTGGACCTTAGTGCCTCGGGCAGTTGGAAGGCAAGTTAGAGGGACCACTGGTTGTGGGGGTCTCACAACACATTACCTCTTCCTGCCGGTTCTCTCATCATTACAGGAAAAAAAGCATTTATTGAGAACTCAAGTATTCTATTCGTTACTGCTGTAAAATGAATCAACAATAAATCAACTGTGATGGAAATGTGTTGCTGGAAAAGCGCAGCAGGTCAGGCAGCATCTAGGGAACAGGAGAATCGACGTTTCGGGCATTAGCCCTTCTTCGGGCTAATGCCCGAAACGTCGATTCTCCTGTTCCCTAGATGCTGCCTGACCTGCTGCGCTTTTCCAGCAACACATTTCCATCTCTGATCTCCAGCATCTGCAGACCTCACTTTCTCCTCAAATAAATCAACTGTGGCCTTAAGATTAAAATCTAAGCATCTCAAAGCTCAAAGGTCTTCTAAACTACAGAGCCTTATTTTTCCATACCTGTACAGGACACACTTTTTAAACTTATTACCTCTCTGTGTGTGTTTAATGTTATGTTTTATTATTTTATGTAGGGGTTAGTAGGTAATAAAATTCATCTTGGTAATTGACTCTTTCTTTTCCTATTGAAAAAAAGTTTTCATTGATGTATATATTAAATAAATATATATAAAACTAGCAATTCCACGGACATTAAAAAGAGGGAGATGATTTCCCCCTCCTTACCTGGTTGTAACAAGCTCAATTAACAACTCATTTAAGAATGAAGCAACCCATCCTAAACTATAGTAGGATCTGGATGGTGTCGGCAAGTGGTACATAAAGTGATCTGGTAAGCCTGCCCCAGAAAAACAATAAGCCCTTTTACTATGGATATGTACAACGAAGGCAGTAATCTTAGACATATGCTACAACGACATCCCCTATACCCAACTAACTGACAAGAATTGATGGATCATACGGTTCAGGCTTCAAAAATATAAAATTAGCCCTTTTGTGTTCCTCACAAAAAATTAACTGGTGAAAGAATCCTAATATGAGCAGTCAATTCCAAACTCTATTGTGTGATTTGAACAAGATATAATCAAAACATTTCTTTCATAGTCTGTCAAAAACATAGATAAAAGATGGCCAAATATCATTCACAACTAATCAAGGCTGCAAATTACTTGCTGTAGTCACAGGTTCATTAGGAAGTTTAGGTTTTACATTATCCAGTGGCTACCTTTCATCTGTGAGCACGTATAATGAGCAACAATGCTAATGCATACCACAGTTCATCTTGACCCTATAAAGATCTAGACCCCACATTTTGTAATATGAGAAGAGATTCCACCTTTGCACACTTCTCAACCCCAGATGTTTCAGTGGTTTCTGCAGGAAATGCAGTCAAGGTTTGATTCCCAACCTGTATTGGAATTCAGTGATCTTAGCTGAGCAATGATGTGGATGGTATAATTGACATCAAAGCTGTTCTATTAAGAAGAAAATAATTACGAGGTTTCTGATTTCTATCCAAGACTCCTACACATATGTATCTGGACTGATGGGTGGGGAGTGTGGGAATATTAGCAGAGGACAGATCAGGTCCAACTATTTCATGTTCTCAACAATAAAGGATACCATATCGTTATTGGAGCTTTGAACGCAACATTGGTTTGATATTCTAGGGTTGTCATGAGAAAGAACTCAATTTGAGAAGAAGATACTGTTCTTCAGATTAAATGTTAAGTCAAGAAAGTGCCTGCATTTCTTTGTGCTAAGAAGGATTTTAACAATATTTGACATTAATTACAGTTTCAATATTGAAGATCAAAAGGGAGCTCTCCTAATATCCTAGTCACCATCCCTCTCTCAACCAAATACCTCCCAAAGAAATCAGAGTAAATATTTATGTCACTTCTGTCACTAACCCAGCACTAGTTCACAATATAATCAGTTACTTGTTGCTATCGAAACTCCATCTATACATTTCCTCCCACTCTGTCCTAGCTTATCTGAAGGTGAACTTCCACTAACAACTAAATGAGTAGATGTGTAAAAATTATTTGTGTTAAGTTACTTGGTTTAAAAAAAAATACAGCTATCCTCAATATTCCTTGGTTTTAAAATTAGTGTTTTTTCCTCATTTCAGTTGATAATCAATAATACAGAAAAATAAAAAGGACACAGTTTATAACATATATTTAAAGATGATTAAAGTCCAGGGAAAACCCTTGAGGGCTTTTAAAAAGGGTTGGTCCGACCCTCATCCAGGAACAAAGTGTGATGAATCCTTCTTTCTGGTAAGTATTTATGTGGCAGAAAACCAGCATTCTGTGAAAGTGAACTGTTGGGAATTAGTAAGCAACTAAGAGTTGGAGACAAGACTCAGAAGAAATTCTGGAGAATCTTCAAAAGTGGGAAGGTTGTTGTGGAAAGTCATGACAGGTTCAGAAGAGTTTTTAAGCGTCAACACTTCACTATAACTGAGTGTGGTTTGAAACATTTATAGCATTATTTGCTTCACACGTGGTATGTCTCACTGGGTGGCACATTGGAAAACAATCCTCACTCTTCCTGGATTCATCAGAAAAGTTAAAGATTTGTAAAAATATTTGGAATTCCAGAATATACCTGACATTCAAACCCAAGATGACATTATGAACAGACTAGGTTTCTGTACTTAATAAAAATGGCTATTTATTACAAGTTAAGTATCTCTGGCTGCAGATAAACAATTATCGATTGTCAGCATATAACTGTAGTAGTTAAAACTCTAACATTTCTACAAACTCCTCCTTACCTACACATATCGAAAGACATAGGAAAAGAAACACAAAGCTTATTGGCAAATGGAAAAACTGAGGAGAAAGTCCAGTGGCTGCTGTTCATAGGGTTTGCTAAGATGACTCTAATACTGACAAGTACAAGATGCTTCTCGATCTTCTTTCTTCAGCTGTTTTCACTTATTTGCAGGAGGCAGGTTTTATATTTATAGAAAGATCCCTGACTTTTTAACTAATAGTCCCAATTTATGGAAACTACTGAAGGAAAATAAATTGGTTTTCTTCAGGCTCCGAAGTAACTTTTACTGCAGAGAACAAAGACATTGTCTGACCCTGTGGAGATCTGCTGGTATTTCACTATCTTGTTCATAGCTCCAAGCTGTTCAGCCAATGACATAACCATTATTGGGTAGAAGGCTTTTATAACTCAGCTACTTGTTGCCATCAGAACTCCATCTATACATTACCTCCCACTCTGTCCTAGCTTACCTGAAGTGAGCTTCCACTTTCAATTAAACGAGTAGATGTGCAAATATTATTTACGTGTGTCAAGTTGCCTGTGACCAGTGGAGTGCCACATGGATCGGTGCTGGGCCCTCTAATTTTTGTCATTGACATAATTGATTTGGATGTGAGCATGAGAGGTACAGTTAGTAAGTTTGCAGATGACACCAAAATTGGAGGTGTAGTGGACAGCGAAGAGGGTTACCTCAGATTACAAAAGAATCTGGACCAGATGGGCCAATGGGCTGAGAAGTGGCAAAAGGAGTTTAATTCAGATAAATGCGAGGTGCTGTATTTTGGAAAGCAAATCTTAGCAGGATTTGTACACTTAATGGTAAGGTCCTAAGGAGTGTTGCTGAACAAAGAGACCTTGGAGTGCAGGTTCATAGTTCCTTGAAAGTAGAGTCTCAGGTAGATAGGATAGTGAAGAAGGCATTTGGTATGCCTTCCTTTATTGGTCAGAGTATTGAGTACAGGAGTTGGGAGGTCATGTTGCGGCTGTACAGGACATTGGTTAGGCCACTGTTGGAATATTGCATGCAATTCTGGTCTCCTTCCTATTGGAAAGATGTTGTGAAACTTGAAAGGGTTCAGAAAAGATTTACAAGGATGTTGCCAAGGTTGGAGGATCTGAGCTACAGGAAGAGGCTGAACAGGCTGGGGCTGTTTTCCCTAGCGTGTCGGAGGCTGAGGGGTGACCTTATAAAGGTTTACAAAATCATGAGGGGTATGGATAGGATAAATAGACAAAGTCTTTTCCCTGGGGTGGGGGAGTCCAGAACTAGAGGGCATAGGTTTAGGGTGAGAGGGGAAAGATATAAAAGAGACCAAAGGGGCAACATTTTTATGCAGAGGGTGGTACGTGTATGGAATGAGCTGCCAGTGGATGTGGTAGAGGCTGGTACAATTGCAACATTTAGAGGCATTTGGATAGGTATATGAATAGGAAGGATTTGGAGGGATATGGGCCGGGTGCTGGCAGGTGGGACTAGATTGAGTTGGGATATCTGGTTGGCATGGACGGTTGGACCAAAGGGTCTGTTTCCATGCTGTACATCTCTATGACTGTATGACTCTAAATACAGCCATCTTCAATATTCCTTGGTTTTAAAATCAGTTTCTTTTCATCATTTCAGTTGGCAATCAAAAATATGGAAAAATAAGAAGAACAGTTTTCACATATATTTGAAGAAGATTAGAGTTCAGGGAAAACCCAGGGGCATAGTCGCCATTGTGAAGCTAACTGCACTGGTGAATAATTGCTGGATTGCAGTATCGGAGTCAGGACGAGCATGAACCCAGGCTATAAGGAAGATCAACCAGAACAGGAGCACTCATTAAGGCAGCCAAGGGGTTTTGAAATGGAGTTTCAAAGCTAGAATGACAGAATGAAGCATTATAATCCCTTGGAAAGTTTAATGAGATTTGATGATCCACTGTATATTTAATGTCTGAGTCAGATGGAGAGAGTTATCAAGAAGTCCATTCGAACTGTTTTGCTCACATTTACTATTTGACGTGTGCTCTGCAATGTTCATGGGATGTTACCTATATTTATCACTTGTTAATTCTGAGGGTTAGACTAAGTTGCACATTTAATGTAGATTGTGCAATTATTCTAACTTTAAAATAGTTTGTTAAAAATCATCTTGTGTCTTTATTTTCTTAGACATACGCAAGTCCTCTGGATTTCACCTAACTATAAAAATAAAGGTGATTGCCCTGTAACCTGATTGTAACATAATTTGTCATGTTGTCTGAGATCACTGGTTAAATTGTTGGTTTGGTCAGGGATCATAATGTAATTTGTGATCTGATCCAGGATTAGTAGTAGGAGTGCTAGGACTTGCTACAATTAAGGCTGGTTAAGATTTTCATGATAAATTTTTCTCCACGTATTGAAAAGCTAATTTGATTATCAGTTGCTATCTTTTTTTCAGAGAGAGAAGATCAGAGCGATTGTAAACAATGACCAAGGATAGATTAATGGCATTAGTGCAAAAGGTTGGAGATGTAATTAAAAGCAAGAGCTAAAAAAAGTGGAGTTAGTGAGGTAATTGCACAGAATCTGGGATTGGAAGAAAAAAATAATCTAACTCAGGTCAAACACAACTTACGTGGGCTTGAATTCAGCTTCAGAATAACAGTTTGAGATACAGAGAGACTTAGAGACAGAAATACGGACAGAGAATTTTAAACTTAAGCAAACAAAACAAGAAACCAGGAACCAAAAGAGAAAATGCTGGAAAATCTCAGCAGGTCTGGCAGTATCATTCCTTACAGATGCTGCCAGACCTGCTGAGATTTTCCAGCATTTTCTCTTTTGGTTTCAGATTCCAGCATCTGCAGTAATTGGCTTTTTTTAAGAAATCAGGAAACATACTGGGAAAGATCAAGGCTTTGGGCAGGATGAGAGTCTAAAAGTTCAAATGAGGGGAGGTGTTCCATTCAGAAATTTGATTAAATCAAACTTTGTCCTTTCATCCTTAAATTTACAATAGAAAGGGTAGAGAGATATTTTCTCCCATTTGAGAAGTTGCTAAAGATCTAAAATAGGAAAGGAACTTGTGAGTTCTTAAGCCACAACATGCTGAAATGCTCTTTAGTCTTTTGATGTAACATCCATCAGATTATGAGTGTTAAAATCCCATATTTAAAACTTATAAGCTTGTTCCTGAAGCTGAACAATTAAGGTTCAGGGTAATAAAGACAAAACTCAACATTTGTCAATTTTGTTGGGAAAAACATGAAACATTATGAGATCAATGGCTTTAGTCATTGAAGTTTAAACATTGTTTTGAAGCTGAGCAGGAAATCATTTTTGTGGAAGAATTCAGGAATAGCATTCCGGAAACAATTAAATCTTACTTGGATGAGCATCAGGTGTCAAGTTCAAGCAGATGTAACTCTAGCAGGTGCACATGATATCCTCATCGACAGTTAAGTCTTCGCAAGTTGCCACATGGAAACCCACAGGAATAGACAAAAGTATGGAGAATTCAGATCAGGTAATATAAAGAATAACAAAATAAAAGTGGTGCTTGAAAACAAATATGTTTCATTGCCATAAAATAGGGCACATAGAGGCAAATTGTTAGAAGGAGAATGGTAAACTGGCAGGAGTAACAGAAATACTGAAGCAGTTTTCAGAAAAGAGTGTACCAATGAAAGAAATGCTTGTTAAACCAACATGTATGACAGGAATTTTCACAGGGAGAGTTGTGTCATAAAATAACTATTGGAAGTATTTAATGTCTTGGTGGTGCCAAGGATTCTAAGGGATTTATCTCCAGAGATGTCATTTCATTTTTAGCCAAGGAAGAGGCTGTAAAGATTGTTATCCGAGGAGATCCTGGTCCAGCTCAAAGCTTAATGTTACCAAGAATTTGACCTTTCTTCAGAAGGTTACCCAAATCAAAATGTATTAAAACAGGGTACTGAGGGGAAGAGTATGCCTTCCCAATAGCATCAAGGAAACTTAAATTATGCTCTTATAAAAGGTGTCTTGTGAAGTTTGAATTGTTCCAAAATTGCCTGTTAAGAACATAAAATTGATTTTAGGAAATGATATAGTGGGCAGTATAGCTTTTCCACCATCTGGGAAGTGTCCCATTTCAAAGATATTTTTATAATTATAAACTCTTTGCCAATTGAGCAAAGGATTGATTCGGGCAATAATGGACAGTCCAGCGGTTCCTCAAAAGGCATATAAGAGTGCCAAGTAAGGGTCTTTCAATGGAAAGGAAAGAGGCAACAAAGTGACATTGAATTACACTTGATGCCTAATCAGAGTGCTTGCCTTTGTTGTGGCAAAGTTATAGCAGCAGGAATCGAGGCAAGTTGGCAGTTCTCAAAAGAACATTTAAACCCTTAGATGATATGTAGGTTTTAGTTTGTGAATTGCGTGGAAACCACTGCATTGGAAAGGAAATTCAAATTCCAGAATGAGGAAACCACGGATATTGCTCAAATACAGCATGTTTGGAATTGGATTAGGGGTAAATGAAGGATTAAGAAGTGTGGCAGGGATCAAATCCAGGAAAAACTTGTCATTTTTACAAACTACAAAAGCACAAAGAAAATCTCAACAATGTACTTAAATCCAGAAAAAGATTATTGGCGGCACGCATGACTCAAAACGAGAAATTAGTCCTTTTTATTTCAGAAAATGCATTGAAATATGGAAATACATCTACAATGGACAAAAAGAATAACTGAAACCAAACATTCTTCAGAGTTAAAGGGCGTAAGAAAACCTTTGGTGCAAAGTTATATTAGTGATATGCCATTTAAATCTTGCTAATCCCAGTTTATATATGTACTTGCTTCAGTGAATTTAGCTTTTACAGCTTTGCAAAAATGCACATAAAAAAGGCAACTGTATCATCTGCAACAAACTCCTTTGAAGTTTATGACAATAATTTGCCACATTTTCAAGGCCATTTTTATGAAGATCTTTATGATGCTGAGGTTTTCTTTTCTTTTAAAGGGGAGGAATATGATAAATTCTTCTTTTTGATAAGCTTTCTTTGTGCTGAACACTTACACTCTGTGAAATTGGTTCCATTATAACATTGTTGGGTCGAAAGTAGTGAAGCAATTTTGCCAAACAATAGAGCAGATTTCATTGAAAGGGTCTCAATAGGTCAGTGAGGATAGTTTTGGGGGTCATTACAAAGCAGTTCCATAGACATAGATGTTTGGAGAATGGACAGGGTCTGAAACAATTTTAGGAATGCTGATTTTTAATTGCCCTGTAGGAAAAGACAAGCACAGTTTGATGATTCCGTGCTGTCGGAACAAACTCAGCAAGGAGTTCTGGGAATTATTAGGCAACTAGGGGTTGGAGTCAGGGCTCAGAAGTAGTTCTATGGATCTGAAAAGATTGGAATGTTTCTTGTTGGGGTCATCAGGACAAGTTCAGAAGAAGCCTTTGAGCATCAAGGTTCACTGAAGTGGAGAGAGTGGGGGTTGAAAAGCCATTGAGCAGTACTTTCTTCATATAACTGAGCAATATTGCAGATTGAGGAATACATCTGGCTCAATGAAGCAAATTGCTCTGGTGAATAAGTATTGGAGTGCAATTTCAGAGTCTAGGGAAGCATGAACCCAGGACAGGAGAGTGATCAAATGGAAGAAAGAATGCAGTCATTGAGGCAACCCATGACAGAACAGCTCAAGGTAAAAATTAAAGGCCATTTCAGCACAAGTGAAAAATAGTAATTGCTTGTGATGTTTAACAGGATTGGACGATCCATCACACCATTAACACTGGGGAGGAGTTAGCAAGAAATCTGTGAGATCTGTCCTGATTTTGTTTTCTATTTCATGTGCATTGTGGGGTGTTTGATCACAGCATATTGCCCATGTAATGTGACTCCAGGATGGTACATTATCTAGCTGCTACCAGGGTCAAGATTTAACAGAGTGGCTGCAGAATATTCTTCAGAGTGATGATGAAAAGCCAGAGGTCATGGTCCACATTGTTATCAATAACTAGGTAGGGAGAGGGGTCAGAATCCCGCCATCAGAACTTCACCAAACACAGAGCCACCTCAACTGTGCCCAAAGCAGCTTTTCTTTCAAGAAAACCTATTGTTCATTACGGCTAAAACCCATCACAGTTTATCCTGCCATTCTTCAGCTCTGCTCTTGCCCAATGAAGTCAGCTCTTCGTGAGTTAATTATTCTAATTCTGTTGTCCTTTGTCCTTTCCTATTGTCATCCTAAACCTTACGATATTATGATCACTATCCCCAAACTGCTCCCATTTGAATCTTGGCCAAACTTGTTCTGAAGAACCAGGTTTAACAATGCCTTCTTTCTTGTTGGACTGGACACAATTCAGGTTTGTTCCCTTAAAGAAAGGAAGAGCAAGTAAGCCCACAGCTTCCTCAATGAAAAGGGAGATGTTAAGATAAAGGAGAAAATTGTGCTCACTGCAATTGTCAAATAAAACATACAATTGAGAACCGAGCTGAACGCAGGAGACCCGAAGGGAAGTGAAAAAACAAATAAGTGTCGCAAAGGGAGATTAAGAAAAAAGACCATTGACTAACATAAGGACAAATCCCTTCCTTAGCTCATAAATATTAAAAGAAATAAGGTTCAGAAAGGAGGAGTGAGGTCAATTAGGAATTTACACATGGTGGCAGGGGCATAGCTGATGTGTTAATTAATAATTTAATTAAGAAGGAGGTGATGCCTCATTCATGGTGACAGAGGAGGAATCACAGTCACTATAAGAGTATAAAATTGATAAGGAGGTGGTATTTGATAATTGTTAATAGTTAAAGTTGATAAGATACAAAAACTGGATGAGATGATTCTAAAGATATTGAAGGAAGTGAGTGTGTAAACTGTAGGGATATTGTCAATAAGCCTTCAATTTTGCCCAGCTGAAAGGTGGGACTGGAGGATTGGAGAATTGTATAAAACAAATGTTAGGTCTCAGCTGAAGTGTTATGTACAATTCTGAGTGTCACACATCAGGAAGGACATGAAGGCATTACAAAGAGTTCAGAAGAGGTTTACAAGAATTGTGCTAGCGTTGAGAAACTTCAGTAATGCGGATAGAATGGAAGAGTTGGAACTATTACCATAGAGAAAAAATGTGATAGAAGATTTAAAATAATGAGAGTCTCAGCAAAGTTGATAGCGAGAAACAGCTTCCATTCAACAGGATTGTGAACAATACCACACAGACATATAGTAACTTGCAAAAGAAATAAATACAATGTGGAAAAAAAAGTATCTTTCACAGCAAGTAGTTAGGTTCTGGAGAATCGATTCTGAACGGTTGGTGGAGACTGGTTCAATGAAGGCATCTTAGAAGATATTAGGTGATTATTTAAATAGAAACAATATCCAGAGTTATGGGGAAAAGATAGGAGAATAGCACCAAGTTATAATGTTCGTTGAAAGGACAGAGCAGACATGATGGATCAAATAGCATACTTCAGTGTTGTACCAATGTTGTGAGATATTTACTCGATGTTAGTCCTGCATGTTAGAAATAACAATGCATGTGTATTGTAATATTGTATTTCAGTTATGAGATGAATAGTAGAGTATTGTTGTTTGTTCAAAACCATGGAATTTTGTGGCTTTATTCTTTTAGCAAGTCCTCTGATTACACCCTTTGTCTACTTTATAAATAAAGGTTACAGATCCCTAACCAGATTTGATGATCTCATCTGGAATCATAAAGTAAGGTTGACAGTCTGGGATCATAACAATGCAAATGCCAAAGAATTACTAGACACTGCGCAGGAATATGAACTCTCATTGAGTCTACTTTTTTTTTGAAAAAGGTAGTTCCTCAACAAGCCATTCGAGGGAGCTCTCTTGGCTGCTCTTAAAACAAGTTAACTAAAACGGCTTCTACTACATGTATAATCCATGTTATTATTACAAAAAATAATTTGGCCACAAAGTAGGTCAAGGAGAGGCAATGATACAGCGGTATTGTCCCTAGACGATTAACCACCTATGTCAAAGAGTGTGATGCTGGAAAAGCACGGCCAGTCAGGCAGCATCCAAGGAGCAGGAGATTCGACGTTTCGAGCATAAGCCCCTCATCAGGAATGTGTAGATGGCCCAAGGCGGCTGAGAAATAAATGGGAGGGGAGTGGGGCTGGGAGAAGGTAGCTGAGCATGCAATAGGTAGATGAAGTTGGGGTGAAGGTAATAGGTCAGAGAGGAGGGTAGAGCAGATAGGTGGGAAGGAAGGTGGACAGGTAGGACAGGTCATGAGTGCGGTGCCAAGTTGGAAGGTTGGTTCTGGGATAACGTGGGGGGAGGGGAAATGAGGAAACTGGTTAAATCTACATTGATCCCATGTGTTTGGAGGGTCCCTAGGAGGAACTTGAGGCGTTCTTCCTCCAGGCATCAGGTGGTAAGAATTTGGCAATGCAGGTGGCATCTGCATGTCCTTGGCGGAGTGGGAGGGGGTGTTAAAGTGTTCGGCCATGGGGCGGTGGGGCGGTTCTTTCGGGCGTGTCTCCCAAAGAAGTTCTCTGAAGCATTCTGCAAGTAGGCATCCTGGCTCCCCAATGTGGAGGAGACCACTTCAGGAGCAACAGATACAATAGAAAACGGAGGAGCAGGTGAACCTCTAATGGATGTGGAAGGCTCCTTTGGGACCTTGGACGGAGGTAAGGGAGGAGGTATGGGTGCAAGTTTTGCAGTTCTTGCGGTAGCAGGGGAAGGTGCCAGGAGTGGAGAATGGCTTGGTGGGAGGCGCAGACCTAACAAGGGAGTCACGGAGGGAATGGTCTTTCTGGAACGCAGATGGGATGGGGAGGGAAATATATGCCTGGTGGTGGGGTCTGTTTGTAGGTGGTGGAAATGGCAGAGGATGATGCGATGTATCCGAAGTTTGATGGGGTGGAAGGTGAGGACCAGGTAAGTTCTGCCCTTATTGCAGTTGGAGGGGTGGGGTTTGAGGGCGGTGTTGCAGGAAGTGGATGAGAAGTGCTGGAGAGCATCATTGACCACTTGGGAGGGCTTTGACGCTGATCTCCAGCATCTGCAGTGCTCACTTTCTTCCAGTTAATGTTAACCACCCATGGTTAACCAAGTCAAGGAGAGTATCAAATCAAAATATCAGGTACACAGTGTTGAAAACAAGTGGTATCCTTAACCAGCAAAGGTGACTAAAATGCAAATGAAGTATGAAAGCAAATTGAAGTTGAAATGTAAGAAATGTAAAAACAAACAAAAAGAGCTTCTGCAAGTATATGAGGACAGCAACCAAAGTAAACCTGAGACCCTTGAAAGATGTAACCAGGGACTTGATTATGAGGAGCAGGGAAATGACAGATGTGTCAAACCAATATTTTGTACCAGTCTTCACAGTGGATAAACATCCCCAAGACAACAGATAGGGAGGAGAGATATTATAACAGTCCCATCATGAAGGACAATGCATTTGGCTGACTAATGGATTGAAGACAAGTCACCAGCAACTGATTGGTTGTATCTAAAGTGCTTTAAAGAGAATGCTGCAGAGGTAGTGGAAGCATTGGTCAAAATATTCCAGGACTCTTTTGATTCTGGGAAAATTCCAACAGATTGAAAAGCTGCTAATTTGACTCCTCTGTTCAAGAAGAGAGGGAGATAGAATGGAGAAAACCCCAGGCCTGTTAGCCTGACATCTGTCATTGGGAAATGTCAAAGTCCATTATTAAGGAAGTAGTAGCAGGACATTTTAAAAGAGCTTACTGTAATCAAAGTCAACATGGTTTTGTGAAAAGGAAATGATACTTGTGAAATTTATTGGTGTGCACTGAGGATATAACAAGCAGAGTTAACAGAATGAAATGATTAATTAGTGTCTATGGGTTTCCAGTAGGCATTCACTAAGGTGCCAAAGCTATTGAACAATAAAGGCGCTCACGACAAGAGGAGTAAATGTATTGAGCCTACTCCTACATAGATTGAGGATTAATTACTACACAGTTATCAAATGGCCTACTCCTGTTCCTATTTTCTATGTTCAAATTAATCCAGAGAACCAAACCTATGTCGTGGGGAAATGGGTTTGAATCCCACTATGGTCAAATGGTGGTACTTTAATCAACTAACAAACCTGGAATTTAAAAAAAACTAGTCTAATGATAACCATGAGAAAATTGATGTAAAAACCCATATGATTCACTAATATCTTCTCAGGGAGCAAATATGTGGCCTTTCCTTGATCCATCCTATGTGTTGCTCCAGAGCCACAGCAACGTCATTGACTCTGAACTGCATTCAGTTCAAGGGCAAGTAGGAAGGACAACAATTGCTGGTCTGGCCAGCAATGCTCTTAACCCATGAAAGAATGAAAGAAAAAGTATCGCTTGAATCTCATTAAACACATATTGACTTTTGGTGTTCACATCCTACATTTGACATGACTGGAGTTTAATTTAGATAGATGTGAGGTGCTGCATTTTGGGAAAGCAAATCTTAGCAGGACTTATATACTTAATGGTAAGGTCCTAGGGAGTATTGCTGAACAAAGAGACTTTGAAATGCAGGTTCATAGCTCCTTGAAAGTGGAGTCGCAGGTAGATAGGATAGTGAAGAAGGCGTTTGCATGCTTTCCTTTATTGGTCAGGGTATTGAGTACAGGAGTTGGGAAGTCATGTTGCAGCTGTACAGGACATTGATTAGGCCACTGTTGAAATATTGCATGCAATTCTAGTCTCCTTCCTATCAGAAAGATGTTGTGAAACTTGAAAGGGTTCAGAAAAGATTTAGATGGATGTTGCCAGGTTTGGAGGATTTGAGCTATAGGAAGAGGTTGAATAGGCTGGGGCTGTTATCCCTGGAGCATCAGAGGCTGAGGGGTGACCTTATAGAGGTTTATAAAATCATGAGGGGCATGGATAAGATAAATAGACAAAGTCTTTTCCCTATGGTCAGGGAGTCCAGAACTAGAGGGCATAGGTTTAGGGTGAGAGGGGGAAGATATAAAAGAGACCTAAGGGAGCAACATTTTGATGCAGAGGGTATTACGTGTATGGAATGAGCTGCCAGAGGAAGTGGTGGAGGCTGGTACAATTGCAAGGCATCGGGATGGGTATATGAATAGGAAGGGTTTGGACGGGTATGGGCCAGGTGTTAGCAGGTCGGACTAGACTGTGTTGGAATATCTGGTCAGCATGGACGAGTTGGACCGAAGGGTCTGTTTCCATGCTGTACATCTCTATGACTCTAAGTCACGTTTCCATTATTCATGGCACTCAGCATTTCAAACCATCAACTCAGATCCCTTTTAGCTTATTTTAAAAATTCCTTTTCCTAAATGGTGAGTCCTTGAATAATCTTCAGTAATATTCCCTGGACACTGCCAAGTTCTTGATGAAGTTTCACCAATGCAAACATCAAATTGTCAGCAAGAACTTATACAAGGCCAGTATAAATTATAATCTGAATACTTACCAACCTGTACGACTATCAGATATGATTAGGCATCCTTAGAATATCTTCATTTTGATTGAACATCTTCTCTGAATACTTCATTCTCACACCAACTGTTAATTCCTGACTCTAACATTACTTTTCTATCTTATATCATGTTTTCCCACACATTATAATCACACAGGAAGCTGTTGTTTCTTTGCCTGTTTACTTAATTGATCAAAAACAATTTGCTCATTACCCAGCTCCAAAGCTGAACTGCTGATTTTAAATCCAAGAAGGCAACTGATTGTTGGAGACACTGAATGAGGGCCTACACAGAGAGAAAACACAAGCTCCAGGGACTGGATGGAAATGTTGAGGTGGGAGTAAAGGGGCAGTGGTGGTGAGGAGAGAAAGATGTTGAGCAGCAGATGTTGAGAGTTACAAAGGAGAAAAGGCAAACATACCAGTGAAATTATACCATGTGCATTTATGAATTAAATTCTTCGGCTATCCTAACAAAATGATAATTGGTCAAACTGCAGATTGCCATCAATGATACGTTTTTGCTGACTCAGACATTCTTTACAGTAGTCTCTTACTGGAACTTAGAAAGTAATCATACGATTGAGCAGAAAATAATCTGTGAAAGGGATTTAATCTCTCGGCTTTTGAGGTTGGCTCTGGTGAAGAGACCTTCTAACGTTGCCCAGGGTTTTGACTCTCAAGAGGGAGCAAGTGAGAAATAGGATTTGAAACTGCTATTCTCGGAAACTAAATGTCAGAATCCTAATTTTTTTACAAATAAGCGTGTGTGAACACTGATCCATTCAGCTTGTGGTGTCTTATGATTAATTTTACCCCAAAGGCAAGATCACTAGTTGGTGAATACTCTGGTGGTTTGGGATTTCAACCATCATTAAACTTACAAGTGCAAAACATAGCTGTCCAGTGACATATTGGTCATTTAATTGAAATGGATTGATTATAATGAAGCTAATAACCGCATTATCACACCATACACAATACTAACTGATGGACCTTAGGCTTTTTTATTTTGCAATTCTTATGTTAGCAGAAGCACTAGTCTTTTCTCCCATCTTAATAGCATGTCTTTTGGCACTGAAATATTCTTTCCAAAATGAAATAAAGGACACATTGAGTCATTGAAACATGGTCCAAGTCAGTCATTTGGAAAAAGCAGCAATTTTCCCAGAATTTGATTCATCCTGTGTCTTAACATATTCCCTCGATTCATCAGGGACAAAAGAAATACACTAATCATGCCAGCTGCCATCATTGGCTCATAGACCATCATTGGCTCATTGACCACCAATGTATCATGAAGTCATAATGACAGGTGCGATCTGACAGAGCTCAACCTTAAGTGAGATCAAAACAGAATACCAATCAAGATGGATTATTGGAATCACTAGAACCGTGATAGGCAAGTTTCATTTTCTAGCTTTTCTCAGGAATGGATATCTTAACTGTGATCAGAATTACAATGTATTAAATGTCAAATAAAATTCCAGCCTTTGCATTTCAAAGACTTATTTGATCTTACCCAGGTCTCATTGTACACAGGATGGAAATGTCTACTTCTCCTAACTGCTTTGTGGTGTAGTCCTCTTGGATTATTCATCAGATTATTGTAACAAAGAGAGAAAAATGTCAGCATTCTTATAGCATGTTGATCAGAATGCCAAGATCAAATCGTGTTCTTTGTAAATATATGCTTTGGGAATGTTTACATCTATAAGGAAGTGGTTATTGTAATCAACTCAATCAAAAAATGGATCCACTCCAGGATCCAATAATGAAGTAATGAGTTTAATTCAGGATCAAATCACAAATGGGGTTTTGATTGAATTTTAACCAGACACTGAGCAAGGCATGCAATGTGTACATTTTACAAGATCAGGTCAATTGCAGGATAATGTTCTGTAAGAATTCCTTTTCAGGGCATGAAAAGGCTGACAGGCCCTAATTCTGATGAAAAGGAGCTCAAAAAGGGAGCATGAGTAGAACATAAGTGACAGAAGTTCTGTTTATTTGTAACATTAAAAATCCAGAAACTTGATAAGTGGTGCAAAAGACTTAAAGGCCCAGATGCCAGCAACAAAGTGATGGCACATACCTTTGACCTCACACAAAGCTGCCCACAAAGATGTAGCAAAGTCTTGGTATGAATTCCTACTTTTCACAACATCAACTTCATTCTGGTGGCAGCAATGTGAAATTTGTGGCTACCAACAACAGCAATAATATCAACCAATCACATTCAAGAATTATCATAGACAACGCAGAAATCAGAAAAAGTTCTTCCCCTTTTTTTTCTTAATAATGTTACAAAAACCAAAGTGGAGGTTGGACAGACAATTGAGATTAAGGTAGAAGCTAATGTAAAATACAACACTTTCTGAAAAATGGTTTTATTATTTCAAAAATCCATGGAGTTTTAACTTATTAAATGCAGAAATTTGATATTCCACAAATATATTTATTTTCCCTTGTCCAGAGAATTTATACTGCAATGATTATGAACTTAGGATACCATTAAATACCAATTAAATCTTATTCAGCATAATGCTTTGAAGAAATCAAGAATAATTTTGAACTAGGTGGAATTTCACATTATTTCAATTATTTTTCTAATTGACTTCCGTCTGCAAGGAATTTGATAATGTACACTTAAGAAATAACAGGAATTTTCATGATTAACTCCACATGCATGAATATCAGATGTTGCTGTCATTTTCATAAAGTAATAAAGGTGAAGGCTAACAGTTTTACTATCATTACAGCCGCAAGATTCAAATCATCTCTGGCATTGTCAATATAAATATGCAATCTATCAAACAATCTGGAGTTTACAAATTAATTCCAAAAGGGTAATCACAGCAGACTGGTCAAGAGCGTAGAGAATTCTCCTGGAACTTAACAAGTCAAGGCATGGGATGGAATGGGAGGCAGATCTGAATGAACTTATTTCTCACCCAGTAATACTTAATGTGTGTTTTGGAGTTGGTGATGGAGTGGTGCCAGACCTAGGAGAGATTTCCAAAAAGCAACTCTAGGCTTTTTGGTACTTTATTAATGTGAGATGGAAGTCATTATTCACTCTGACTATCTTATGCCCCATAAATATGCACAGAAGCAAATGCAGCCTCTTGCTGCAAACGAAGGGTGGGCTGATTAGGCGATTTCAAGAATATTGATGGTCCCAGAGGGAGGTTCAGCAGCAAATAACATGGGACTACATTACAACACTAAGCAAAGGTATTATAGCTTCCAAGGTCTCTTTCACAACTTAGTGATTTAGGGCAGGTGGTGTTGTTAGTGTATAATATTTACACACATTCTACTGTTGAAGCCAAAAGGTTACAAAGTGGTTGTTTTTTCACACATCTTAATCTTGAAACATTAAGTAAAGAAGTAAATAAGTTCACTCATGCTCTGTCTGGCTCAAAGCCATTGCCCAACAGAATGAACTTGACTCATGTAATTCCTCAATGATTTAATAGTTAAGTCAATAATTTATCCTAAACTTTGAATTTCTGCAAATAAGAACATAAATTCACTATACTCTCAGTCTTAAATTCCAGCTGATCACCATCTCCAGCAAGACAGAATCTAATCATATTAGGTTGACTTTCAAAGATGTTATCATTACTGAAGTCCCATCATCAGTATCCTTGGGGTCACCATTGATCAGAAACATAATTGGACCAGCTATAAATATTGTGAACATGACAGCAGGTGATAGGCTGGAAATTCTACAGTGAGTAACTTGCCTCCTGACACCCCTTCCCCCACCCCCTCTCTCTGTCCTCAGACCATGTTTACCATCTACAAGTCTAAAGTGAAGTTTGTGATGGAATACCTTCCACTTGCCTGAATGAGCACAGCTCTAACAATACTTCAGAAGCTTGTATCATCCAGGATAAAGCAGCTGTTAGACTGACACCCCATTTGTCATGTTAAATAATTACTCTCTTTACCACTAATTCTCTGTCTGCAATGTATATCATTCATAAGATGCACTGTAATGACTTTGCAAGGCAGTTGGGAATAGACATTAATTGCTAGCCTTGCCAGAAACACCTTTACCCTATGAATAAAATAAGAAATAAACGAAACTATTTAAATAAGGATTCCTTCTGAATAACCATTTATTCATGCACATATCGCTTATTATACAAGTTCTCTTGTAAAGCAGTTGTAGTGTCTCTACTTCTGGGTCAGAGTTCTAGGCCCACCTGCTCCAGAGGTGTGTATTAACGTTGCTGAACAGGTTTATTTGAAAATATCTATTAGTCCATCAGTCGGTTTGAAGCTTCCCAAATGAAAGTAACTCATGCATCCACACAAGAACAATCATTGGGAATAAATGCAAATTGGAGAATTCTGAATATCTAATTAGAAAGTAGAGGATCGGATTCATAATTAATTATCTCTCAAACAACATTACTGAAAACAGATTATCCAGTCATTTACCCTTTGTTGCTGCTTTTGGAACCTTATGGTGTGCAAATTGTCTGCTCTAGTTAGAACAGTGTTTCAAGCATAATATTAGTTAAAAAGTGAAGAACTCTTGCGGTGCAGTAGTAGTGTCCCTACCTTAGACCAGGAGGCCTGGGTTGAAGTCCCGGTGTGCTATAACATCTCTGAATGGGTTGATTAGAAAAATAGGTTAAATAAAAAAAATTACAGGTGAGAATGTTCCTGTGATGCAGTGGTAGTGTTCCAATCTCTGAGCCAGGAGGCCCAGGTTCAAGTCCCACCTGCTGCAGAGCTGTGACATAATATTGTCAAACAGGATGATGAAAAAATATTTATTGAAAAGTTGATTCAAAGTGTTTGGGAAGCCTGTATTCATGAAAAGCACCAAAACCAGCAGGTTTTCCTCTCTCTTCCTTTTGTGATGCTGAGAGCTTCGCTGTGTGGTTGATTATTAGAGGGTATTGTCGAAGGTGATGGTAGACAAGATAGAAAATGTCTCCAGAGATATCTTGAATTCTTTCATGGTAGATGAGCATCATAGCTCAGACAAAATTTTCAGTTAACCCCTAATTACCCCTGAGAAGGTACTGGCAAGCTGCCACCTGAAACTGTTGTAGTCTCCGCTAGTTAGAAGCACAGTATAGACAATAGACAATAGGTGCTGGAGTAGGCCATTCTGCCCTTCGAACCTGCACCACTGCTCATTATGAACATGGCTGATCATCCTCAATCAGGATCCTGTTCCTGCCTTATCTCCATAACCCTTGATTCCACTATCCTTGAGAGCTCTATCCAACTCTTTCTTAAACGAATCCAGAGACTGGGCCTCCACTGCCTTCTGGGGTAGAGCATTCCACACACCCACCACTCTCTGGGTGAAGAAGTTTCTCCTCATCTCTGTCCTAAATGGCCCACCCCTTATTTTTAAGCTGTGTCCTCTGGTTCAGGACTCACCCGAACACTTTAACAGTGTTGTTAAAGGTGGCGCAGGATATTGGTCTAGGGGATTCGCCAGTTCTCCAAGCTCAGCTTTTCTCTGGTTTGTTTTGGTTTTAGCAGTCTGGCTGTTCAGGAGCTGCTGGTCAGTTTAAACTGGGGGATCCAAAGAAACAGCTACCATGGAAGGAGGTCCCATGCTGAATCTCTCTGCCATCTCTCTCTCCTGTAAGAACCTGTGTCTGATTTTACTGTTTTGCCGAGGGGGTGTTTATGGGGACTGTTGCAGGCATTTGGAACAGTATTATTAAGTTGGGATAATCTGTTGGGTTTTTGGATAGGTTAAGTTATTCTGTATTCTGTTCTCTTTTGTCTATGTTTCATTTGGTAGTCTTAGAGTCATAGAGATGTACAGCATGGAAACAGACCCTTCGGTCCAACTCATCCATGCCAACCAGGTATCCCAACCCAATCTAGTCCCACCTGCCAGCACCCGGCCCATATCCCTTCCTATTCATATACCCATCCAAATGCCTCTTAAATGTTGCAATTGTACTCGCCTCCACCACTTCCTCTGGCAGCTCACTCCATACACGTACTACCTTCTGCATGAAAAAGTTGCCCCTTAGGTCTCTTTTATATCTTTCCCCTGTCACCCTAAACCTATACCCTCTAGTTCTGGACTCCCCCACCCCAGTGAAAAGACTTTGTCTATTTATCCTATCAATGCTCCTCATGATTTTATAAATCTCTATAAGGTCACCCCTCAGTGCCTGATGCTCCAGGGATAACAGCCCCGGCCTGTTCAGCCTCTCCCTATAGCTCAAATTCTCCAACTCTGGCAACATCCTTGTAAATCTTTTCTGAACACTTACTAGTTTGCGATAGGAAGGAGACCAGAATGGCATGCAATATTCCAACAGTGGCTTAACCAATGTCCTGTACAGCTGCAATATGACTTCACAGCTCCTGTACTCAATACTCTGACCAATAAAGGAAAGCATACCAAACGCCTTCTTCACTATCCTATCTATCTGCGACTCCACTTTCAAGGAGCTATGAACCTGCAGTCAAAGTTCTCTATGTTCAGCAACACTCCCTAGGACCTTACCATCAAATGTATAAGTCCTGCTAAGATTTGCTTTCCCAAAGTGCAGCACCTCGCATTTATCTGAATTAAACTTCATCTGCCACTTCTCAGCCCATTGGCCCATCTGGTCAAGATCCTATTGTAATCTGAGGTAACCTTCTTCGCTGTCCAATAAACTTCCAATTTTGGTGCCATCCACAAACTTAGTAACTGTACCTCTTATGCTCTCATCCAAATCATTTATATAAATGATTAAAAGCAGTGGACCCAGCACCGATCCTTGTGGCACTCTACTGTCACAGGCCTCCAGTCTGAAAAGTAACCTTCTACCACCACCCTCTGTTTTCTACCTTTGAGCCAGAAACTGCCAGCCAGAGGCTTTCTCTCTCTCCCAACTCTGCGCTTGAATGGCCCCAGGATGAATTCCTACAGTATGGAAACAAGCCATTCAGTCCATCAAATCCACAACGAACCTCCAAAGAACATTCCACCCAGATTCTGCAACTCTGCATTTCCCATGGCTAATCCACTTAGCCTGCACATTCCTGGACACTATGGGCAATTTAGTATGAAAACTTCACCAAACCTGCACATCTTTAGATTGCAAGAGGAAACCAGAGCACCTGAAGGAAACCCACTCAGACACGAGGAGAACGTGCAAACTCCACACAAACGCCCAAGGCTGGAATCAACCCGGGTCCCTGGTGCTGTGAGGCAGCAGTGCTAACTACTGAGCCAGCCATTTCAACCCAATCAATACGTCGCCCTGGTTTCCCAGCCAGGAAACCGACACTTCTCTCACTTGCCCGAAAGTCAGATAATTGGGTTGGAGGTGAAGTGACTGATAAATGACCATATAAGGACATTAGTTCCTGGTGAGTCAGAAAGGTCTGAAACGGACTTTTCACCCAGCACTTAATTGCTAAGACGATGAGAAAGGGGCTAATATCTCCTCTTCTTGTTCCTTTCCTCACCACTTCCAGGGAGATAAAAATTTTGGTCAGGGTTTCTATGTTTTATTTTGATGGCCTTTTATCAGAACTGGAAAAGATATCACATTGTAAATACATAGAAAGGAGGAGGAAGAAGAAGAAAAGGGTAGCTATTCAACAAGGTGGAAACAGGAGAGATTAAATGACAAAAAAGAGATGGTATTGAAGTTTAAAAAATGAGTTCTAAAGTTTTCTAATGAAGCTCTCAGGAAATTTTACCATGAATTGCATATGCTGTCAAAATGTGAATCTTAATGCCAATCAGTTTGGTGCAAACTGCCTTTGAACTGAAATTTTACTGCTATTTTGAAGCAGTAACTCACCTCTCCATTGTACAGTGCTGGTCCTTGGATTATATTTTCAATTGGTTATTTGTCTTTTTCTATATTACCATTGCATAAATTGTTATGACATATTTCGAATTTGACAGCTATTCCTCCCCAATCGAGAGTGTGTTGCTGGAAAAGCCCAGCAGGTCAGGCAGCATCCAAGGAGGAGGAGAATCGATGCATCGGGCATAAGCCCTTCAATATTCCTCCCCAGTTTGGAACAGAAGGAAAAGTTGTACTTCACAAATATCTTCATGTAAAGATTCCAATTTTTTGTGAATAGAAAGAATATATGTACAAAATGTATCTGCTTGAAAATAGTCGATGACTGTTCTCTGTTTCATCCTTGGGAATTACACCCATACTCCATCCAGACAAGCCATAATGGATCGTAGTGGAAACACATAAGATTCGATCCTAAGCCATTATATTTGTGCTGTATAATCTGTTTCTTTAAGATTTTGTTAAATATCTTTCAGGGTGGAAATAAGTAACTGAGAGGTTTGAGTCCCTGAGTGCTTAAAGAGGAATCAGTATCTTGAGTGGCAAACAGATTCTTATATAACAGATACGCTCACTATTACTTCACAACAGAAAAACAAAATTGTTTCAAAACCTATTTTACTAAATCTTCTGTCAGCATCTATGGAAATATTAAAATTCCCATTTCAATTTTTCATTTCTCAATTAGTTATCAAAAGTAGCAATTTGCAGAAGAATAGATTCAAAGTCACTTTTCACAAAATGAACTATGTCAGTTTGTTGGATTTCAGAGGTCAAGGATTTAATATTTTCAGGAAATGTCCAATAGGACCTCTGGAGAGGAATATCATTGAGAAATAACATTATCAAGCTCTCATCAGCTTTTGACCAGGTGCAGGAGATATTCTTACACTGCTTTCCCCTGTCATTCACTTTCTCCTTTCTACAGATGTGTTTTATTTCTCAGTCAGGTTAAAAGGGCATCTTTTATGGATTTAGCAAAACTAAAATGCTGTCAAACAGCAAATTAATGATAGAAGTTTTGAAAATAGAAAATAAGTTTTCAAAGCTTGTGAGAAGATTTGTAGCTCCTAAGGGTGGCTGGTCATGTCGTTTCGTGGCTAGTTGGTGTTCATGGATGCGGATAATTAGCTGCCTTCCTGTTTGTCCTATGTAGTGTTTTGTGCAGTCCTTGCATGGGAGTTTGTACACTACACTGGTTTTGCTCATGCTGGGTATCGGGTCATTCGTCCTTGTGAGTTGTTGTCTGAGAGTGCCTGTTGGTTTGTGTGCTGTTATAAGTCCTAGTGGTCGCAGCAGTCTGGCTGTCAGTTCATGAAATGTTTTTGATGTATGGTAGTGTGGCTAGTCCTTTGGGGCTAGCCACGAAACGACATGACCAGCTATCCTTAGTAGCCACACACTCAGATGACAAGCAACATGAGTTCGACTAGGACAACACTACTATTATCGGACAAGCCAAACAGAGAACAGCCAGGGAATTCCTAGAGGCATGGCACTCATCCACAGATTCAATCAATAAGCACATCGACTTGGACCCAATATACCGGCCACTGCAAGCGGACAGCTGGAACTGACAACCGGAAGCGGCAGATACAAATCACTATAAATGCCGGAGGAAACATCACAGAAGCGCTTCACAGGAGGCTCCCAAGCACTGAGGATGTCACCTAGACAGGGGACGAAACATCTGCAACACAAATTCCCAGCTCGGCAAACAGAACCGCAACAAAAAATAAGTTTCATGACACATTTTTGCATTGAGTATATTATAAGTATATTTTGCTGTTTTAACCAGTTCCTAAGAAGCATATTTCATTGCCCAGTATAGACACCATCTTGATCCTCAACTGCAGATGTAATGACCTTTGTTTTTTATTCATATAAATTTGAATGATAGAAAAATGATTGCTGGTTACAATGGGATAGGAGAGGCTTTGCCAGACAGTACTATGGAGCAAAACCTTCATAAAGCTACAGAATTAATGTTCAGACCTTGTCATCACTCTGATAGAATGCAACACTGTTCCAAATCTATCAAGTATATTCTAATTTATATCAGTATGTGACTTTTCAGTGGGACTCCTCCTTTCAACACATGGCTCTTTAGTAAGCATAGTCCTGTGACATTTGTAAAACAAGCCTCCCTTCGCTCAGGGAAAACACTAGGACTGACATGACAGGAAGTAGAAATTTTGGTAAATATCCAGTTGGAGTGCTCTGAAATGGTATATGTTACAGAAAATACACAAAATTTGGATTGAGTTCAGGGGTTTAATACACAGTCAGGGTTTGAAAGATTGTGGAAGCCATTTGAACACAGTCATTTCAATTCTTTAAGTAATCTGAAACCACTTGAGATGTAACATATACCCAAGCTATCATTAATTCTAACTAATACTGCAAGACCTTTATTGTTTGTACAGTATTATAATTGATTACTTTGAATGAAAAGAAGCTCTGGGCCTTGTATCTGTTATTTGATAACTAGTTTACAGACCAATTACCAGTCACCCTTCATTAATTTATCTATGGTACAATTTGGTAGCCATTAAATCAGATTTTTTTTTGACTAAACTAGTGTTATGATCTGTCAATAATAATTATAATCACTGAAACCTATGACTACATCCTGACAGTTGTAGAGTCATAGAGCACAGAAACACCCTCCATGCTGACCATAATCCCAAAGTAAACTAGTTCCACCTGCATGCGCTTGGCCCATATCCCTCGAAAGATTTCTTATTCATATTCTCATTGAAATGTCTTTTAAACATTGTAATTTTACCCATATTCACCACTTCCTCTGGAAGTTCATTCCACACACAAACCACTCTGTTAAACAAAAAGTCCCTCGTGTTATTTTTAAATCTTTCTCCTCTCGTCTTGAAATCCAGACTGCTCCCCACCGCCAGAAAAAAACCTGCTACACCCCTTATGATTTTATAAATCTCAAGAAGGTCACACCTCAAACTTCTGTGATCCAGTGAAAAAAGTCCCAGCCTATCCAACCTCTCCTTATTACTCGAACCCTCATTTCCCAGCAACATCCTGGTATCTCTTTTGAACCCTCTCCAGTTTAATAATATGGTTCCTGTAACAGGACAAATGGATCTGGTTGCAGTATTCCAGAAGAGGCCTCACCAACATCCTGTACAATCTTGTTGGCACAGCAAAATAGATTGGGAACTGTTGGAGTAGAATATTACAAAAGTAAATGTTGGCAGAAATGTATGGCTAAGACCCCTAATGAGAAAGTAAAGTTTGTGGACTGTAAGTTTTCTATGTGGGAAGTTTAATAAATCTAAAAAGTAGAGGGAACAGGTTTGAGGCAAAACACTTTAGTAAAGCTATAGAGATGATGGTGGGCAACAAACCACAGATCTATGTAGTGTGAAACTGATGGAACCTTTCAGTGAAAGTCTCTTCCTCTGGTGACAGATCTCTTCTACGGTTAAAGAAAACAGGAAAAGATTTAACTTTTCATTGTGACTGACACAGACTATCAATTCACTGGTGAGAAAATACTTTGTAACGTTTGTGTGTGCATGTCAATTCTGGATCTTGTCCGTTCAATACCACTCCCATAGCATCATCTAGAAGGCTTGTGATATGATAATTGATTTGCTACAGGGAATTATCACTTTACAGCCCACACATGTCTCCTGAATGTTTTAAACATAAAATTACCCTGAGAACAAACAGAATGCCACACTTACTGACTGTGTGGGACCAACTGGCAGCATGGTGGCTCAGTGGCTAGCACTGCAGCCTCACAGCGCCAGGGACCCCAGCCCTGGGCGACTGTCTGTGTGGAGTTTGCACATTCTCCCCATGTCTATCTGGGTTTCCCCTGGGTGCTCCAATTTCCTCCCACAGTCCAAAGATGTGCAGGTCAGGTGGATTGGACATATTATATTGCCCATAGTGTTAGGTGCATTAGTCAGAGAGAAATGGGTCTGGGTGGGTTAGTCTTTGGAGAGTTGGTGTGAACTTGTTGTGCTGAAGGGCCTGTTTCCACACTGTAGGAAAGCTAATCAACTGCATTTTCATACATGTTGGAAGCAACCTTCAGAACTGAGTCAAATTTGTGCCCTAACATACAGCATTTTCAGAATTCCCTCATTTCAAAGCATGATTCAGAATGCCTGCATGCATGTCTGACCTGTCAAGCAGTTACTATACTGTTACAGCGTGACCATTCCCATTGTGTCATTTAAACCTAAACCCAATTACAGGTCACCATGGGAACCAACAAAAATATTCTTCCCATTAGAAGTTGGCCTTACTCAACACTTCAATGTTCCTGCCAGGATCAGGGGGAAACTATTTTATTAACCAAAGATGTTTGCAATAATATAGTTTGCTACAGGAAAACCTGCAATTTATATTCTGGCTTGCAATTAAGGAAAATAAAACAAAAATGAACCGTTGAGTTTGATGTTTTCAGCTGCTCTGAAAGTTAAACGTAAGCAATTTAGCTCACTTAACATCTGATTATGTGCAGTTAAGATGAGATTCTGGCGTTCTTGCCAATATCTGCTGCTACTCATGAAAGCAATTCTGGAAAGTTAGTCTGATACTGTTCTATGTCTTTTCTTTCTTGCTAAGGATGCTGGTACAATATTCTGTCCTTCAATCAATAATAAAAAAGAGATTAAAAATGGTCAATGACTGAATTTAATTTCTTTTAATATTCTGCAACATTCCTTTGTTCCATATGTAACCTAATCATAGACTTATTTACTAAGAGATTGGCTGCCATCAGTGTCATTCAAGTACCAAGTGTAGTGTTATTTTAATGCCAGCTACAGTCATAGCATATAGTTAGGTTATCAAATTGATTATTAAAGTAAATCTCTTGTTCTGTCATTTATATATAAAAGGAAATAATACATAACTACAAAAGTCATCTATAGTCAGGGTTCTATGCATACATTCTTCCAATTTTATCCCATGGTAGACACTGCTACTTAATTGCAAAATTCCCAGGTAATCCTTTCATAGAGCAGCTTCATTTTTATTCCTTGTGATCTTGACACAGCAGAAGTTCTAAACATGTTGTTGCTCAGCAACTGCAATTAAACTTGTGTTAGTAAATCCAATGAGTTAAATCTATTCTTGATCACTAAAAGATAATTACAACACAAACGTTATCCAACGCAGTGAGAAATCTCTCAGCTGTAAAATAATCTTTTTCTAAAGAATACCTGACAATGATTACTGATGGTTTCATTTGACAGTATGCTGCTGAAAAAGTGTCAGACATTTGCGACTATCGTAGAATGCACTTTTTTTTTAGATGTTGGGAAATTATGGTAAAGCAGGCAAAGAGTAAGGGGCTAACTTTGATTCATCTAATTCCTGGGAAATGTTTCACTAAACCCAGATGTGGACTAATTCAAATGACTCTCCTCAGTTCAATAGCAATATGAAAATTAAGTTCAGAGCCAATTTGCATTTCTGCCTAAAGAATTAGCAGTTTTAATCAAATGCGAGTCCAAGAAAAATCCAAGGAAGGTAGTGGGACATATTTTCAGAAAGATATTCTCAATTAGGAGATTTGTAAATGGTCCAAGAGGCAGAGGCAACCTGTCTGGAGGGGTTAGTATGATTTCCTTTATTACAGCAATGTGATGGAGGAGAATCTCAAATATATCATTCCTCATATTTAGTGAAAAGGTAAGGTTGAGAATGGAACAAAACTACCAAAGACATTGACAAATCTTTAAAATCTCCACCGTAACTCTCCCCTCAAGGCTTATTATCAAAAATTCAATAAGAGTTGATGATAGCTAAATTTGACCAGCTGAATAGCTGAAGTCAGTCCATTGGGATCATACTAAAAATTATGATGCCAACTTCCTCTTGGCATTTACCCCAGTTACTGAGTCAATGTATCAATATTTTCCAATTATCAAAAGGAATCAAATGTCAAAAACATGACCTACCATTTGTAGATGTCACTTGTTCAGATATGTTATGATGCCTATTTGAGGCACGTGGGCCTTACTATCACTTAAACAGAAAGGCTGATTATGTGAATAAATAGGGAAGGTCAAATTGCAAAATACTTAGTGCAGTAAACCCTAATCCTTCACAAGAGTTTGAGCAAACAAAGTAAGCAATAGTTTATTATGCTTTCAGATAGAAAATTCAGGGCTTGTTCTATGGGCTCAGGGGTAAACACGCAGCTTCTGAAAAGAAGGTTTTTTGTTCGTTTCAGTCTAGGATCTGACTTGACCAGTAATAATATCACATAGGATCACAACATACTTCAGTACATACCGAATGTAACTTCCCTGTTAATTCATGTTTCGTTTAAGTTAAATATGACAAATGTAAAATTTTAAAGTTAAGGAAAGTGAAATCTTGTTGGCATTTTCTTCATTTGATAACCTCAGTTATATTGTTTTATGATTCCTCCACAAGACTCAGAGCATACTCAGCAGACCTTACCAAATATTCCAGATGATGAACATGAAATCCCTCAAAAGACAAAAGAGAAAGAAATTATGTTTTCAATTAACTTTGGTGTGAATTGCAAATTTTCTATGACTAATATATTCTGTACTTTTCATCGTGTTCTTGGTCTCAAAGAAAATAAGAGATACAGTTAACAGCTGCCTGAAACCATCACTGCTCTTTGAGCTCGATTCAGTCCGAGATCACTGATGCAATGGCACAGACTGAAGCCAGTTTCAAATTCATAGCCAACTATGTCATCTACAATTGTCAACAAACCAAACCAAGAAATGCTTTGTGGCATCATTATCTATCAGCTGTACTTCAAACAATACCAAGGTCACGCAAGGCAGCACTCAACAGCTTCCAAAACTTGGGTGAGAAATCTTCTTCAATGTGCCTCAGAGGTTTCAAGCACCAAATAAAGACATATGAAAACATGGAATATCTTAAAGGAAGCATTAATTGGGATCTGCTGGGCTCAATATAATTTGGCAGTTGTCTTGGAAAGTGTCAGAATCATTTCACCATCACTTTGCCAAAAGATGACCTAACAGAAACACAAAAGGAATAAGTATTTGAATTACCAGTTTCCACATGTTAATTTTATAAATCATTTTTACTTGTCACACATATTTACATGAAAAATGAAGTTCTGATCAATGTGTTGTGGAAGAATACATGGTAAAATGTTATCAGGTTTACGAAGAATTTTGCAGGGAAGTTTGAAGTCTGGTTTGAGAAATGGCACCAAGTATTAACAATTCATATTTAGCTTTGTAATATGTAAGATGTTGATTTAAATTACCCAGTTGTGTCAGCACTAAAAAAGAGGAGACAGCTGCTCAATGGACTTTAATTATTGAACAACAGTTAGTACACAACATCTTCACACAGAGGATTTTGTGTACTTAATGTCTTCTCACTTGGGTGTTTATTCAGACTTGTGTGTAGTTGAAGAATCATTGTTTGTAGGCATGAGACATCTGCAAAACATGTTTTGTTGATGTGTGTAAGTCAGCAGCTGTGCTGAAATGACTATCTTGACCCTGGAGTATCATCATTCCACTATCACACTATCAGTGTTTAATCCCCTCATTGCTCTGTGGTGCTGGTGGAAATTATGTTACCACAGTTAAAAGCTTGATTGATGGGATACCATGTCCAAAATCTGTGCAAGCATATTATTCTATGGACACACTAGGTAGGAATGCAGACTCTATGGTCCGTATAACAAAGTAAGTAGAGATCTGGGCCTGGTAAGTAACAGCCTGGTATGGCAACAGCTTTGCCTAGTCCAAAAGAAACTACAGAAGGTTGTGTGCATAGCCCAGACCAATGTGGAAGCCAACCTCCCATCCATGGGCTCTCATTGCTGCAGAAAGGCCGTTAATATCATCAAAGACCCCTCACACCCTGGTAATGCTCTCCTACAACCTCTTCCATCAGGCAGAAGGTACAGAAACTTGAACACATGCATCAACAGGTTCAAGAAGCTTCTTCTTATTATGCTGACTGGACTCTCTAACTTCAAATAAGGTTGATCTTGCTAATGTTGATCTTACTTTGTGCATCTCCTGTGTAGTTGTAACCTGTATGCCTTGCTCTGTCTAAGCACCCTATGATCTGTCTGTCCTTATTTGCTATGATCTGCCTGTACTGCTTGCAAAACAAAGCTTCTCATTTTACTTAGGTACATGCCAGCAGGATTCCTGATGAAGGGCTTATGCCCGAAACGTCAATTCCTCTGTTCCTCAGATGCTGCCTGACCTGCTGTGCTTTTTCCTTCACCACACTTTCGACTCTGATCTCAAGCAGTCCTCACCTTTTCCTACATGTGACTACAATAAATCAAATCAAGATTTTTAATCAACCTAAATATTAGGAAGAGTAAAGCCATTAGTTATGGCCCATAACAAACTCCACACCTCACAGCCACCAATTTTATCTCTGTCCAAGGCAACTGTCTGAACTGAAGGCTGTCTGTTTGTAATCTTGGTGATGGAGTTCATTGGCCCAAATATTAATACCAGTATATGTGGTCTGAGTACTTCCCTTTGTGTTAGCTTATGTAGCATATACTGTACAATTAAGACTGGGTTCTTGTCGAGATAGATATTTTGAAGTTTACCAACATTAAATATTTACACCATTACAAGATCTTCGACTTACACATAATCCGGGTTTACACTTGCTAATGTTACCGCTACACATATGAACTGTAGCACTTCACATTGCTGACTGTAATCACTACACAATGTACTGTGCTGCTGAAGGTGAGGTGAGGACCTTGAGACTGGACATCACATGTCATGATGCTATCTTGTAGTCTTAATGGTACACTGATTTTCTGCAATCTATGCATGAATATGACTCTTTGTGTCATACTTGACTCTGAGTTGAGTTTCCGACTTCAATTTCATGCAATCACTAAGATAGCTGACTTTAGCCTCAGCAACATTGCCTCACCCTGTCCTGGGTCAAAGTTGCAAAAACCCTCATTCATGTATTCATTACCTCAAGAACTTGATTATCTCAATACTTCCAATCTTTTGTCAATTTAAAATCAACCAAAACACTCTTGTCTGTTTCTTAAATTGCACCAAGTCCCACTCAGCAATACCCCTTGTTGTCACTGGCATATATTGGCTCCCAGTCAAGCAATTTCTTTATTTTAAAACCTGCAACTTTAGTTCAAGTCCTTCCATGGCTTTACCTGTCCCTATTAAGTAACTTCCTTCAGCCCTACAACCCTCCAAAATATCCACACTCTCCAAATTCTCACATCCTGAGGATCCCCAAAGCCAATTTTTCCAATATTGATCATTATCCCTTAAGTGGTACCGGTCTTAAAAGCTCTGGAATCCCTACCTTTTATTTCTCTGCCTCTCCATCTTTTTCTTTAGGACACTGCTAAGACAGGCAATGTTGATCAGAGTTTTGATTATCTGGCTTAGCAACCCTTATGTAGCTCGTCATCATACTTGGTTTATAATGCCCCACAAGGCGCGATGAGATATTGGCAATGTTAAATGTGCTACATAAATACGAGTTGTTGATGTGACTATCAAAAGATTACTAATAGAATATTCAATTATCTAATGTATCCTGTTCAGTTGAATGTGAATGAGAGGAAAACATGCCAGAATCCCCAATTTTACCTGTTTCAGAATCTTTCCAGACTATGTCACTAACACCAACACACATGACAACCAGCAGTGAGCATCTGCCTGGCTCGGAGTCAGTCATTGTTTACAGGTCAAACACATACTTTGGCAAGTCCATCCAAAAATGTTCCAAAATATTCAAGTCAAACATTTGAGGGGGAGTTCCATGTTTTAGAAAATAAACAGTGATGGATATATTAGGTAGTCCTGCAGTTTAAAGTACAGCAAACTCAAAGAACAAAGAAAATCTACAGCCCAGGACCTGGCCTTTCGGCCCTTCAAACCTGAGCCGATCCAAATCTACTGTCGAAACCTGCTGCCCAATTCCTAAGCATCTGTATCCCTCTGCTCCCCACCTACTCATGCATCTGTCCAGACGCACCTTAAATGAATCCACTGTGCCTGCCTCTACCACCTCTGCTGGCAACGCATTCCAGACGCCCACCACCCTCTGTGTGAAGTACTTGCCACATGTATCCCCCTTAAACTTTCCACCTCTCACCTTGAAAAGCGTGACCTCTCGTTATTGAATCCTTCACCCTGGGAAAAAACTGGTCTCTATACACCCTGTCTATACCCTTCATGATTTTGTCAACCTCAATCAGGTCCCCCCTCAATCTCCTTTTTTCTAATGAAAACAAACCTAACCTACTCAACCCCTCTTCATAGCTAGCACCTTCCATACCAGGCAACATCCTCGTAAACCTTCTCAGCACCTCTCCAAAGCGTCCACATCCTTTTGGTAATGTGGCGACCAGAACTGTACACTGTATTCTAAATGCGGCCGAACCAATGTCTTGTACAAGTTTAACATGGCTTGCCAGCTCTTATACTCAATACCCCATCCAATGAAGGAGGAGAAAGTGAGGGCTGCAGATGCTGGAGATCAGAGCTGAAAATGTGTTGCTGGAAAAGCGCAGTAGGTCAGGCAGCATCCAAGGAACAGGAGGATCGATGTTTCGGGCATAAGCCCTTCATTCCTGAAGAAGGGCTTATGCCCGAAACGTCGATTCTCCTGTTCCTTGGATGCTGCCTGACCTGCTGCGCTTTTCCAGCAACAGATTTTCAACCCCATCCAATGAAGGCAAGCATACTATATGCCTTCTTGACTACTCTATCCACCTGTACTGCAACCTTCAGGGTACAATGGACCTGCACTCCCAGATCTCTCTCTGCCCATCAACTTTTCCATCAACTGCTCATCAACCCCATTTCTCTCTCAGTGAAAACTCTTGTCTTTTCATTGTTTCTTGTTTTTGCAGAAAAGGGGATTGAATTGCAAACTCTGATCTAAAAGCAGCAATCCTACAATCTCATGCAGAGAAACAGAGTTTAAGCATAAAGAGGTAGCTTTGTTTTATACCCCATTTTGTTTTTTACGTTTATTTAGATAGCTTTTGAGTATTAAGTATACATTATGCAGCATGTTTAAGATTATGAATGATCCTTTTGAACAGCAATAAGCTACTTTGAGTATTCTTCCATTCAATGTATGCTTTCTGTATCAAAACAGATAGACTGTACCATACAATAATATCAAAGAACTCCATATGCTGGAAATCAGAAACAAAAACAGAAGAACCCTCACTTCCCACCCCACCAGCATCCACATCCAAGGGCAAAGTTCAATGGGGCTTGTCTTCACAAGGTGAAAGGATAGAATCATAAAACACCTATAATGTGGAAAGAGGCCATTCGGCCCATCGAGTCAACACTGATCCTCCAAAGAACATCCCATCCAGACTCACCCTCCCTACCCTATCCCAGTAACCCTGCATCTCCCATGCTAATCCACCAGCCTACACATTGCTGGGCAACTTAACATGGCCGATCCAACTAACCTGCACATCTTTGGACAATGGAAAAACACTGGAGCGACCAGAGGAAATCCACACAGACACAAGGAGAATGTCTGTGAGGAGTTTGCATAGTCTCCCAAGGGTGGAATCTAACCTGGTCAGTGTGAAGTAGCAGTGCTAATCATTGAGTTATTGTGCTGCTCTGTTCTTTTCTTAAATGGACTAAAAGGACTGACCGAGGTAAAAGGGGACAGGTGGGCTCTGATGGTTACCTAGCAACCAGACAGAGTTCAGTGCTGATGGTGTCCACTACAAGTTGTGTTCAACAGATGACAAAATTGCTGGGTGGGCAGAGTCAGTCTCAGTTTGATGGATGAAAGCTTGGCCTGTACATTGGCTAGGATCATGCACAATAAATGGGAAGATCCATGAAGTTCCACCAATATTTCATTTGCAATCCTTTCATTTTGTCCTTTTGGACAATGAGAACCTGCAAGTCTCCAGTGGGCTTTGGGGACAGACCAGTGGTGAGCTGGAGAGGGTATTTGGACAGGATGTAGCTAAGGGCACATAACGTGTGTACTCTAGTGGTTAAACTGTGTCTAGGATAAGTGATTGGGAATTTAGGGGTGAGGGACTGTCGGCTATATGTGTTTGATGTGCCATTACATTGCCGGTGAGGGACGAAGTGGTTTGTCTACACCTGTCAATGTGGCACAGCAAATTTTTAAGCATGGCAACTTAAGTGACAGGTCTTTCAGTGGCTGTTCACTGTAAGCTATGATCCCACCATCCTCGGTAGTTGCATGTGTGCGCAGTTGTTCCAATGTTCTGTGCATGGCGATCGGTGTATCAATGCAAATTGCAACATTGGCTTCTGATTCTGGATGTTGCTGGTGTGCACACACATCAAAGGCCCACATGGAAGATAAAGAGATTTGACAGAATGTTGACTGAGAGGTGTAGTGGACAGCGAAGAGGGTTACTTCAGACTACAACAGGATCTGGATCAGGGGCCAATGGGCTGAGAAGTGGCAGATGGAGTTTAATTCAGATAAATGCGAGATGCTGCATTTTGGGAAAACAAATCTTAGCAGGACTTATACACTTAATGGTAAGGTCCTAGGGAGTGTTGCTGAACAAAGAGACCTTGGAGTGCAGGTACATAGCCCCTTGAAAGTGGAGTCACAGGTAGATAGGATAGTGAAGAAGGCATTTGGTATGCTTTCCTTTATACCAAATAGATTATTGAGTACAGGAGTTGGGAGGTCATGTTGCGGCTGTACAGGACATTGGTTAGGACACCTTTGGAATATTGCATGCAATTCTGATCTCCTTTCTATAGGAAAGATGCTGTGAAACTTGAAAGGGTTCAGAAAAGATTTACAAGAATGTTGTCAGGGTTGGAGGATCTGAGCTATAGGGAGAGGCTGAACAGGCTGGGGCTGTTTTCCCTGGAGCATCGGAGGCTGAGGGGTGACCTTATAGAGATTTACAAAATTATGAGGGGCATGGATAGGATAAATAGGCAAAGTCTCTTCCCTGGGGTCGGGGTGTCCAGAACTAGAGGGCATAGGTTTAGGGTGAGAGGGGAAAGATATAAAAGAGACCTAAGGGGCAACATTTTCACACAGAGGGCGAGTCGGGTATGAAATGAGCTGCCAGAGGAAATGGTGGAGGCTGGTACAATTGCAACATTTAAGAGGCATTTGAATGGGTATATGAATAGGAAGGGTTTGGAGGGATATGGGCCAGGTGCTGGCAGGTGGGACTAGATTGGGTTGGGATATCTGGTCGGCATGGACGGGTTGGACTGAAGGGTCTGTTTCCATGCTGTACATCTCTATGACTATATGACTCTAGGTGAGCTTTTAACGAGAACAGTGCCTTGTAAGGTGGAACTAGAATTGAGAGTGAAGGACACCTTAGAAGTAGGGCAGGTAGCTGGAGACAAGTTTGAAAAGATACAGTGAGAGTTCTCACTAGAATTAATGGTAAGAAACCCTCCAAAAAACTCAAAGTAACTGACACTTTGTCAAAATGCATATAAGACTCAGCCCAATATGTATCACGGATCAACTTGGTTCTGTAAAACTGGTTTCAAACTTTTTTTTGTGTTATACTTAAAAGATTAAACAGTGAATGTGAGCATATTACTCTTACATTACAACACCACTTCACTGTGGGTAAAGTGGTTTTGAAGACCCTGAGGTTGCAGCAGGTGCAGTATAAGTGCAAATCTCTCCTTCTTTGTCTTATGGTATATTGAGCAGAGCTTTCATTCCCTATCATAATATACCTTCTCAACGGGGAAATGGAAGATTAACTGAGCTACTAATTTCCCAATTGCCAGTTGCAGTTCTGTATGTAACAGCCGAAGGCCATATTGAAATTACAGAGCAGGTTTAATCTGAACATTCTTCCCCTTGAATCTGTGTGTGGCTTGCAAAGTACTGAAGCAACTTGACAACAAGAACTCCAGATAGCTGGCAAGTTTGGAGAATGGGATCTAGGACTGAGTCCAGTACCATCAGGTGGAAATGCCCAGTCCTACTGATAAATGCTGGCTTACAAATCTGCTACAGTATCATGTGCCAGGAACAGAATCAAGGGCATGGCCCATTAGGTAATGTAATTATTTTTTGTACAAAACTCGTTAAAGTTTTCCTTGAATTACATCTGTTTCATGGGTACAACAACAGATTAAGCCAGTATTTTGTGTCCCATTACATGAAATTATGAGGCAGCCCAACTTGTGGCCTCATTGAGACCTGACAAAATAAGTGTGGCTGGCAGATGTTGAGTACGAACTATGACTTTTATCGAAAACTGCAGAGCTGAGAATTTAAATGTTTATAAAGAGCAATGTAATCCCAGTGGTGAAGTAATTCATTTCATTGCATTACTCACTTTTCTCTCTATATTTTTTTCTGTCGATGTTTCCCGGTTCCATCTTGTTCCTCTGAACGGAGAATTCTGTGCTTTCATAGTTGAGCTAACCAAATGACCCATGAAGACTGATTTAAAGAAGAAAGATATTGAATTAACATCTCAATGTTTTATCTTTGATTTTGACACTATGTGGTCGAGTTTAAATATTTGAACCTTGTTAAGAACACAAAATAATATGGGCATACTTTTCTTTCACTATCCATTTAATCACGGTTTCAGGCCATGGACTCATTCATGTTAACTCTGCTCTTCTCTCCACAGGTACAGTCTGACCAGTTGAGTATTTCCAATACTGTGTGTTTATTTCAGATTTCCAATATCTAGGGTAACTTTGCTTTTGTAATTTGGGAGTATGGAACACAGCATCTTCAAATACAATTTTCTTGCAAATGTACACATATTAATGCATAGATTAACCCAAGTGACTTCTTCGGAGAGTGCAACCAATTTCTGGACCCTCGAGCAAAGTTCAGATTTCAATCAGATGTGTTCACTTTTCTACTCAAACAACTGTAACAGTAGCACCTCCAACAATGCAATATTCCCTGAGTACTTCTGTGAAGTAGCTGCCTTGATTATGTGCCTGTTTTCTTTTCTCTCTCTCTCTCTCTCTCTCAGGATCAAAATACCCTGATTCAGAGTTGAGTTTACCACTGAGCTATGGTTGACATTCATTCACTTAGGCAGTCATATAACATAGAAAAGTACAGTGCAGGAATAGATCTTTCAGCCCACCATGTCTGTGCCAACCATGATACATTCTAAATTAGTTCCCCCCTCTTGTTCATGGTCTATATCCCTCTTTTCCCTGCCCTGTGCCTGTCTTAATGCCTCTTAAACATTGCTTTCATTTCTCCCACCTTCCCCCGCAGTGCGTTGCAGGTACCTATCACCCTATGTGTAAAAAACTTCCCTCCACATCTCCTTTAAGCTTTCCCCCTCTTACCTTAAACCTATGGACTCCAGTATTTGACATCTCCACCCTAGGAAAAAGATTCCGATTATCCACCCTATCCAAGTTGCTCATAATTTTATCTACTTCTATCAGGTTGCCCCTCAGCTTCAAGCAAAAACAATCCAGGTTTGTTCAACTTATCCTTTTAGCTAACACACGACAACCCAGACAATATCCTGGAAAACCTCTTTTGCACCTTCTTCAAAGGCACCATCTCCATTTGAGACTGTGGTGACCAGAACAGCACACAATATTCAAAATGTGGCCTAACTAAAGTCTTATATAGCTACAATATAACTTGTCACCTTTTATACTCAATACCCCATATTGCTTGCCATATAATTTCTTTGCCATCTTATCCACTTCTGTTGCCATTTTCAGGGACAAATGGACTTGCACTTCCAAAATCCCTCTGCATATAAATGCTCCTAAGGTCCTGCCATTTATTGTATACTTGCCTCTTGTACTTGACTTCCAAAATGCATCACCACATACACACATCCAGATTAAACTCCATCTGCCATTTCTCTGTCCAACTCCAGCTGCTCTATATCCTGCTGCATCCTTTGACAACATTTCCTAGTACCTAGATCGTCACCAATCTTCACATCGTCTGCAACCTTATTAATTGGACCACCTGCATTTTCACCCAAATTATTTATATATATTACAACAACAGAGGTCCCAACTGTGATCCTTGTGGAACACCATTGGTCACAGACCTCCAATCAGAAAAACACCCCGCCATGGCTACCAAAAAACCAAAGAACTGCAGGTGCTGGAAATCAGAAACTAAAACAGAAATTGCAGAAAAAGCCCAGCAGGTCAGCCAACATCTGTGGAGAGGAAGCAGAGTTGACATTTTGAGTCCAGTGACTTTTGTTCGGAGGGGTCAATGAGGGAGTTTCTTAAATGCACTCTGAAGTGGCTTCACAAGTCATTCAATTCAAGGGAAATAAGGATGGATTACAAATTCAGTCCTTGCCAACAATGCTCATATTCCATTAAGGAATAAAAGAAAGATGGAAAACTTGGATTAGGTTTTGAGCTTATTCCCAAGTATAACAAAGTCTCTCAGATTCACCTGTATGAATCAGCATGGCATTGTGCCATGCAGATTGTTTTGCGAACAGGTAAAACGGTGGTTGACAGCATAACAACAAACTAGGCACTTGCTTGTCTAAAGGTGACTTCTAGAACAATGTATATCAGTCAGAAAACTGGCTGAAACCTGAACAAATTTAAACAATCTAGAAACAATTTCAACTTGGCTCAGAATAGCACAGTTTAGATTCAATAAAAATATATCCAGAATGTGAATATGAACAGCATGTACAAATGGAAGTGGAAAATACTAATGGAAAGCAACATGCAATAAGCAAGTTTTGATCTGTTTTCTGAAGTAAGACTTCCCATCAAAGCTTCCAATTCATCGTAAGAAAGCATTAAAAACAAGGTACATCTTCAATTGTACTCTGAACCGGGTGTTTAAAGTCAGGGTAATGGGCCATTAGCCTTAATGTCAAGATTAGAGTGGTACTGGAAAAGCACAGTAGGTCAGGCAGCATCTGAGGAGCAGGAAAATCGGCTTTTCGGGAAGAAGCCCTTCATCAGGAATGAGGTTGGGAGCCTCCGGGGTGGAGAGATAAATGGGAGGGAGTGGGGCTGGGGAGAAGTTGGCTAAGAGTGCAATAGGTGAATGGAGGTGGGGATAAAGGTGATAGGTCGGAGAGGAGGGTGGAGCAGATAGGTGAGAAGGAAGTTTGGCAGGTAGGACAGGTCATGAGGATGGTGCTGAGCTGGAAGGTTGGAACTGGTGTAAGGTGGGCTGAGGGGACATGAGGAAACTGGTCAAGTCCACATTGATACCTGGGGTTGAAGTGTTCCAAGATGGAAGATGAGGCATTTTTCCTCCAAGCATCAGGTGGGAAGGGAGTGGCGATGGAGGAGGCCCAGGACCTGCATGTCCTTGGCAGAGTGGGAGGGGGAGTTGAAACATTTGGCCACAGGATAGTGGAAGTGCACAAATGTAATTTATTGTATCCGTTGCTCCCGATGCGGTCTCCTTTACATTGGGGAGACTGGACGCCTTCTCGCAGAGCGCTTTAGGGAACATCTCTGGGACATCCACAACAATCAACCCCACCGCCCTGTGGCCCAACATTTCAAGTCCCCCTCCCGCTCTGCTGAGGACATGCAGATTCTGGGCCTCCTCTATTGCCACTCCCTCACCACCCTACACCTGGAGGAAGACTGCCTCATCTTCCGCCTTGGAACAGGTCAACCCCAGTGCATCAATGTGGACTTCACCAGTTTCCTCATTTCCCCTCCCCCCACCTTACCCCAGTTTCAACCTTCCAGCTCAGCACCATCCTCATGACCTGTCCTATCTGCCAATCTTCCTTCCCACCTATCTGCTCCACCCTCCTCTCCGACCCAACAACTTTATCCCCACCTCCATCCACCTATTGCACTTCTCCCTAGCCCCACCCTCCTCCCATTTATCTCTACCCTGGAGGCTCCCAGCCTAATTCCTGATGAAGGGCTCCTGCCTGAAAAGTCTATTTTCCTGCTCCTCAGATGTGGCCTACTGTGCTTTTCCAGCACCACTCTAATCTTGACTCTGACCTCCCACATCTGCAGTCCTTAACTTTCGCCATTAGCCGAAATGCATTGGTGGCTATGCTAACAGCAGAAGATATAAATTATATCTCAGATCAGTAATAGTATTCTCAGTGGCAAATTCCCAATGGTGCACAATCCATGTTATCCTGCATTGCAACATTCAATTGAAGAACATTGGTTCCCCAAAGATCCTTCAGGAGTTTAAAATTGTTTTGACTGAAATGATTTACTACGCACAAATGTAGCTCCCTAAACTTGTATGTTAGGCAAATGCTCCATATATTTACCTTCAGGACACCCTGAGACCCTGTTTAATATCCCAAAATACTCAAACCTGCACAATTGTGTAACACAGAGCGCTATAAATAAAGAGAGTCTGGATTTGCGACAAAGGTTCTCTTGTCATCAAATGTGCTGCTCAGCACAAGTTTCTGTAAGATCCTGGAGAGGTGATGGTCAAGTGGCATTATTGCTAAACAATACATTCAGAGACTCAGGTCTGAGGACCCAGACTCAAATCCTACCGTGGCAGGTGATGGAATCAATTTTAAAAACCTGGAATTAAGAGTTGAACAACGATCATGAAAATGTAGTCAATTGCCAGAAAACCCCATCTGGTTCACTTACGTCCTTTAGGGAAAGAAACTGCCACCCTTACCTGATCAGGAATATGTGCGACTCCAGGCCTATAGCAATGTAGTTGACTCTTTACTGCCTTCTGGGCAAGTAGGGATGGGTAATAAATGCTGGCCTAGCCAGCAATGCCCATTTCCCATGAATGAATAAAGGAGAGAGGCACAATCTCATGGATAAATACCATACTGACTGATTTTCACAGTCAGAAGCATTGGCAAAACAGTAAGGCATTGATCTGCAACCCAACTACATAGCAACACAATTATAAATTACACCAAATAAACAGGAGTTGATTATTTATACCAATGTTTTACACTGAAACAACAATTATAAGAAATTTACCATCACTTCAAACTCCAAAAGAACAAGTGGTAAACACTGATAATCCTTTTCTCAAAATTGCTTTCAATAAAAGATAAAAACTCATTTCTTTAGAATTTGGAAAATCATTAAATGTGATTCTTTGTTGGTGCAATCTAAATTGATTCAATGCTGCCTTTTAATTAGAAACAGCATGATCCAATTAAACACAAGAAATATATTGGAAAGGTGCAAAGATCAAAGAACTAGCCCTAATATAGGTCACAATGCAAGATCCTGTGGCTGGCTTTAGTTATTAGTCAAATGCTTTCAAGTTGTAAGCTCATTTTCTTTAGCAAGGGAACAATTTGCATATTTGAGCCTACATTTTATTCTGCTGTACTCAGCAAACTGTACATTTTTTAATCAGGATGTGAGAGAAAATACAATGGAGCCAGGTAAATCATTAATTAACTAAAGGTCAGTAATAAAGATTGGCATTCAAAACTGCAAATTCAAAACAAAAGGTCATCTGGATTAAGTTTCCCTGTTCGTTTTTGTTTTACAAACACCAAACCCAATCATGTATCTCCATCTAAAAATGGATTGGGTATATTTTTAGATTTATTTCACATTATTTTATCTTAATGCTGATTGCTTCCCTCATTAAATCCTCTGGAGGATTAGCGATTTTCAGTCAGTGGTTATTCAGGCTTCACAAACACCAATAACTTGCCTAATCACTCACTCCTTTTATGCATGCCCACACCCGTCTTTAGCATAAAGACCACCTTTTCCCAGCTTCTATCAGGGTCACAGGATTTGAGATGGTGACTCTGTTTTCTCTCCACGGGTGTTGCCAGAACTACTGAATTTCTCTAAAAATTGGGGTTTTGTAACAATTTGTATTTAGCTGTAAACTTTAATATAATCAAACATCCCAAGGTGTTTCACAGAGAAGCAACAAAAAGGTGAGATTGAGCCACATAAGTAGATATTAGCTCAGTTGGCAAGAATCTTAGGTTAAAAATGGGGACTGCAGATGCTGGAAACCAGAGTCTAGATTAGCGTGATGCTGGAAAAGCACAGCAGGTCAGGCAGCATCCGAGGAGCAGGAAAATTGACGTTTCGGGCAAAAGTCCTTAATCAGGAATAAAGGCAGGGTGTCTACAGAGTGGAGAGATAAATGAGAGGAGGGTGGGGAGAAAGTAGCATAGATTACAATAGGTGAGTGGGGTTGGGGATGGAGGTGATAAGTCAGAGAGGAGGGTGGGGGAAGGTAGCAAAGTGACTTCCGCCACTCCTACTGCCGTTGTCACCACCACTTCCGCCCCCACCAGCGCCACTCACCTGCTTTCTGCTGACATGCCCGCCACAGACCCCACTGTCACTACACCCACCCCCCAGAACCCCGAGGGGAACACTACCCCTGCTCATGACTCCACTCCCATTCCCCCCACCATCACACCCACTCCAGTTACAGGTTCCGCCTCCACTCCCAGCTCTACACCCACACCATATCCCAGCTCCCAGCCCTGCCGAGTTTTCACCATCCCCGCAGACCTCCCCCTCACTGAGGACGAACGATCAGTCCTCAGCAAAGGACTCGCCTTTATCCCCCTCCATCCACGCATCAATGAATTTAATACACGCTGTGACGTCGAACAATTCTTCCTTCGTCTCCACCTCCGAGCTTACTTTCACAATCAGGATTCCCGCCCACCTTCCGAGGACCCCTTCGCCCATCTCCAACACACTGCATCCACCTGGACACCCCGCGCTGGCCTATTACCTGCCCTCGACCTCTTCATTTCCAACTGCCGCCGGGACATTAACCGCCTCAACCTGTCTACCTCACTCCCCCACTCCAACCTCTTACCCTCACAACGCGCAGCCCTCCAATCCCTCTGCTCCAATCCCAACCTCACCATCAAGCCAGCGGATAAAGGGGGCGCAGTGATAGTCTGGCGCACTGACCTCTACACCGCTGAAGCCAAACGTCAACTCGAGGACACCTCTTCCTACTACCCCCTCGACCATGACCCCACCCCCCATCACCAAACCATCATGTCCCAGACCATACAGAACCTCATCACCTCAGGAGATCTCCCACCCACAGCTTCCAACCTCATAGTCCGGGAACACCGCACTGCCCGGTTCTACCTCCTTCCCAAGATCCACAAGCCTGACCACCCTGGCCGACCCATTGTCTCATCATGCTCCTGCCCCACTGAACTCATCTCTACCTACCTCGACACTGTCCTATCCCCTCTAGTCCAGGAACTCCCCACATACATTCGAGACACCACCCATGCCCTCCACCTCCTCCAAGATTTCCGTTTCCCCAGCCCCCAAAGCCTCATCTTCATCGTGGATATCCAATCCCTCTACACCTCCATCCGCCATGACCAGAGTCTCCAAGCCCTCCGTTTTTTCCTCTCCAGACGTCCCCAACAGTACCCTTCCATCGACACTCTCATTCGTTTGGCTGAACTGGTCCTCACCCTTAACAATTTCTCCTTCGAATCCTCCCACTTCCTCCAGACCAAAGGGGTAGCCATGGGCACACGTATGGGCCCCAGCTATGCCTGTCTCTTTGTTGGCTACGTAGAGCAGTTGATCTTCCGTAATTACACCGGCACCACTCCCCACCTCTTCCTCCGCTACATTGATAACTGCATTGGCACCACCTCGTGGTCCCGCAAGGAGGTTGAGCAATTCATCAACTTCATCAACACATTCCACCCTGACCTTAAATGTACCTGGACCATCTCTGACACCTCCCTCCCCTTCCTGGACCTCTCCATCTCCATTAATGACGACCGACTTGACACTGACATTTTTTATCAACCCACCGACTCCCACAGCTACCTGGATTACACCTCTTCCCAACCTACCTCTTGCAAAAATGACATCCCGTATTCCCAATTCCTCCACCTCCGCCAGATCTGCTCCCAGGAGGACCAGTTCCACCACAGAACACACCAGATGGCCTCCATCTTTAGAGACCGCAATTTCCCTTCCCACGTGGTTAAAGATGCCCTCCAACGCATCTCGTCTACATCTCGCACCTCCGCCCTCAAACCCCACCCCTCCAACCATAACAAGGACAGAACGCCCCTGGTGCTCACCTTCCACCCTACCAACCTTCGCATAAACCAAATCATCCACCAACATTTCCGCCACCTCCAAACAGACCCCACCACCAGGGATATATTTCCCTCCCCACCCCTTACCGCCTTCCGCAAGGACCGTTTCCTCCGTGACTACCTGGTCAGGTCCACGCCCCTCTACAACCCACCCTCCCATCCTGGCACCTTCCCCTGCCACCGCAGGAACTGTAAAACCTGCGCCCACACCTCCTCCCTCACCTCTATCCAAGGCCCTAAAGGAGCCTTCCACATCCATCAAAGTTTTACTTGCACATCCACTAATATCATTTATTGTATCTGTTGCTCCCGATGCGGTCTCCTCTACATTGGGGAGACTGGGCGCCTCCTAGCAGAGTCTTTAGGGAACATCTCCAGGACACCCGCACCAATCAACCACACCGCCCCATGGCCCAACATTTCAACTCCCCCTCTCACTCTGCCGAGGACATGGAGGTCCTGGGCCTCCTTCACCGCCGCTCCCTCACCACCAGACGCATGGAGGAAGAACGCCTCATCTTCCGCCTCGGAACACTTCAACCCCAGGGCATCAATGTGGACTTCAACAGTTTCCTCATTTCCCCTTCCCCCACCTCACCCTAGTTCTAAACTTCCAGCTCAGCACTGTCCCCATGACTTGTCCGGACTTGTCCTACCTGCCTATCTCCTTTTCCACCTATCCACTCCACCCTCTCCTCCCTGACCTATCACCTTCATCCCCTCCCCCACTCACCCATTGTACTCTATGCTACTTTCTCCCCACCCCCACCCACCACTAGCTTATCTCTCCATGCTCCAGGCTCACTGCCTTTATTCCTGATGAAGGGCTTTTTCCCGAAACGCCGATTTCGCTGCTCCTTGGATGCTGCCTGAACTGCTGTGGTCTTCCAGCACCACTAATCCAGAATCTGGTTTCCAGCATCTGCAGTCATTGTTTTTACCTCGAAGGTAGCAAAGAGTACAATGGGTGAATGTGGGTGGGGATAAAGGTGATAGGCAGGCAGGACAGGTCATGAGGGCGGTGCTGAGCTGGAAGGTTGGAGCTGGGGTGAGGTGGGTTAAGGGGAAATGAGGAAACTGGTGAAATCCACATTGATGTCATGGGGTTGAAGTGTTCCGAGGCGGAAGATGAGGCGTTCTTCCTCCTGGCGTCGGGTGGTGAGGGAGCAGCGGTGGAAGAGCCCCAGGACCTGCATGTCCTAAGATGAGTGGGAGGGGGAGTTGAAATGTTGGGCTACAGGGCGGTGTGGTTGATTGGCGCGGGTGTCCCAGAGATGTTCCCTAAAGCGCTCTGCTAGGAGGCGTCCAGTCTCCCCAATGTAGAGGAGACCACATCGGGATACAATAAATGATATTGGTAGATGTGCAGGCAAAACTTTGATGGAATCGAAGGATCCTTTGGGGTCTTGGATGGAGGTGAGGGAGGAGGTGTGGGCGCAGGTTTTGCAATTCCTGCGGTGGCAGGCGAAGGTGCCAGGAAGGGAGGGTGGGTTCTTGGGGGTCGTGGACCTGGCCAGGTCGTCACGGAGGGAATGTTTTTTGCAGAAAGCGGAAATGGGTGGGGAGGGAATTATATCCCTGGTGGTGGGGTCAGTTTGGAGGTGGCGGAAATGTCGTTGGATGATGTGGTTTATGCGAAGGTTGGTAGGGTGAAAGGAGAATATTCTAGAGCTTCGTTAAACAACAATTGCAGCAATAGTACACCAATTACAGTCATGAAAGCTAAATGTTCTAAGAGTTAAGATGGATGCTATGCACCTTAGGTCTAGCTAGCAGAAGCTCGAGTCTTCTTATGTTAATACAAACTAATTTATTATCTACTTTAGAAACTATGTACAACATTGCAATTATATTCCTGACCCCTTTCACATCCATGTGAGGTCTCCCTTCTCCTGTGATCTGTGACATGATTACAATGGATGATATTCCCTCCACTCATCCAGCCACTAACTCTTTCAGAACCCTTTTAGAACAATATATTATTCCAAAGAGATGAAGGTAGAAGAACACAACTCAAAGAGGTACTGGACTAGAGAGGACTGCAAAGATAGGTAAAGGAGATACCATGGGCTTAATTGTTATTCAATGATCATGAATATTCAAGAGTTGAGAAAAAGAATTCTAAAATTTTGACAGGAAGTTAGTGAGTACAAAGGTGACAAATGTAAATTAAGCCATGAGAGTGGAGGTTTGAATCACCAAAAAACTTAGTGATGGTACAAATATGTGGCTGCAAGTTCATTTCAGGATTATACATTACTTCGAGTTGTGAACAAACTGGTGTTGCCTGGGAGAGGGACAGAGTCAGTCACTAGTGAACAGATTGTGGACCACAGACTGAAACAATGGTTTAATTCATCTTAATATTTAATCAAAAGAATTGTTTTCTCATCCAGGACTGAATGTTAAAACAGCAAAAACAAAGCTTGTATTAGTTAGCAAGGTGATCTGAATATTCAAGACATGAAATGGTGATTTTTCATTTCATAAAGCAATCGCCTGAGAATAATTTCTAATACTTTTATTAGAGAAGCATCATCTTCCTCACCTTTGATGGTTTGCATTGCCTTTTACAGGCTTTGTATGTAAATTATTTAATCGGAAGCATTGATGATTAACTGATGGTGGTTTTAGAAAAAGATACTACCGTGATTTGATGATGGGGAAAAGAACATTCAATTGTATGTAAGAGCACTTATTGGTATATAAAATATAAGGTACTAAGATGCTGCTGTGGTGCAGCAGTAATGTACATAACTCTGAGGCAGGAGGTCTTTGTTGAAGCTCCACCTGCTCCAGATGTGTATAGTAACATCCCTGAGTTGGTTAATTAGAAAATAAGTTAAAGGAATATGAACGATCAGTAAAGTAGATTTTGTTTCTCAGGCAGGCTTCAAGAGCAAATCAAGAGAAAACCAAGCATTTCATTTCCTGAGCACTTACGGGGTTGGAAATGGGTTTGAAAAACCTATCAGCCGTGATCGAATGGCAGAGCAGACTCGATGGGCTAAATGGTTTAATTTCTGCTCTTATGTCGTATAGTCATGTATTATCCAGAAACAATGTACATTCAAAATTATTTTTATAGTACAGGATTAGTTGTGTAAGTGTGGTAGCCATCTAAGTGTTGCAAGGTTATACATTCATGGTGCCTTAAAATGGTTAACATGTGCATGGTCTGTTTGAGTACATTCAAATATGTTTCAGTAGAGGGATCATTGCACAGAAACATAGGATGATAGAAATGGAAAAGAGCTCAACTCCAACACATCTGAGCACTTTGCAGGTCAACCATGACCACCTGCCTTCCCCCATATCACTCAAGCAATTCTCTGCCGAGAAACACACCGATGAAAACATTGCAAGGTTTATTCATAGCGTATTAAAAGGCAACTTACTCCTTTGACGCCAAGGTCAGCAAACTCCTACAGGACCGTTTTATCATCCCAGTTTTATTTTAAATTGCTGGCTTTCATGCTGGTAAAGTCAAAGAGACAAATCAGCTGTTGTTAGTGTTTAATCCAAGTTGGAGCCTCCTTCAAATACTTTAATCTACCTCAACCCTGTTTCGACCCAATTTTAATTTCACTCATGCTGATGTGACCTAACATGGTATGGGCAAAATATAAATGTGTTGACAGATGCTTAATTATCCAGACTCAGAATTTATTAACACAATGATGCACTTTATTGGCACCTGAGTAATCATATGAGTACCAGGCAGATAATTTTCGAATTATTTAATATAAGTAGAGTCTCGAACAGAATTAATGTGTTTCATTATTTACCTTGATCAAAGTGTGAGATCTTGGTGTTTTTAACTCCCAGGATCATTTTGTTCCAATTCAAATAATTTCCCACAGCAGCCTTTGTGAATTTCAAACATAATGTGTATTTTTACTTTCTCCACAGATTTTTTAATATGACATCTTACACAAAACATCTTACATGTACAAAGGATAGATACATGTACAAAGTTGTAATGTGTTCAGTCACTTTCGTGGCGGATTTGCAGTTATTTAGCTGAATGGATATCTTAGCTGGAACAGTGGTTTTATAACAGTGGGATACTTTCTTTAGTTGACGAGCCAGGAATGCAGCTTTCAGGTGAACTTCTCGTTAGAATGGGTTCAATCTCCCACTTTCAAGGTTTGGATGTTGACGTTGGCAGCATTGTATTGGTGTGGCGCTGGAAAAGCACAGCAGGTTAGGCAGCATCTGAGGAGCAGGAGAGTATTGTATTGATTCAATTGGTATTGATTCAATGGCTTTTCAGATGGCCTTTCAGATGCTATCTTGCAAGATTTATTTCTCCAATCTGAACAGCTTCTGTATTTATTTTTAAATCCAGGTCACAAACATGGCTGTCTCAACCATCTGACCAATTATTGAATTCAACATCTTTCTTCCAAACCAGTAGTAAGGACCGATACACATGTGTTATGGGGTAGCCATTCATCTTTTAAAAGATTGAAACTGCCAGGGTTGTCTTAATCAAATTTCCATTCAATTCAAATTACCCTTTAAAAGCTTCCGTGAATGGACATTAAGCTTTGATGTATCTCCAGCCCAGGATGACGACATAATGGTCTTGTTCTGTTCACAGATCTCTATTAGCAAAAGGTCTTGAGTTTCATTAGTGACTGGGGTTGTCCATATTTTCCAGAGCTATTTGGCTAATTTTCATCGCTTATCTGGAGTCAGTTTTGTGAAAAAGTCACCTGATGAGTTGTCAACCATCTTAAAGGAATTTGTTCATTTTAAAAATATAGTATTAAAATTTGCAATACCTTCACGCCTGTAATGCATGATCGGGTTAGGGATACATGAAGGACACTATTAGGAAAGATGGCTATTGGCTTGTACATATTTTCAGTCTTCATTTTCCTCTTTTTCCTCACAAGTGAAGTATAACGATATATTTTAAAAATATGGTATAACAGCTCCATCACCCTGTGTTCTTTCAAAGTACTGACAGTTATGACATGTTTCAGAAATGGATTGTTTAAAAAAGTAAGAAAGCAATTTGAATATGATACTTTCTAAACATTACAGGAATCTTGTGTGTTGTCTGTATGAAGCTTTGTCTGACAGTTTATTATGATGTTTAAGGTACTTTGTAAAAGAGATACACTGCCAAGACTGACATTCCATCTGATCTGTACATTCAATGGTTCTTGTAATAGTTCCTTTGAGAGCTATAGAATAACTGGGAGGTTTCTGCAGACTTCACCTAATCTGTTACTTTTATTGATCAAAAAAAAATCTTTGGTACGCAGGGGAGGTGATGGCCCAGTGATATTATTGCAAGACTATTAATCTAAAAACTCAGGCTAATGTTTTAGGGACTCAGATTTGAATCCTGCCACAACAAATGGTGGACTTTGAATTCAGCAATATTTCAAAAATATCTGGAACTAAGAGTCTATTGATGACCATGAATCCATTGTTAATTGTCAGAAAACTCCATCTGTCTCACTAATGTGCTTCAGAGAAAGAAATCTGCCACCTCACTTGCTCTAACCTACATGTGCCTCCAGAAACACAGCAATGCCCTCAACTGCCCTCTGAAATAGCCCAGCAAGCCACTTGTATCAATCGTTACAAAGTCTCAACAAAGAAATGAAACTTGACATCAATCTAGGCACTGGAAAAGACAATGGCAAAAGCAGCCCTGTCAACTCTGCTAAGTCCTCCTTAATAACATATAGGAGCCAGTACCAAAATTGGGAGAGCTGTCTCAACAGCCTGATATAATCATACTCAAAGAATCATTCCTTACAGTCAATGTCCCAGACCCACCACCAACATGGGTGGCACCGTGGCACAGTGGTTAGCACTGCTGCCTCAAGCGCCAGAGACCCAGGTTCAATTCCCACCTCAAGCGACTGACTGTGTGGAGTTTGCATATTCTCCCAATGTCTGCGTGGATTTCCTCCGGGTGCTCTGGATTCCCCCACAGTCCAAAAATGTGCAGGTTAGGTGAATTGGCCATGCTAAATTGCCCGTAGTGTTAGATGAAGGGGTAAATGTAGGGGATTGTGCTTAGACGGGTCGGTGTGGACTTGTTGGGCCGAAGGGCCTGTTTCCACACTGTAAGTAATCTAATCCTTTGATATGTTGCGACCAGCAGCCAGGAATCACCCAGCAAAGGTAGCAGCACAGTGGTACACAATTGAGATGGAGTTGCACTTGCCCTGGAAGTCCTCAACATTGACTCCAATCTCATGGCTTCAGGTTAAACATAGACAAGGAAGCCTCCTGCTGGTTACCATGCACTGTCCTCCCTACTGTCTTCCATGTTGAACAACACTTGCAAAGGCTCAAAATGTACTCTGGATGAGGGATTTCAAGGTCTGCCATGAAAAATGGCTTGGTGGCAGCATTATTGATAAAACTGGCTGGGTCCTAAAGAGCACAGCTGCTAGGCTAGGTCTACAGCAGGTGGTGAAGGAACCAACAAGAGGGAAAATCATTACAGATTTCATCTTCACCGATCTGCTGGCTGCACAGGCTTCTGTCCATGGCAGGACTGGTAAGAGTGCCCACTGTACAGGAATGAAGTCCTTCTTTCACTTTGACAATACCCTCCAAGGTGTTGTGTGGCACTATGACTGTACTAAATGGGACAGACTTCAAACAGATCCAGAAAATCAAGTCTGGGCATCCATGAGGTACTGTGGGCAATTAATGGCAGCAGAATTGTACTCCAGCACAATCTACAACCTCATGGCCCAGTATGTCCTCTATTTAGCCATTATCATCAAGCCAAGGGATCAACCCAGGTTCAGTGGAGAGTGCAGGAGGACATGCCAAGAGCAGCACCATGCATACCATGAAAAAAAAAATGAGTGTTAGTCTGTTGAAGCTGGCAAACTGGACTACTTGCATGCCAAACAGAATAAGCATCAAGTTATGGACAGAGCCAAGCAATCCTATAACCAATGGATGACATTGTACTTCTACTGTCCTTCCATATCCAGCAGTGAATGGCGGTGCACAATTGAACAACTCACTGGAGGAGGAGGTTTCACAAATATCCCCGTCCTCAATGATGGAAAAATGCAACATCAGGTTAAATAATGAGACTGAAACTTTTGCAGGAATCTTTAGCCAGAAGTACCAAGTGGATAATTCATCTCACCTCTTCCAGTGGTCCCCAGATACTTGTCTTCAGGCAATTCAGTTCTCTCCACATGATATCAAGAAATGGTTGGAAGAGCTATGTGCTCTGACAACTTTCTGGCATAAGTACTGAAGACTTGTACTCCAGAACATGCCACTGCCCTAATCAAGTTGTTACAGTACAGTTACAACATTGGCAACTACCTGACAACCTGAACACAAAAAAAAGGACAAATCCATTACAGCCAATTACCTCCCCTTCAGTCTACTCTCAAGCATCAGTAAAATCGTGGAAGGTGTCATCAATCTTGCTATCAAGCAGCAGCTACTCAGCAATAAACTTATCAGTGACACCCAGTTTGTGTTCTGCCAGAGGCACTGAGTTCCTGTCCTCATTTACAGCCTTTGTCAAACATGGATAAAAGAGATGAATTCTTGAGGTTGGGTGAGAGTGACAATCAAGGCTACATTTGACCAAGTGTGATAGCAAGGCATCCTGGCAAAACTGGAATCAATGGGAATCAAGGTACAACTGCTGGTTAGAGTCAGACCCGGCACATAGAAAGATGGTTGTGATTGTTGGAGTTCAGTCAGCTCAGCTCCAGGACATTTCTGCAGGAGTTCCTCAGGATAGTGTCCTCAGTCCAATCTTCTTCAGTTGCTTCAACAATGACCTTCTGTCCATTATAAAGTCAGAAGTGGGGATGTTCACCAATGATTGCAACATGTTCAGCACCATTCATGACTCCTCAGATACTGAAGTCCATATTCAAATATAATTAGATCTGAACAGTATCCAGTATTAGGCTGAAAAGTGGCAAGTAACATTCGCATGCCACAAATGCCAGATAATGACCATTTCCAATAAGAGACGATCTAACCAAGACCCTTTGACATCCAGTGGTTAAATCATCACTGAATCCCACTTTATCAACATCTTTAGGGTTACCATAGATCAGAAACTCAACACATAAACACAGTGACTACAAGAGCAGGTCAGATCTAAGAATACTGCGGCAAGTAACTCGGCTCCTGACTCCTCAAAGCCTGTCCATCATCTACAAGGCACAAGTCAGGAGTGTGATGGAATACTCCCCAATTGCCTGGATGAGTGAAGCTCCAGCAACATTCAAGGAAATTGACACCATCCAAGACAAAGCAACCCACTTGACTGGAATCACATTCACAAGCATCCAGTCCCTCCACCCCCAATGCTCAGTAGCAGCAATGTGTACAATCTACAAGATGCACTGCAGAAATTCACCAAAGATCCTCAGACAGAACTTCCAAATCCATGACCATTTCCATCGAGAAGGATAAGTCCAGCAGATCCATGGGAATATCACCACCTTGAAGTTTCTTTCTGACTTGGAAATATATTGCCATTCTTTCACTGTTGCTGGGTCAAAATCCTGGAACGTCCCTCCTCAGGGCATTGTGGTCTACCTACAGCATGTGGGCTACAGCCAATTGGATCTTCCTGCTACTCCCAAATGCTAGCATTGGACACAGACCATAGAATTTTTGAGAAAGGTCTGAAGAGGGGGATAAAAGGGCAACTTTTTGCATCTTCTATAACAGTGTCAGATTACAACAGGATCTGGACCAGATAAGCCAATGGGCTGAGAAGTGGCAGATGGAGTTTAATTCAAATAAATGCAAGGTGCTGCATTTTGGGAAAGCAAATCTTAGCAGGATTTATACACTTAATGGTAAGGTCCTAGGGGGTGTTGCTGAACAAAGAGACCTTGGAGTGCAGGTTCATAGCTCCTTGAAAGTGGAGTCGCAGGTAGATAGGATAGTGAAGAAGGCGTTTGGTATGCTTTCCTTTATTGGTCAGAGTATTGAGTACAGGAGTTGGGAGGTCATGTTGCGGCTGTACAGGACATTGATTAGGCCACTGATGGAATATTGCGTGCAATTCTAGTCTCCTTCCTATCAAAAAGATGTTGTGAAACTTGAAAGGGTTCAGAATAGATTTACAAGTATGTTGCCAGGGTTGGAGGATCTGAGCTACAGGGAGAGGCTGAACAGGCTGGTGCTGTTTTCCCTGGAGCATGGAGGCTGAGGGGTGACCTTATAGAGATTTATAAAATTATGAGGGGCATGGATAGGATAAATAGACAAAGTCTTTTCCCTGGGATCAGGGAGTCTAGAACTAGATGGCATAGGTTTAGGGTGAGAGGAGAAAGATATAAAAGAGACCTAAGGGGCAACATTTTCATGCAGAGGATAGTACGCGTATGGAATGAGCTGCCAGAGGATGTGGTGGAGGCTGGTACAATTGCAACATTTAAGAGGCATTTGGATGGGTATATGAATAAGAAGGGTTTGGAGGCTTATAGGCCGGGTGCTGGCAGGTGGGAGTAGATTGGGTTGGGATATCTGGTTGGCGTGGGCGGGTTGAACCGAAGGGTCTGTTTTTATGCTGTACATCTATATGAGTCTATGACTCTAGTGTCTCAGGAGAGCAAGTTTAATTGATTTTTTTTTTAATTGTTTATGCTAAAAATTTGTGAATCAAAAATCGCTCTTCAAACTCATCAAAAGTCAAACCTATCACTTCCTGCTTGGGGTGAGTCTGTTTCTGAGGCAATGCTTTAAAAGGGGAAAATATTTCTTGGGGAAAATGTTCATGTTCCAGCATTTTCAAGTGAACAAATGCTTATGCATTGAAGGCAGAACAAAAACAGATTCTGAAAAAAATGATTAAGCAGTTAGTGGTGAAACAACATAATCACTTAAGATGAACAAAATTTATGGTCCAGATTAATGGCAATGACTGAATATAATGATCATACATTGGTTCCTGATTAAAAAGCACTGTGTTATCACAGTGAAGGGCAAGACAGGCCTTGAATGAGAGTTGACTTTGTATTTTCACAAATAATCACCAGTTTCCCAGGGGAAATGTTCTACAGGACCAATAAAGTCGAGGAGAGTCATGGAACCTTTTAAAGGTCAGACAAAGGAGAGTAACAGCTCTGTGAGTTCATTGTATTCACACAACAGTCAGCAGCAAGGTCAGTGGTGTTCGTTTTTTATCCTTTTCTTTAATTTTCATTCTCGATTATTGTCCACCTTTAAAAAGGGTAATGGTTAATCTTTGGACTGCCTGCATTACGTGCTTTCAAATTCTCATGGAAAGTATATGTTTGCATTTTTTAACACTTTAGTTCACCTCAGAGTATGGAGATTAAGGTGAAATTTTAATAAAGAAGTGCAATGGGATAAATAAGTAACCAGCAGCAAGACTTAAATTCAAGATTGAGCACTTTAGAAGATGCCCCTTTCAGAAGCTGTGAACTTTTAAGAAGAAAACTAACTTTGCTAAATTGTTCTGCAAATAAACTCAAATTTTCCAAGTGACGTTATATTACACCAGTGTTTTTGCATCTATCCCCTAAGTTCATACGTTAGTTTAAAACATATTGGGAAAACTCTCAAGCAGTGCGTGAATTGCAGCGAAGACTGGTAAGGTATAGGCCACATCATAAAGAAGGCAAGTTGTTTTATAGGTAACATTTGCTTCATATGATCTCCCGGACTGATTATAATTGTCTGAGGGGGTCGGAGTTGAATTTTGCAGACCTTTATAGTTTTTATATTGTCACTGGGTTTCCTTTCCCTGGTGTCTTGTATCTTCCAGGAAATGACTGATGGGGGATAAAGGGATGAGGAGAAAAAATACTTCAGCCATCATATTCTGGAGCAGGTCTGATACTCTCTTCTATAGCGTCAGGGATGATCAAATTCAAATGGCCTTTTCCTGACTATTAACTGCATATCCAAAATGTTGTTTACTATAAAGTTACCTCAGTGTGTCTTGCTGCCATCTATAGCATAACTAAGCATGCTGCTACACAATAAAGGATGATATGATCAATGTCTGTCAACACGTATCATCAATATCTTTCTGACAATGAATGTTATTTAAGCATTGCCAAGCCTGTGAACAGAAGCTCTTGTTTTAAAGCGTTCCCTCCACTTCCCTGCCAAAAGATTACTTGTAATTTTAGGCTTTAATTCAATAAACTAAACAGATCAAGTGACAAGGTGTTATCCTTCTATGTTAACAAGAAATGGTCATGCATAATCCTCGGGTTTATTGATTTTTGTAAAGTCGAGCTATATCTAGAACCATCCAGCTCATGAATTATAGAATAAAACCTTGGGTTTGGAAAAATAGTATGAAATAGTCATTTCAAAGGACAAAAATATTGGATGTTACCAGGTGTGGAAATCTTTAAAAATAAAAGTCAAAATAGATTTGTGCACTATGTATAGACTAATTAAAGGATGATATTCACAATTGGACAAATGGAGATTGAGCTTGATATCATCACATGCTTCTCTCCTCTGCAAAATTAATAATTCTCCACAGGGTATGGTTCCACGTGCACGCTTTCCAAAGTTACTTTTCTGGAATATTTTTTACCTAAGTTATCCAGGGTATTGATAAAACTTACCACCTTAACTAGCTAAGCGAGTTCATTATAGATTAGTAATCAAGTACATTCATTATATCATTCTTACCTGGAATTACTAGTTTTGGTCTGGTTAAAATGGAAATGGATAAATTATAATCTAAAACTGCTTCCTTTTATTTGAAGAAGGGTCACTGGACTTGAAATATTAACTTTGCTTTCTCTCCAGAGATGCTGAGTTTCTTCAGCAGTTTCTGTTTTTGCGTGGTAATCTCTGTGACTACAAAGATCATGAGGGGCTGATGGCCTTCTGCTCAACAGCAAGCCTTCCCTGTAAATTACATCTCAAACAGTGTGTATTTTTCCCTTTCAAGAATACACTAGGATAGAGTGTTAAAAAGCCAGTTTCCAGTCCATTGGAGGGTGTTAGTGTATTTGAATGCCTTGATATGTACCAGCTTAGGTTTTAGGGTTGGAGTGCTATGGAGGCCACAGTCATATAACTAACACCATGAAATCATAGAATCTTTAAAGTGCAGAAAGAGGCATTTCAGCCTATCAGGTCTGCACAGACTCTCGAAAGAGGATCCCACCCAGACCCAAGCCCCACGACATGCCTGTAACCCTACATGGGGCTTTTACCATAGCTAACCCACCTAACCTGCACATCCATGGAGGCAATTTTTAGCATGGCCAATCCACCTAATCTGAAAATCTATGGACCATTGGAGGAAACCCAAGCACCCAGAGGAAACCCACACAGCCACAGGGAGAACGTGCAAACTCCACCATTCACCGTGGTGCCTCAGGCAAAGGCCTGCTCTCACTTCACATTCTGCAAACAAGAGAAAAGGAATCAGGAGAACAAAAGGTCTCTCACCCTTCAATTCTGGAATTCAATCTCAGTGAAAAGGAAGTAGAATGACAGAATCGCAAGCAATCTGTAAAAATTAAAGTTTGAGAAAATGGCTGTTTAGCTGCCATCATCCATGTTATTGATGATCTCCACTGGAAAGGCATCAATGATCAACTATCTTCAATGTTCTTCGCTCGGGGATTGATGCACATTTGTGTTCCATTTTAACTTTTTTGGGGTTCATCTCACATTTGTTATGTGTGCATTTGGTTTGCGTTATGAATTTCTTTGTTGTTTTATAATTAAGTACCTCACTCTTTGTTAAGAAAGACTGGTTAGATTGGTTCATCTGAAAACATTAGTTCACCTGGGTGAGGGAAAAGATATTCCCACAGGAAGGAATGCTTTTACGACTGATATTGTTGCAAGCAAACAAGGAGTTGGGTAAATAAAGAGGGAGAGCCAGTTCATTCCTCTTCGCTTGTGAGTTTAACAGTTTGGGGTATCCCATCTGGAATCTGCACATGTATCTGTCTGAGTGCCTCCAAAATGTTGCTATCGTCTCTACTTCTAATCGTAATCTCATTGAAATTGTAATCTTATTGTATTAATTTCCTCTCCTCTTTTTGCCCTTGATCATTTAATAACTTTGGATGCCATTAGTATTTTCTACCATGAGGACTGATACAAATTATTTATTCGACTCCTCTGTCATTTCCCCAAGCTCATTCTCCAAGGGGCTCAAATTCACTTTAGCATCCCTCCTCCGTTTTACACATTTAAAGAAACTCTTGCTCCCATTTTGATATAATTTGCAAGTTTACCCTCAATGTTAATGTTCTCTCTCTTTATTTTGGTCATCTTTTGTTGGTTTCTAAAATATACCCAGTCCTGTGGTTTACCACTAATCTTTGCCACATTGGTGTTACCCCTCATTGGCAACGTAATGGCATGGCAGCAATAGAGTGGCAATGTTCATGGCACATACCCTCCTCACCAATCAAAGCATGCACCTCCAGGACTGTTTTCATCAGAGAATCCTGATCAATGTTGATGAATAGTCCCTGGACATGATGACCAGACCTCTGACTTTGATCTTTGTAGCTCCCTGACTGATGACACGCAATTTCTTTGACTGTTTGCGATGACCCTAACTGACTGACTATTCTCCACTCCTCAGACTGTGTTGGACATGTCCCCTGACCCGTGCCCTGCCTGAGCAAATGAGCCACTCCTCTGAGCTGTGTACACACTGTGACTGATAGTTCTGGGGTGCACTGATAAACAGCAGCCTTCTTTGCCTGGACTGAGGAATAGCTCCCACCCACTTTTGGACATGGCCATTTGTTTAAATAAACATGCAGTTGTTTTGCTGCACAGGCAGCTGGTATATGCTATAGATGTTCAACATTGCAATCAGTCTTATAGCAGGACATTCTTCCCCCACCATCTGGACAGATTCTCTAATACACAGCCTACCCGTGTTCCTGCGCAAAACAGCACATGAGACAATGATTCTGCCGGAGCTTAATGGTGAATAGGCAAGGTGCTCTGAGGCATGGATGCTGCCATGATGCAGAAGGTCACTAAGTAAGTGAGCACAAACTGAGCAAGTGATCAGCCCTGAGATGCAGCCTGGTCCACTCTGTGTGCTGACTGCCTGTCGCTGTGCACAAAGTGTCCTCACAGTGGCCTTTGGATGCAAGTTGCCAGTGCACCCTGCAATGTAGATCTGTGCAACTGGATTGGAGAGGTGCTATGGAGAGTTTGACAATTATAGGATTCCAATGTCAATGAACAAGGGGTACATGTGACAGATGCCCATGGAACATATTCTGAGATGCTGATGCATGGTGACTAACATGGAGACACCTGGATTCTACTATGCCAGGTGGGGTGATAGGATAAAAAAATCAATATTAATGAGGTGAGATGTGCAACTAATAAGGTAGTTGACTTGCGATAATCTCCCCCTTTATTGGCATCTTTTACTTGCTAAGTGAGAACCTTGCCTTGATGTCAGATTTAACAAGTTGCTCCTGATATTGAGATGTGCCTCACTGCATTTCTGGTTTAATTCCAGCACATTTCCTACCATAGCCTACGTGGTGCAGGCCTCGATAAAATTCTATCGTCTATCTTAATTCATGGAATCAAAGAATGGTTACAGAATGGATGAGACTGTTCAGCTCATAGTGTTTGTGCTAGCCCTCTGAAGGAGAAATTCACTCTGATTCACTCCCTTGCCTTCACAATGATTTTTTTTCCCATTCCAGATAAAGACACAAACCCTTTTTGAAAGCCTCCACTCATCCTGCTTCCATCACACTCACATGTAGGTGCCTTCCTGATCCAAGCCACTCGCTGCATGAAAATGGTTTTCGTTATTCTGCTATTGCTTTCTTTGTCAGTGAATAAATCTGTGGCCTCTGCTTCTCAATCTTTCCACCAATAGTAATAGTTTATCCCTATATATCTCCTTCAGTCTGCTTCACATTGATCCTAAGCTGATATACACTCCTCCCGTCTGCTTCACATGATCCTGCCTTTGTTCATGTTCCTCCTCACCTGTTTCACACACCTCCCACGCATCATCACTCCACCTACCTTTCCCACATCCACCTATCACCATCCTGCCTACCTTTCCTCCAGCTCCACCACCCCTCCCTTTATTTATTTCTGAGCTCCCTTACCCCTCCCCAGTCCTGATCCAAAACATTGACCTTCCCCTATTGTTGTTTGACCTGCTGTGTCTTTCCACTCCACACTTTATCGACTCTGACTTCCAGCATCTGCAGTCCTCACTTTCTCCCACAATGCATATTGTGGCCTGGCTGAGATCTTTATTCCATCAGTCTTTGACTCAGACTCACAGCATTAGACTAAGTTAAAGTTAATGTATGGAGCAATTGCAACGTCCAATTCTCGGGTTTATAGCATTCCAAACTGGGGTCGTTTATTTAGTAATCCTTCTGTACATCTCACACAGTGTATGAAACACCGTGGAAGAACCTGCATCAATTGGTTGTCAAAGGCAAGAGAGGGTGTAGTAAAAACATGACGTTAACAGTCATGTTGGGGAAGGTAGCTATAACATCAATATCCAAGTCAATAAGGAAGAAGATACTAAGCCTGTTCGAATTAGGATTAAATCTACCTTCTGTTTTGAAATATTAAAAATAAACATAGCAGTTAGAAATATCAAAGGCATGTGTAAAATCAATTCATCTCCTATTGTCTATAATCCACCCTGGGGCAGGAAACTACTATAACTAAAATCTAAAATGCAATAAGATCTTTAATAAATTAACACTCCATAAATGTTATATTCCTTCTTGCATTACTGTGTTCTCAAAATGTGTTACAGCCTTAAAGAAACCCTTAAAACTAAATGTATCACAGTCTAACTGTCTGATTGGAGTGACAATGTGGCTTGAAATCCCTGCGAGAGTGAAGTGTTGTCACTTGCAAAGACCAGAAGCACACAAACCCCATAGGAATTCTATTATTGAATGAGACAGAGAGGAAGATCAATTAATAGAGTGTTCAACCCAAAGCCTTGCTGCCAAAGGGCTGGATTAACCTCACAATGATCCCTGCCAAATTTGACTGACCCGACTTTAATTTTGTGCTGACAGAGCTCCCAAAGGAAAGGTGCTTCCAGCATATTGTGGGGAGTTTCAATTGCTTCACAAAGTCATTCCTGTCGTGGCTTGGAATCCTTTTGACAGAATTGATCGGCTCAAACTCAAGTTACAAGAAGGAAACTTGCACTAACTTATAGAATGGCTAAATAAAACTATCCTCTGGCTGCCAACAGACTATTTGGAAGAATATCACAGAGGAGTGATTATTTTCTACAAAGTGTGGTCTTTCCCTCTCTGATACAGCCAGTGATGTGCCCCTGAAGCCCACAGGCATCCTGTCTATGGTTTCAGATGGATGGTCTTTCCGAAATGTTGCTGACCTCATCTATTCACACTTTGTTTCCAAAGTGATTAGATTAGATTCCCTACAGTATGGAAACAGGCCCTTCGGCCCAACAAGTCCACACCGACCCTCCGAAGAGTAACCCACCCAGACCCATTCCCCTACATTTACCCCTGACGAATGCATCTAACACTATGGGCAATTTGACATGGCCACTTCACCTAACCTGCACATTTGGATTGTGGGAGGAAACCGGAGCATCCAGAGGAAACCCACGCAGACATAGGGAGAAAGTGCAAACTCCACACAGACAGTCGCCTGAGGTTGGAATCAAACCCAGGCCCCTGCGCTGTGAGACGGAAGTGCTAACCACTGAGCCACCATGCCGCCACGTATTTCCCTGCAGATTCTGCTTTTCTTCCTAGCCCAGTATCTAGATTCAGCAGAAACTAAATTGGGTTTTTGTGAAAAAAAGTAACACCACTTACTGTGGCTGGGGTTAACATGACCTAATGAATATAAAGTGTGAATTGTGCTAGCTGATTGACATGTTCTTCAAAGATGCCAAAGCAGGCCTGTTTTTTTCAGAATGTATCCATCCTCAAGATACCATGTGAGCCTTAAGGGATACAACACAACTCTGTTTTCTTCCACAGATACTATTACCATCATGTCTATAGAAAACATCCTTTTGTTTTGTTATACCCAGAGTTGCCAACAAGAAGCAACAGTGGCATAAAGAAAATCTTTTTATATTACACAAGGAGTGACTAGGATCTGAAAGACAACTTTGATCCTTTACAAGGTAGGTGTCAAGATTACTAATTACATCATTTTGTATATGATGTTATCTGATAATAGAAGAGTTTCATGAAGCCAAAATTGAGAAATCTTTGGAAATAAAACAACAAAATCTCCTAGCAACAATGTTTTTTTTTGCAGGGGTCATCAGTGTTGATTTCTATTGTTTGTGCCCTTCATGAGGTGGATATATCACATTCCTGTTTTTTTTAAGTCATTATCACATTGTTATGAGACTGAGCTGTGGTAAAGTTTGCCACGGTATTTCCTACACTAAAACAGGGACTAAAATTCACAGCTTAACGGCAATCATAAAAACACCGGATTAACAAAATTTTTTCAAATTATCCTTACGACAGTCATTCAGAGATCTTAACAAATGTCTTAAGACATTCTGTTAACAGGATGATTTCTGGTTTGAGATGACATTCAGCCTTAAATTCCCACAAATGGGAAAATGAAATTTTGAAGTACCACTGCAGCAGCTAGAGAATTGTTTCTAGGGATTTTCTTTTATCTTTTCAATCTCATTGAAATACAACAGAGATGGGTATGAATCAGTTAGGAGCACTCTCACCTCTGACTCATAAAGTTCCAGGTTTAAGACCCACGTTAGGCCTTGTGTGCAGACATCTATACTGACACTCCAGTGCAGTACTAAGAAGTGCCACATTGTTGGAGGTGCAGTTTTTCAGCTAAGGCTTGAGATGAGGTCCAGTCTGCCTGCCTGGTTGATGTGAAAGATCCCATGTCACTATTTTAAAGAAGATGGATCTTCTGTCCTAAGCAATATTCATCCCTCAATCAACATTTCTAGAATAGATTATCCGGTCATTATCATATTACTGAATGTAGGTATTTACTGTGTGAATGTTTGCTGCTATATTTCATACATTACAAGAGTTGCCTCACTTTAGAGAAGTTCTTAATTGGCTGTAAAGCATTTTGGAAAGTTCAGTAGCTGTAAAATGTATTGGATAAATGAAAAACCTTTATTTTATTTTCATTAAGTTAAGGTGTGACAGTGGTGTGACTGTGGTGTAAGGGTAATGTCACTGTTAATTCCAGGCTAATGCCCTGAGGATGGAAGTTTGCATCCCACTGACAGACGGCGAAGTCTGTATTAAATAAAACCTGGAATAAAACGCAAGTGGCAACCGTTGTTGATTGATGGAAAAACCCATCTGGTTCACCAAAGTCCTTTGAGGAATTCCAACATGGTCTGACCTGCGTGTGACTGCAGACCCACAGTAATGCGATCAACCTTTAAATGGGCAGCACGGTGACACAGTGGTTAGCACTGCTGCCTCACAGCGCTAGAGACCCGGGTTCCAATTCCCGCCTCAGGCAACTGTCTGTGTGCAGTTTGCACGTTCTCCTCGTGTCTGCGTCGGTTTCCTCCCACAGTCCAAAAATGTGCAGGTTAGGTGAATTGGCCATGCTAAATTGCCTGTAGTGTTAGGTGAAGGGGTAAATGTAGGGGAATGGGTCTGGGTGGGTTGCTCTTCAGAGGGTCGGTGTGGACTTGTTGGGCTGAAGGGCCTGTTTCCACACTGTAAGTAATCTAATCTAGTAATCTACCTTCTGAGATGGCCACTCAGCCTAAAGAAAAAGTGGCTGCTCCTGGGACTGGCCAGGCTGGCTATAAATAGACTGTGGATGGGGTCATATCTGCCAACTGTCTACCCCTCTTCACAGTCATATTAGTGCCTGGGTGTACTTGGAAAAGGAACATGCAGTGTTCATCAATGAAACCAAATGGATGATTTCGCATCAGCCTAGTTATTGACAACAGAAAACATAGCACTATCAACCTTGCAACATCTTCCTTACCAACATCTGGGAGCTGCTGCCAAAACTGGCTATCCTACAGACTTGAAAAATGTGGTGCTGGAAAAACACAGCAGGTCAGACAGCATCCGAGGAGCAGGAGAATCGACGTTTCGGGCATAAGCCCTTCTTCAGGAACGAGGCTGTTGTGCCAAGCGGGCTGAGATAAAACGTAGGAGGGAGAGAATTTGGGGGAGGGGCGTTGGGAATACGATAACCTACAGACTGTCAATCAACAGCCTGACATTGTCTATGATTCCATAAATAAGACTATCCCAGATATCATCACCCCTAGAAATATTCTGTGGTATACAGTTGAGAGAGACTTGCCCTGGGAGTCCTCAACATTGAATCCAGACCTCATGATCTCTCAGGTCGCACACAGGCAAAGAAACCTTCTGCTGATTAACACATACCAAATATCTTCGGCTGATGAATCAGTGTTCCTCCATGTTGAACACCACTTGGAGGAATCACTAAGGGTGGCAAGGGCACAGGTTCAATGGCCAGCACTCGTGACTAAATCCTAAATCACAACTGGGTCTGTGACAAGTAGTGAGGTGACAATCCCAAGGGGGAAAAATCAGCACAAAAGACAAGGCTGAAGTATTTGCATCCAAATCCAGACAGAAGTGTGAAGTGGATGGCCCATCATCGTCTCTTCTTAGTATCCTTAGAATGAGGGGAGAAGAGGGACTAGGATACCATCAGAATTCTCTTCCATTGGTACCAAAGATCAAAATAGTTACATCAATCCAATACCCAATGCAATTCCAACAACACATCATTGCCAGAGTCTGCATTGAAGTAGCAATCCAGGTTACATGCTGATGTCTCTGAGTAGAGCTGCAGTCCAACTGTTCTTCAGTAAGCAGAATAAAATTGAGCAAAGCTCACACATCTTAATGCTTTATAATGTTTATCAAACATATCGTGAGCATTTTTCAAATCTGAAAGCTTCACAATTGTGTCATTCCATTAAAGATTTCAGTTAATACTTTAACTTCAAGAACATCAGTAAGAATAGTTTTTTCTCCACAGATAGATTTTTGTGGTAACTGCACTATCGCACAAGTCAGTATGCATGAATGCTCTGATGAAGCATCTTTAAGCCTTCAGCTTTCAGCCTACCTTCCTCACTCCACAGATGTTACTTGTTCTGCTGACTGTTTTCACCTTTGCTGTTTTTAGTTTATATTTCCAGTTTTGCTTATCTTGTGTCTTGTATAGTCTTCAGCATTTAATAAGTAAGCTATAGGATGCATCAAGATGTGCTGTTATACATCTACTATGAATGGGATGTTGGGGTTGTTCCAAAGAGGGATGGAAATTAAAATGCTCGGAGTAGATCTTTTTCATCGCCTTTACCAACGGAGTGAGCTGGATGGGAAAAAGTATTTTCCTCATGTTTACCTTCTTCTGTTCTCATTTGCTAAATGCTCAGATACAATGCACTTTGATTCAAGGAGGGAAGGCCTGTTTCTAAAGAAAGGACAACGCCTCTATTGAATTGAACACCAAATACATTTAACTTCAGATTGCACTGTCCAGTGTAAACAGCTCCCATTGAGTTAAAAGCTAACACTCTCCCCTGTGGCCATGAATTTTGGCATTTGTTCTAACAATACTAGAACCTAAACTCCAACGTCCTAATTTCCGCCTGAGCAAGCCACCATGGTAAGAGGAGCCCTCCCCTACCCTCACCACCAAGCGGCTCAACTTTGCCATCAAGATTTCTAGTGAGATTTAACAAAACTGTGTCAACTTGGTGTAACATCAGATAGTGTGGTTTTTTATGTGTCAAAAAGTTCAAATTTTAATTTGAGCTTAAATGTAGAATCTCTTCATCAGAGTAAAATGGTCCAAACTGAACTCAATGCTACTATACGTGCTATGTTCCTAAAGTAGAATCTAGTGTCTTTAATTTTTTTTTTTGCATTTATTCTAAACTTGCAGACTCTCTGATGCCACACTCATGTTTGGGAATGTGAACTTAGAGCCCAGGTTCCATCAATTTTATCAATTCAGTGGCTAGTATTTTATGTTGTAGCATTTTTCTCCTAGCTCAGTGTAGCTTCTTTGAGAAATGTAATAATCAGTTCACATTCTAGCATTTCACCCCACCATTTCAGCTTTCTTTCCTTTCCATTTTGCATTCAGAAGCTTTCCTTTTAGTTTACAAAGGAAGCCCTCTGCTCTGCAATTTAGCTCACCAATTTGGAGAATGAATGCTCCAGGCGCTACTCTGTTTGATTTTGGATAGCTGTGATGTCAGTTAAACCACTTCATTTCGAAAAAAAAGAAGATGGTTAAGTCAACAGGTGTTCCCTGGCAGGATTTTACAACATTGGTCGGAAATAATGGAGTTAAATATATTTTAAGTACTAACTGCATCCTGTCACACCTATTACTATGGTCTAACGTAGGGTAAGTTGGGTCATATCCTATAGTGACTAATCCTGAAGAATCTTACAAACTTACAAATAAAGCCCCTAATCTCAACAATTAGAGAAATAAGTAGCCATCTCTGTGGATGAAATACTCATTTACTCTTATGAGAGCACGTTATTGTGACCTAGCCTAAATCAAGTCTTGCAACTACATCGTAGCTGCTCAGGTCAAGCTTGTCAAATTGTTTCTGATGCTAAACAAGCAGTTCACGAGATTATGCAATGTGATTGCAAAATGCAGCTCACTAGTTCTTTAACCGATCAAGTAAGAACCATATTCAACACATTCTTAAAATTAATCTATAAACGCAACTTTTTAAAGACATTCAAGTTAATAATGAGACCAACAATCAACTAAGCAAAGCCATTCTAATTCAAAACTATTTAACGTATAAGAATAAGGTGAAACTCATGATTGCAACATTGTTAGTGTTCATCCATCAGGTATTGTTCATATTTATCTGCTTTTTTTTCCCCAGATTCTCCTCTCAGATTGGTTACTCAAAAACTCACTTTTTTTCAGCAGTATCCTACAGCCTGTGCCAAAATGGCAACCATTAAACTCAAAACTTTTCCCTGATCTCCAGCAAACCCAGTTGCTCAGGCATTGACTAATAGTGCATTTATACCCCATAGCTTTAGCGTAAGTGCAGAGTGCAGTATGATGCTGGTGGGTGCATCCTGATCTCGCACATCAACTTTTAGGATTTTAGGGAAAGAAAGAAGGAACAATGGATTCTTAGTGATAACGTAGGACTGGTTCACATTCAAAATGTCATTCAGTTATAACTGCTCATTGTTCTTGGCACAAACATAAAAGCTTGGTTCGAGTGCTGGTATCTATTGTTAGACAGTTCCTTAACTTCACAAAGGACAAACAGCCCAACCATATCTCTATAGGTATAGCAAAAATGCAACACTGAGCAGCTGTCCACCAATCTGACTTGTGACATTCACCATTTCACACAATTACATGTCACTCCTGGGAACATGCATGGAAATAAATTTGGCTATTTGCTAATGGAAAATAACAACATTTTTAAACATTCTCAAATGCTGAGTTGATTTGGTTCATTACTGGTAGGAATTTTATTGCTGCTTTTTTTATATTAGTTTTGTAATGTTAAAAGACTTTAGTTATGCATGATGCCATTAGTTAAATCTATTAAGAAATCACATATATTTGAATAAAAACTCTGCACAAGCGCAATGATCTTTCTTTAAACAATAAATAAATAACTTCCTTACAGTGTATTTAATACATCTATTAAAATTACTTCAAATTAATAAATAAAGAAATTATCAACCACGTCCTCAAGTACATTTTTAAACACCGACAAGCCCTTCAAGAGTGGAGCTTGAACATGAATTAAATAAAAACAAAATAAAGGTTTTGTATCAACATAATTATCATAGTCAAATAAAATAAAACCAAAGCATGGACAATACTGCCCACTACAGGAATGTCAAAGAATCACATCCTTAAAAAATGTTTCATGTGTCACTAATTTAAGAACTAGTATTTAAAAATCAACAGATTAGCTTTTCTAAACAGAAGATTTATAAACACGCTTAACAGTTTTGCCTTTTAAATGGTTTAGATGAGAAAGCAGGACAATGTCTTCAAGGGACATTTTTGCATAAGAAATTTTCCATAAAACATGCCTGAGTAGAGTTTCTCCTTTTTCTACACAGTGAATATCACTGCAGTCTGTACAAAATCAGCCAAGCCAGTGTAAATGATCAAAGAACTTTGAACGTAAGTGAGTTATACAGCCACTAATACTATTGTATGCCATGAAAAAGCCTGAGGCAGCGTTTTATAAAGGTCTGAATGTTGTGGTCACGGAAAAATGCGTGGTGGAACCAGGTGACATGGCCTACAAGGCCCATCCCAATGTCAAAAGCAGCACACACCATTGTTCATTCTTTTGACAAGCAGCATGGTCAGATTCTGACTGGGCTGCAGCATGTGGCCAGCTAAAGGGGATTATTGCTTTATAGATAAATGGGTCACTGATGGCCAACTCCAGAGAGAACCTTCGACTGGCAGCCAAGCTGCACAAGATCTCCAGCTCCTTGTACCTGATGGTGAGCATCATCAGACTGACCAGATCCAGAGAGACCACCTCAGTGAGACTACCTGAAGACCAGAACCAGCCCGAGACCAGAGGGGAAGCCCAAATCGATGGCTGCAGATTCTGAAACATCAGCCAACCCTCAAAGACTGAGGACCAGCCTTACTCAACCAATTTTACCAATTAGTTACTCACTCTGAAAGTATTACCAATCCTTTCAGAACAACAGTTCAAATTCAGTGGTAGGGAGCTGTGGAAAGGGGGCAGCAAATCCTTGGAATCACAGGTCAGAAGAAGAGAGCAAGTGTAGATTTAATACTGTTTACTGAACAGCACAGTGAAGAACTTGATAGAGTTTAATTAAAGTATAATAGTAGAGTCTGATAAATATTGGTCTTCCTTGATAAAATGTTCACTAACATTGTGTTGGACCTTTTTCTGACTCTTCTCCTCTTTGTCTATTTCACCACATAGTACGGCTGTGTTTGAAAGGGTTACTGAAACCTGGTGAACATGATTTGGAGATGCCGGTGTTGGACTGGAGTGTACAAAGTTAAAAATCACACAACACCAGGTTATAGTCCAACAGGTTTATTTGGAAGCACACTAGCTTTCGGAGCGACGCTCCATTATCAGGTGATAGTATAGTAGGAGGTGTTAGTATCACCTGATGAAGGAGCGTTGCTCCAAAAGCTAGTGTACTTCCAATTAAACCTGTTGGACTATAACCTGGTGTTGTGTGATTTTTAACCTGGTGAACATTAGTCATGTTACATTTGCACAACCTTTCACTCTGTAACATTGGTGCTCTTGGATGGGCTTATTTAGAAGTACCTAAAAGGATAGTCCAGTGATATGCATCACAACAAGAAGGAAAGGTAACTGACCAGAAATTGGCCAGAACTAGGTCAGATGCGACAACCATAGATTAAGAAACTCCTCCCCCCAACACCCTCCACCCCACCCCTCCACCGCCATCCCCATCTGGAGGGCCAGATAAAGTAAGTGGTGTGGCAGTAATATAAATTGGGAGGAAACTCTCACAAAAAAATTAAAAAGAGAAGTGCCCCAATTGGGTAAAAGTTTGTGATGAAATGGTATCGGTCTGGGATCCAAGGGCCAGAATTGCAGAGAGGAAGTGCATCATTGTTTAGGGACGTGTGCTTCCAAGGGAGTTAAAGCCATAGCCAAAATTAGTTGTATAGGACAGCTCCATGGTAAAGAAGTGGAGATGTTAAATTTAAAGAAGCATACAAAGAGCGAGAGAGAGGAAACAGTAACTACCACAGGAGAAATCAACAAGGAGTTTGGCGAAAGGGAGACTGAAGTCCTCAGAGTTAATGAGAAGTTTGAGGGTGCAGGGTTAGAAAGAGATAGAATGAATTTAAAGGTCCTGAAGCTGGAACACTGCAACTAAGCAAAATCCTGGAATTCTCTTCCTCATGGCATTGTGGGTCAACCCACAGCAGGTGGACTGCAGCAGTTCAAGAAGGTAGCTCACCATCACCTCCTCAAGGAGCAACTAGGGAGGGGCAATAAATGCTGGGCCCAGTCAGTGACACCTACATCGCACAAAAATGAATAAATTAAAATTACCTGAACCCCATGTACCCAAACCCCACGCACCTAACTCCTGCCTACCCTAACCCCATAGGCCAGATCCTGTGGGGCAGAAGGGAGGCTGCTACAGGAGTTATCCATTCCCATACTCCCCTCCCACAGTGAGAGGTAGGGACCTACAGCAGGGAGGTTTTGCGGAGCACCCACCATGGGGAAAATGTTACAATTGTGTGTGCACAGGCTACTTTGTTTGAGATTGTAGGGCCCCCATCAGCAAACACCAACACAGGACCCGACCCTTGCTGCCAAATGGACTGGCAATAAACTCGGTGAGAGAGGTGACACAGTCCAGCCCTGTGCATCCTTAACTGAATACACAGCCCAGAGTGTGGTGATACCAGACCGCTCCAAGGTGGATGTGTGGCCTCCTGGGAGAAGATGAGGTAGGAGATCGCCCCAAGGAGCTCCAGTGGGACACAGGGGGAATCCAGCACCGCCCTAAACATATCCGACCATTTAAATCATATATGGCACATCCCTAGGAAGACCATCCTTCGTGATTTCACAGGGCATCTACAGGAGGGAGCAGAGAGCTTAAATTGGGAGATGTGATTTGTCATCACTGAGCAGTGCTACTGAGTCTCCAGCCAGAGGCAGAACACATCCCAGGCTTGGACCTTATGTGAGGGGGTAATTCATCATTTCACCCAGAAAACTGCTGCATTTGGTGGACACCTGAAATCGTAAAGGCCACAGCTGAAGTCAGCACAGGCATGTATTAAGAAAGAGTTTAAAACATGGAGGAGTTATGGATGAAAGCCAATGAGAGATGACCAATGACGCAGACAAAGCCCACAAAATCATTTATCAACAAACAAGACTGCAGTCACATGACCAGCAAGGTTCTGATTGGCGGAACCACAGAGTTAGTTACACCTTTCTGAAGTACATTTGAGCTGGCCCCATGGCATTAGGGTCTAGCACTTTTTGAGATTTTGGCTGACTGTGCCATCTTTAATCCGGTTATCCTGGATGCCGGTGTGCTCGATGGAAGGAAAAAAAACAATTATTTTCAAATACTGTGCCCAATGCAATGGTTTATAAATTTTTTTTCTAACTGTGATTCTATAAATGATTTAAATCAGGGACTTAAACTGTGACTTTGTTAACACATTTGCACCCAGTATCCCAACTGCGGCTAAGTGGAAACTTTACCATGTTTTAGATCATTAATCCTGTAAGTTTCTGAAGGGTCAACTTTAAGTATGTATTTTTTTTCCCATTCTAAATGTAAATTGCCACTTCCAGTTGAATTTATTGTACTCCTTTGAATAAATACTTTACATCTCATTTGGAAACAAATAATCTTCTATTTCCTAACGTGTTTGATCATAATAGTAATTGAGGAACTTTTACAACTCCTCCTTTTCTGTGGGAATACTCTGGCCAGTACAGGTGATATTATCAGATAGTAAGATATGGGTTGATGAGGCTAACTGTGCCAATTCTCTTCAGGAATAGATAGATCAACCTTTCTAAGACTTTGGTTAGGTCACACATAGAGTATTGCATTCAATTCTTGTCACCACATTACAAGTAGGATGTGGGGGCTTTGGAGGGAGTGCAGAAAAGGTTTATCAAGACGCTGCCTGGATTAGAGAGTAAGAGCTATAAGAAGAAGCTGGAAAAAAACTAGGATTGTTTTCTCTGGAGCAGTGGAGGCTATGGGGAGACTTGATAGAAGTCTATAAAATTATGAGATGCATTGATATGGTTGATGGTCACAATCTTTTCTTCCCCAGGTTGAAATGTCTCATACTAGGGGCATGAATTTAAGATGAGAGGGGAAACGTTCAAAAGAGATGTGAGGGGCAAGTTTTTTTTACACAGAGTGGTGATAGTCTGGAGCATTGCCAGGGTAATGATGGAGGCAGATGCAATAGGGGCATTTAAGGGACTTTTAGATAAACACATGAATATGCAAGGAATGGAAGGATATGGACTAAGGGCAAGCAGAAGGGATTAGTTTAATTTGATGTTATGTTCAGCACAGCATCGTAGTCCAATGGGCCTGTTCCTGTGCTGTACAGTTCTATGTTCAATGTTAACCTGTTCAGAATGTCATAATGCAGCTCTGGGTCTGGTGGACCTCACTGGGCAGAGGTAAGGAGGTAAAGAGGTAAGGACACTACCACTGCAGCACAAGACCCTTTCTTCAGGAGGCTTCTGAGCAACAAGGTTGATGTAGGTGGTCTGCCCATATCTGGGCCCTTAAGTAAACAATTAGTGGTCACTTAAGAGTCTTTTCTCATAGTTTCTGTTACTGGAAGCCTCTTGTGATAAAATCCCTATCTCTGAGCCATGAAGCCTGGAGTTCAAGTTCCATCTATTCTAGAGGATTTCTAATAACATTAAGGAGGAGGTTGGTTCCCAATACTTCCAAAATGTCGCTGCTATTTTGCTGAGAAAAACTGGCAAATTCCTGTGAGCAGTCTATGGTCTCTGGGAGGTCAAGGTTCATGTTCTGTTCAGTTACCCTTTCGACACACTCCACCAATAGTAATCATCAATGCCATCATGTGAGCTCCCTGGGCTCCCATACTGAGTGAGCTTCCATATTGTGTATTCATTTTCTCAGTTCAGGCTTTCTTAGCATTTGGATTTCTTGTCATCTAATTATCAGGATAGCCCCTGTCAAGGTGGTCTTCCCAACATCACTGTGGGTGATAGTTTGGGCCGGGTGGGGCATAATCGCAGCAGATACGATATGCAAGTAATGAGAACATTTAGATTGTGACACTACTGCTACCTTCTTTGTCTCAAACCATTAACAGTAGGAAAAGTTTTTTTTTCTTAGCTTTTCTGCAATATTCCATTCTCCAAATATTACTGCATATCCATGTCATTACAGAAGCACAATCCAGGGAGGATGAAAATATGGAAGTGTGAACTCTCATGTTTGGAATCCGCGAGTTCTTGAGGTCTTAAAGGCTCCCTACATTCAAACTAATATTTCGAATCCTGGTACTGCCTCATTGGAATAGATCTCATACCATGAGGAATCTGTACACAGTGTCTACTTGTGTACAGCCTCTTATCCGCATTTGAACCAAAAATACACTTTCATCTGAGGCCATATTAGTGTCTGACAGTTTTCACGTACCGTCTAACAGTGAGGTGAGGAAGTTGTGCTCTTGATTTCTGTTGGCAGTTAGCACTATTGCTTTTAGGATCTACATGTAGTTATTAATAGAAGAGGGTGGAAAGAGATTTTATGTTTCATTTTGAAGCACATTGCCTCAGCTTCTTGACAGTTTTCTATAAAAACTGAAAACAGCACGATGTGACACACAGGAAGAGTCTGATTGCAGGATAAACTGGTTTAGTGGTTTATGTTACTCAATTTGTAATCTGCAAGAATGTTTGAGAATTTGATTTAGTTGAGAAATACGGAAATAAAAGGCAGTTATTAGTAAAAGTGACCATGAAGCTGTCAGATCTTCATAAATACTCAGTTGGTTCATGAGAAAAGGGGAAACTGCTCTCTTATCCACTCTCACATCAACATGGTTGAGTTTTAGATATCATCAGAGTCACCCAGCAAGTCACTCAGGTTCGTCAATACATTGAGTGCAACTCATCACCACCTTCTCAGGGCAATGAGAATGGACAATAAATCTTTTGACTCAGTGCTCTACAGCCTTCTGGACTCAACACTGAGTTAACAATCTTATGTTATTGCCTCTGCCTCCAGATTGTTGCATAGGTTTTAATATCACCAGGTCAGTCACAGGGTTCTACAGCATGGAGACAGGCTCATTGGCCCAAACTGGTCCATGCCGACCATTCTACAGTCTCAAAAGCTATAAAACATCTACTTTCTTTCGATTCTGATGAAAAATCAGCTCTTTTTTCCTCTTCAGACATTCTGGCTGACAGAAAAATTTCTGTTTTTTTTATAAATTTTATTTCACATTTCCAGGATCCATGGTAATTTGACTTGTGATGGACAATATGGGCTAAGCCAGTGATACTAAGAGAAAGTGAGGACTGCAGATGCTGGAGATCAGAGTCGAGAGTGTGGTGCTGGAAAAGCGCAGCAGGTCAGGTCGCATCCTAATGAAGGACTTATGCCTGAAAGGTTGATTCTCTTGCTCCTTGTATTCTGCCTTACCTGCTGTGCTTTTCCAGCACCACACTCTCAACTATGGCCAGTGACACGTACATTCTAGGAATGAATATAGGAATGAGTTGGAAGTTCTACCAATAATAAAGATGGAAAATTCTGGAGAAACTCAGCAGATCTGGCAGCATCTATGGAAATAAAACAGAATTAACGTTTCAGGCCCAAAGAGCCTTTCTTTGGTGTTGAGCCATTAGCATTGGGAATGAGTGTCATATTAGTTGATCTCAGTGGGGATGACTTTAGAAGCTTTACTAATGATCCTGGATTCGACAGGGGATGTAGGATTCACCATGTTTGGAGTTATGAGCATGATTCAACAGAATGTTCATTGATGATATGATGAGTGTCAAACATAATGAAACGTAGCTGTAAAATCCTCTGTTCACATGATGTGGTCATGCACACAAACAGTAGGGAAGATTTATTGGCACCAGCAAGACCATATTACTCCAGGACTCACTTTCTACAGCAAAATGGGGGAGTCACTTGGCAGAAGACAAGACACATCAGCTGTACTGAAAATGTATTGATGAATATGGAGAATATAATTATATCAATTGTTCTTTCTGTAAAATCCAATTTGAAATATTTTGTCCTTGCGCCATATTTCCCAACCTGGAATATATTCAGTAAAATATTAAACCTATCAGAATTGTATGAAACATGCTGCAAATATTTGAATAAAGTAAATTTTGGGGATTAAAGGGGACAGGTAGTTGAGTTATCAATTGTTCCCATCTCTCTTGAAGGCAATGACTTACATTGGGCAAGTTTTAAGGATAATTGACTTGCAACTTGATCAGCACCTTTCATGACTTGATTGAGTTTTTTGAAGAAGTAACATAGATGATTGATGAGGGCAGAGCAGTAGATGTGATCTATATGGACTTCAGTAAGACGTTCGACAAGGTGGCCATGGGAGACTGATTAGCAAGGTTAGATCTCATGGAATACAGGGAGAACTAGCCATTTGGATACAGAACTGGCTCAAAGGTAGAAGACAGAGGGTGGTGGTGGAGGGTTGTTTTTCAGACTGGAGGCCTGTGACCAGTGGAGTGACACAAGAATCGGTACTTTTTATCATTTATATAAATGATTTGGATGCGAGTATAAGAGGTACAGTTAGTAAGTTTGCAGATGACACCAAAACTGGAGGTGTAGTGGACAGCGAAGAAGGTTCCCTCAGATTACAACAGGATCTGGACCAGATGGGCCAATGAGCTGAGAAGTGGCAGATGGAGTTTAATTCAAATAAATGCAAGGTGCTGCATTTTGGGAAAGCAAATCTTAGCAGGACTTATAAAGTTAATGGTAAGGTCCTAGGGAGTGTTGCTGAACAAAGAGACCTTGGAGTGCAGGTTCATAGCTCCTTGAAAGTGGAATCGCAGGTAGATAGGATAGTGAAGAAGGTGTTTGGTATGCTTTCCTTTATTGGTCAGAGTATTGAGTACAGGAGTTGGGAGGTCATGTTGTGGATTTATAGGACATTGGTTAGGCCATTGTTGGAATATTGCATGCAATTCTGGTCTCCTTCCTATCGGAAAGATGTTGTGAAACTTGAAAGGGTTCAGAAAAGATTTACAAGTATGTTGCCAGGGTTGGAGGATCTGAGCTACAGGGAGAGGCTGGTCAGGCTGGGGCTGTTTTCCCTGGAGCATCGGAGGCTGAGGGGTGACCTTATAGAGGTTTACAAAATTATGAGGGGCATGGATAGGATAAATAGGCAAAGTCATTTCCCTGGGTGGGGAGTCCAGAACTGGAGGGCATAGGTTTAAGGTGAGAGGGGAAAGATATAAAAGAGACCTAAGGGGCAACTTTTTCATGCAGAGGGTGGTACGTGTATGGTATGATCTGCCAGAGGATGTGGTGGAGGCTGGTACAATTGCAACATTTAAGGGACATTTGGATGTGTATATGAATAGGAAGGGTTTGGAGGGATATGGCCCGGGTGCTGGCAGGTGGTACTAGATTGGGTTGGGATATCTGGTCGACATGGACGGGTTGGACCGAAGGGTCTGTTTCCATGCTGTATGTCTCTATGACTCTATGACTTCAAGATGTCCCAAGTTCATTACAGCCAATAAAGTACTTTTACAGCAGAGTCACTGTTGTACTGGAGATAATATGGCAGCCAATTTACACAAAGCAACTTCGAACAAATAACAATATGATATAGAGCAAATTTTTAAGTAATTTCTTTTTAAATTGATTTTATTGTCTTGCGTACTCAAAAAACAAGAGTACAGGAATACAGTGAAAAGTGTATAATGTCACAGCACAAGGAGCCATCTTGGGTACAAGTACCCAGGTAGTGAATCTTAAGAACAAGGTAGAAAGAAAGAATCAAGTTAAAAGTTAAACACTGCAGTGAGTATAGTACAATGACACCTTCTTAGTTTTAAGTAGAAAATAAAGAAATAAAGCTGAAAGTGCAAACAATACAGTGCTTAGAAATAGTGGGACCACACTTCAAGGAATTACCTCAAGACCAGAAGTCCACATTGAGGCCAAGCCAGGCCAAGAGTCTGTCTCGCTGGGCCAAGAGGCTTGTGATTTAAAGACTAACTATTGGTAGAAAGCTGAAAAAACTCCCTTGTTTTAATTCAACATTTTGACATGGGATTCTTTACAAACACCAGAAAGAGAAGATAGGGACCTAAATATAACATCTCATCTAAAAGACACCGCGTCCAATAATGCAGACTTATCTCATTAGCCAAGTGTATTAGCCTCTGGAGTGAGGCCTGACCCTGTATTCACTTCCACAAGGTGAGGGTGTTATTGACTCTTTAAGAAATAGAGATTTGGCAGAGAGAAAGAAAATCTCCTGAGTTTCTTACTTTCATTCCATGGGCAACAACATCTCACTGAAGTGAGCCTTGATGGTGAAAGCTGAAAAGTTATTCTTTCAAACAACAGTCAGAATGAAACCTGATTCTGTCCTCAGTCAGTCTCTATTGTCATGGACTTCCATCAGTGGACTAATGGATTATGCACCAGGCCATTTGTTTTACTAACCATCCACCAGATGTGGGTGTTGCTGCAGGAGGCAGCATTTACTGCCCATCCCGAGTTGCCTTTTAGAGCATGATGGTCAGCTGTCTTCTTGAATCTCCTAGTGCTGTAGCTACACCCACAATGCTGTTAAGAAGGGAGATTCAGGATTTTGACCTAGCAACAGTAAAAGAAGGACAATTTTTTTTAAGTCATAGAATCTGTACAGTGTGGAAGCAGGCCATTCAGCCCATTGAATCCACACCACCCTTCCAAAGAGCATCCCATCCAGATCCCTGCCCTCTCCCTGTATTTTCCCATGGCTAACCCACCTGGCCTACACTTCCCTGGATACTATGGGTAATTTAGCATGGCCAATCCTTGCACATCTTTGTACGATGAGAGGAAACCAGAACACCCGGAGGAAACCCACGCAGACATGGGAAGAATGTGCAAACTCCACACTCGTCGCCCAAGACTGGAATCAAAACTGGGTCCCTGATGCTGTGAGGCAGAAGTGGTAACCACTGAGCCATCGTGCCAGGGTGTGGATGAGACTTATGCAATGACTGATACTCCCATGTATCTACTGTCCTTGATCTCCTAGGCAGTAGGGGATATGTGTTTGGGAGTTAGTGTCAAAGGTGATTTTTTGAGTTGTTCCAGTGCATCTTGTAGACAGTGACATGCTGCCGGCAGGAAGCGAATGTTGAAAGTGGGTGATGGGATGGCAGTCAAGCAGATGCTTTTGTTGATGACAGGGCTCTTGAGTATTGTTGGAGTGATACTCAAGTAGGGGGTGTTCCAGCACACCCCTTGACTTGAGCCTTGTCAATGGTGGACAGACATGGGGGAGTCAGGTGGTGAGTTACTCAGCACAGAATTCTTAATTCTTAGCTTCTAACCAGCTATGGTGACTGATCCAGTTCAGTTTCTGGTCATTGGTAACCTTGGTAATGCTTTTAGCAGAATGGCAAGTTCCTTTCCCAGCCATCTGTGGGTAGTGGGTTACAAGGTAAGGGATAAGGATAAAATAAAGAGTTAACATTTTAAAGAAATTATATGATTATAACTCATGCTCCTTCTTCTTGTCTCGTCCTGTTCAGTGATTGGAGGAGGAGGTTTCTGACAGAGTCAGAAATTAGTCAAATGGGAATAGAAAATCCAGTGACTTCAGCATTTATATTTTTGATCAACTTCCACAGTTAATTAATTTTCCATCATACAACAAGAATATAATCAGTGCATCTGAACAAAACCATGATGCCCTTATGAAAAGAAACAAGAGTACCACCTGAGGATTTTAAGCATGTTTACATTTCTTGTGGACTGTGCAAATCTTCAACAAACCGTCAAAGTCCGAGTCTATCTTGTTATAATACAGAGGTCCCTGGCATTGTCACAAGCTCCAACTATCTCAAGGCAAAGCAAAGGATTGATTGCCTGTAGGGACTTCATCAAAGATAACATGAAAAGAGGTAATGCAATGTGTATTTGTAACCAAGCTTATCATGTCACTCTCGCTAAGGCCCATGGGATGGATCCTCCAGGCTGATATTCTGTCACTCTTCCTCAGAAAGGGGAACAGCAGACGGACAGACTGAGGAGGTGCTTAACAGATTAAAGTTATGCATCAGGCTATAAAAAAGTGAGTTGAAGTGGTTTTGGAAAGGCATCATTCTGAAATAAAACAGGCTCTGTTCCAATGAGCGTGAGGAAACGGGACTTCGGGAGAAGACGACAAAGAGATTAAAAGCTGCCTGTTGCTCGCAAACTGAGATTGTGCTTTGCAAGTATTTTAAATGCACTCGGAGATTTTGATAATCCTCTTAATTGACTCTTTCGCCTGCAGGCTGGAGATAGTTGAGTGGATCTTCTTATCAACATCACAAGTACACTTCAAACCAAAAGAAATGAAGATTTCCCAAATGGATCTTTTGATCTAAACTGTGCTGGTATTTACCAGTTTATCCACTCACCCTCCTGAAATAATGCTGAGTTCCTTATCAACATTCTCAGTTTGGAGATCCTGAATATACTCCAATATTTCGACTTTGCACAATTCCTTCAGCAAAACAAAGATTATTGACCATTTCCAGACTCATTACCTCCACTGAAATCCAATGGGTATGAGATTCATTGTTCAGCTGCAATGACAAATTGCCTGAAACTGTATAACATGGTGATGATGACACAACGACACCAACTGCTGGAGAACCGAGTTCTGAAGAAGGGTCACTGGGTCCGAAACGTTAACTCAGATTTCCCTCCACAGATGCTGCCAGACCTGCAGAGTTCCTCCAGCAGTTTTTGTTTTTGTTTCATGGTCTTCAACATCTTCAGTTCTTTGTTTTATTTTGGTTTCATTATTACAGTGATGGTGATCACCTGTTGGTAATGTGATCAGAATGTCAATCCATGGACTAATAGTCTGAAAACATGGACTGGGATATTCCATTTGGAGTTAAGGTATGGCATTGGTTGTCATACAGGATGGAACATCTGCCATTTCGCTCATAGTTATGCACTTTTCAGTTCGTTTCAACTCACCTACTAAAGGAGTTGGGAGAGGTTGCTGTGTGCTCTGATTTACAGAGACATGGCTCACTCCTGTTTCATCTGGTTGTGCCTTACCAAGGTGAGGACTTCTCAATTCACTGGATGGACCACACAGCATCCTCGGGCAAGGCAAGGACAGAGGGGTCTGCCTCCTCTGCGCCTCACTGCTTAGACATGGCGACCCTGGTGAGTTACTGCTCCATGGATCTAGAATATCTAACGGTAAAGTGCCATCCCTACTACCTGCCGCAGGAGGTATCCTGACAACAGTTTACATCCCAGCCCATGCGGATGTGAAGATTGCACTTGATGAAATATACACTGCCACAAACAGCCTTGAGATGGAATATCGTGAGGCCTTGATCATCATAGCTGGTGACTGCAACCAGGTCAACCTCAACAATGCCCTACCAAGATACCATCAACATGTTTCCTGTCCCACCAAAGACCCAAACACCCTTTACCATTGCTAGACAACCAACAAAGTTGCCTACTACTCCACACCCCACCAACATTTTGGCAAATCAGACCAGAAAACTGTGCGCCCTCTCCCGGTTTAGGAGCAGAAAGTGAAGCATGAGGATCCCGTATAGAAAGGCCTACACTGGTAATCTGAGGTAACGGAGGGGCTCCAATGTAACTGCTTTGGGGGACTGGCCATGGCCATTATTCAAGAACTCAGTGGCCAACCCAAATGAGTACGTCACTACTGTCACAGACTTTGTCAGCAAATGTGCAGGGGACTGTGTGTCAAAGACGTTAATCCAAGTGTTCCCCAATCAGAAAGCACAGAGGAAGCAGGAGATCCTCTCCCTACTGTACTCCAGGTCTGAGGCATTCAAGTCGGGCGATCCTGACCTTTACTGGAAATCTAGGTATGACCTTCACAAAGCGGTCAGGGGCCACCAAGAGACAATACCAGTCTAAACCAGAGCCCCAGACTAACCACACATCAACTGTGGCAAGGCTTCCATGACATAACGGGTTACAAAGTGAATGCGAGAAGAATCGCTGAAAACAGTGTTTCCCTTCACGATGTGCTCAATGCATTCTAATGTCCTTTTGAGCAGAAGGTCAGTGAAATACTGTCACCTACCCCAACAGCCTCGGGTACACCTGGAGCCACAGTCACTGCCGCAAGTGAACGTGACCCCACGGAAAGTGACTGGCCCAGACTGAATCCCCGGCCGTGCACTCTGATCCTGTAGGGACTAGCTTGGAGGAGGATTCACTGACATCATTAACCTCTCCTTACTCCGATGTGAGATTCCCACCTGCTTCAAGAAGACCACCATCATTCCAGTGCAAAAGAAAGATCAGGCAGTGTGTGTCAAAGATCAGACAGTGTGTGTCAGTGGCTCTGATATCCATCATTATAAAGTGCTTCGTGAGATTAGTAATGACACACATCAACTCCAGCCTCCCGGACTACTCTGATCCACTACAATTCACCTACTGTCACAACAGGTCCATGGCAGACCCCAGCTCCCTGACCCGACACTCATTCCTAGAACATCAGACTCCTATTTATTGACTTCAGCTCCACCATTAACACACATAATTTCATCCAAACCCATCTTCAAACTCCGAAACCGTGGCCTCTGCTCCCCACTCTGTCACTGGATCCTCGACTTCCCGACCTACAGGCCGCAATCAGGAAGGGTAGGCGACAACATCTCCTCCACAATAATCCTCAACACTGAGGCACCATGAGGCTGTATACTCAGCCCCTTACCGTACTCCTTATACACTCATGACTGTGAGACATTAGCTCTAACTCCATCTACAAATTTGCAGGTGACACCACCATAGTAGGTCGGATTTCAAACGACGATGAGACAGAATACAGGAAAGAGATAGACGGCTTTGTGGCCATGGTGTAAAAAGAACAATCTCTGCTTCAATGTCAGCAACACAAAGGAGCTGGTCATTGACTTCAGGAAGAGAAGTGGAGGTCACCCCTGTCTGTATCAATGCTGCTGAGGTGGAGGTGGTCAAGAGCTTCAAGTTCCTTGGAGTAAATATCACCAACAATCTGTCCTGGTCCATTCACATTAATGCTCCAGTCAAGAAAGTACACCAACAGCTCTACTTCCTCAGAATGCTAAGGAAATTCGGTATGTCCACAATGACTCTTACCAATTTTTATTGATGCACCACAGGAAGCATCCTATCTGAATGCATCACAACTTTGTGTGACTGCTGCCCTGCCCAAGACCACAAGAAATTACAGACAGTTGTAAATGCAGCCCAGTCCATCACAAAGACCAGCCCATTGACTCCATCTACACTTCCCACTGCCTCAGGAAAACAACCAACATCATCAAAGACCCCTCCCACCCCAGTTATACTCTCTTCCACCCTCTTCCATTGGGCAGAAGATGTAAAAGTTTGAAAATGCATACCAACAAATTAAAGAGCAGCTTCTTCCCCACTGTTATTAGACTTATGACTGGACCTCTCATATATTACAGTTGACTTTCCTTTGCTCCTTCTCTGAAGTATAACACTATATTCTTCATCCTGTTCTTTTACTCTGATGTACTTATGTATGGTATAATTTGTCCAGATAGTATGCAAAATAACATTTCTCGTTGTATCTTGGTACAGGTGACAATAATAAATCAAATCAAATCATTTCAGATGACCAAGTGTAGTGAATAGATGCCATTGGGAACTGATGACAGTTGAGGTAGAGACTATGTAATCTTTTAATGAAAAATAAAAAAAAGATTGAAAGAGAGGAAAATACAGGGCTACAGAAAGAGGGAATAAGGGAGAACATGGAATTCTATGAAAGCATGAGTGAAAACCTTTAAAAATAAACTAAAGAATCATGAACTTCATACATAAAACTGAATTTTGTGCTTTCTATTTCCTTTGAGTTAGTGGGAATCTGTTATTCCATGACATTCTATCAACAGTACCTTTACCATTTCTGATTTGCTCAGACATGTTAAATAAGAGATAAACCCATGAGCAAAAGTTAGGCAATACTGTCCCCTGGTGGCATGTAACTTTATTCATATGCATTTGACAAAGATGTTCTGATGTCTCCACCTGCTGGTAACTTAGAGTAATACACATAAAAATACACAACAAGCAGTTAATTTGTTTCTAATAGAAAAAGTTTAATTTGAAAATAGATTTTCTGTCAGATTATTGTTTGTGAGAGCTTACTGTATGAAATTTGATTTTATTTCCTCTATGGGCAGCACTATGGCACAGTTGTTAGCCTTGCTACCTCACAGAAACAAGGACCAGGGTTCGATTCCACGCTTGGGAGACTTTTGATGGAGAGTTTGCACATTCTTCCAGTGTTTGTGTGGATTGCTACTGGATGCTCTGGTTTCTTCCCACAATCCAAGGTTATTAGGTTCATAAGTTGTTGGTAGATGGATTGGCAATGCTAAATTGTGCAGGCTAGGTAGATTGGTCGAGGTAAAGGAGGTGTTATGAGGATCTGGGTTAGGGTGGGATGCTGTTCAAAGGGTCAATGCAGACTTGATGGGCCAAATGGCCTTTTCCCGCACTGTAGGGATTCTTCTGCAACATTCTACGGTAATATTGACTATATTTCAGAAGTGGGAGAAAGTGAGGAGATGCTGCTGGAAAAGCACAGCGGGTCAGGCAGCAACTGAGGGGCAGGAGAATCAACGTTTTGGGTATAAGGCCTTCATCATTCCTAATGAAGGGCTTATGCCCAAAACATCGATTCTCCTGCTCCTCGGATGCTGCCTGGCCTGCTCTGCTTTTCCAGCACCACACTCTCAATTATTCTTCAGTAATGATTATAATGTAGTTAGTTTAAAAAAACTTGAGTGATCCTGACATTTTGAAAGATTATAAATACACACTTTTCATTTTTTTAAAATACACTTGCTGAGGGGATAAAGAGCCTCACAAAAGTAAAACTCACTTCAAGAAAGTAAACACATCCTTCCATCTTTTACTTAAGTGTTTAACTCAGTGGAAAAACTAAATTCCTATTGGTAAACATCTGATCTAAGATTCTGATTGTCATATTTGTCGCAGTTTGTCACAGAAGCAGCTGTGAAGTTGCAAATCGAAGCTGGCAGGCCTTTCTGGCGTGTACCCTCTGACCATACCCCTCAGCCTGTGAAGATAAGATTACGCAGTCTATGTATTTATGGTTCTTTTTTGTTAATCTGCAGGTTTGCTTTTGTAATTCCCATAAATGAACGTGATGGAACTCTGATTTGAACCCAAAAATCTCTCAGTACGCACACAAATTGAGAAAACTGCCAAATTTTGTATTCAAAGAGTACACATTACAATGTGTGTTTAAGGAGGATGCAAAGCCTAAAGGACAACTTACTATGGTTGATACATGTATATATTGTGTCAGAGTTAAATTTATTATGTATTCACTGCTTAACCTGATTCACTTAAGTGCATTCTAAATTCTACCATAGAAACAATCACTAGTAGATTAATGCTCCTTACACATCCCCCTCTTTATTGAAAACAGTGCAAATTGGTAGCAAAACTGCAGGCAAGCTCATATATCACATTGCCCATGTTACAGATTATTGAATCTACATTTATGGGTTCAAAATTTAGCTTTTGAAGAAAAGCAGAAACATTGCACAGATGAAGGAGCTGGAAATGTTATTACTGCACTAATTTATGATATAATATTTCAGTAAATTTTGACACTTAGAGAAAACCAGCTGCAGTGAAACAAGTATTTCCTCCCGAAAGTATTTTCAACACGGGAACAAGTGAATGACCAACAGAGGGTGCAAGATATAGGTATATGATGTGGCAGCATCAAACTGCAGAGCATGAGATATAGGTATTTTAATCAACTTGTTCAGAATGGTATGACACATTTCGGGAGCAGGTGGAACCTAAGCATAGGCAGGTCTTCTGGCCTAGTGGCATGGACACTACCACCTGTACCATAAGTCACCTGGAGAGTACTTTGCATATTCTGTGTTGAAACCAGCCTTCTCCTTCCCAGAGCATTTTTTTTTTGACACATGGGGTGGCTCAGTGGTTAGCACTGCTGCCTCATAGCTGCAGGGTCCCAGGTTTGATTCCAGCCTCGGGTGACTGTCTGTGTGGAGTTTGCACATTCTCGCTGTGTCTGTGTGGGTTTCCTCCCACAGTCCAAAGATGTGCAGGTTAGGTGAATTGGCCATGCTAAATTGCCTATAGTGTTACAGGTGCATTAGTCAGAGGGAGGTGGGTTACTCTTCGGAGGGTCGGTGTGGACTGGTTGGGCCAAAGGGCCTGTTTCCACACTGTAGGGAATCTAATCTAATCATGATATTATAATTAACCAAATGTCTTCATTTTATTTTGGATCTTTCAGCCTTAAAGAAAAGCCATTTATACAGCCTTGAGACTAAGATAAAAATAGACAATATATAACTTTCTAATACCCTGTTGAATATCAAAATTGCAACCTTAGTTTTTGCTTTCATTGACCAATAATTCTCACATTATTTAATTTTTTAAATCTACTTACACGTTTTAAGTCATTTAACATGGCGGTTTAATACTCTAACTTCTCAACAGCACTTTGCAGGATCATTAGTAGGGCACAGGCCCTTGAACATTCACATCACACATGAATATTATTCAAATGAGAGACAAAAATTGAAATTGCTGCAAAAGCTCAGCAGGTCTGGCAGCATGTGTGGAGAGAAATCAAAGTTAATGTTTCAAGTCGAGTGACCTTCCTCAGAAGTTGATCCAAAACGTTAACTTTGACTTCTCTCCACACATGCTGCCAGACCTGCTGAGCTTTTGCATCAATTTCAATTTTGGTCTCTGTTTTACAGCTTCCGCAGTCCTTTTGATTCACAAACATTATTCAAATCACATCTCATGTAAAATCTCGCAATTTTGGGCAAAATAACAGCAAAACTCTACAACCGAGATACCTGTAGTGATACAACCCTGATCTACAAAACAAAACTTATTTGTATTTGCCTCTCACTGGTTCTTGCAATTGTTGAGTGAGAGCGAGTGAGAGAGTGAGGGAGAGTGAGGGGGAGTGAGAATGAGAGTGAAGGAGAGAGTGGGAGAGAGAGCGTGAGAGTGAGGGAGAGAAGGAGGATGGGGGAGAGCACGGTGGAAGTGGGTGGGGGAAGAGCGTGGGGAAAGAGCAGGGGGCGACAGTGGGGAAAGAGAGCGGGGGAGAGAGCAAGGAGGTGAGGGTGGGGGAGAGAGTCAGGGCAGAGAGTGGAGGGAGAGGATGGGTGAAAGAGTGGGAGTGTGGGGGAAGAGTGTGTAGGAGGAGAGAGTGTGTGGGAGGAGAGAGTGTGTTGGGGCAGAGTGTGTGTTGGGGGAGAATGTGGGAATGTAAGCAAGAGTGAGAGAGAAACGGTTCCCCTCCTTTGTCAGATGTGCACAGAATTAACCCTGACTATTGCTACCAAAGGTTTTAGGAGAAGATTCTTTTTGGGTGCTGGAATCACTCTAATTCAACTTTGCTGTTTCTTCCTTCTTGAGGCTGGATCAATCTGGGTAAAAGGTAGTATTTACTGTGAGTGACATCTTGACAAACCCATGAGAGGTTGGCAGGTGACTTCCTTAAAAGGGCATTTATGAGCCAAATCAGAGTTTTGTAACAAACTAGCAGTCTTCACAATTGTTATTTTTGGAAACAGCCGCACACGTTACTCAATTTGTTAAATTTACATCCACACATTGTAATTTGGTGGGGTTTAAGCTTAGGACCTTCGGACAACTGACCCCCCCCCCAATATCACAAAAACTCATCTGCCATACATTGTATTGGTTAATAATATCCCAGAACCTGAATCTACAAACACAATTCAGACCTTGGAATGTCTCCAGAACTAGAGTTTGTCATCACTGTAGAATGACATGTAAATAAAACCTGCAGTTGCATTCCCAGCAATTTTAAATGTAAACGTACATTCACCTTTCACACTCAGGATCCTTCTGACCATTGTCATGTGCTTCAGTCCAATCAGATGGACCAGGCAGGTGTAGGTTATCATGTTGGACAACCTCTGCTCACTTTCTAACGATAAGTACCTGGCAAGTTCAGTGTGCTGTGAAAAGGGAAAAGCACTGTATGATGGCTTGGCACGGACTGCCCCTGAAGATACAGTTAGGAAGCAGCTACAGTGCCACCAAACCTCATGTGAACTCGACACTGGCTCTCTTACAGAAACAATAAAAAAAGGGTTGGAATAGAAACAGCAAAAGTGCTTGGTGTAATAATGAGTTGTTAGCCCAGATAAGAATACAGTGCTAATAACATCAGCAACTCAGATTCAAATCCTTATACAATCCGACTAGCTCACTTGTTGTTCCTCAAGTTAATGGGTTTGATTATTTAGGACTGAGTTGAGCTGTCTAGCTTTTTATTCACAAAATGGCTTGTGGGTTTTGAATTTTCTATCGTGGAGAGCTGTGAGTGCTGAATCTTCAAGTACATTCAAAGCAGAGATCCACAGATATTTAGATATTGGGAAGGTGCCCTTCCTGAACAGACTTGAAGGATCACCAGTTTACTCTTGCTCCTGTATCTTACACTCTGATGTACTGGACAAGCATATGGACAGATTCACCATAAACAATATTGAGAACACTTCTCTAAATCTGTGCACACCTCTTAAGCACCCACTCCCGAATAGGTATTCAAACTGTAACAACATGCCCAGGAGGAATCTATTGTAAGTCTGAGAGAACATTTTCTAACTTATGCATATTTTGGTGAGGTAGCTAAAAGATTGAGAGACAAACTGTAGTACTGTAATTTGCTTCTGAACATCAGGCCAGAATCAAAGCAACCATTCAGTCTTTTCGGCTCCAACTATTTCTATCCATGTCACTTGATAAATCTGTCTCTGGACAGTGTCACACGCAAATCTTTTGCTTATAATTAGTGACCGCTCTGTAAAAAGATGGTTACATTCCAAAAATAAGGGTGTAAATCCAAAGTCCTTGCATTTTTTATCAGTCTGCACTTCTTGTTCCTCACGCTGATGTCCAGTCCATATATTATTAATTCATGGCTGCCGTGCTGTCTCTATTTTTTTAGCCCAAGTCTCAATGCATGTTATTCAAATGTGTTAATCTGGAAACTGCTGTCTTAAAGTTCCTCTATTTAAAGTTGTACTGGCCACAATTGTGGGTGCTATGAAAGTCCAGCTGATAAAGTATTCCCAAGCCTGTGCCATTCAGGGGAAGACTCAAGGAGGATCAGAGGGCATTGCCACAGTAAGGTAAGGAAAACTGTCACAGTTAAAGCTCAGTTTGCCGCAAGCAAAGCTTACATTTCAAGGCTGAGATCTTTTGGTGTTCAAGAGGCACATCAGTAATAGTTTAAGATTAATACCATATAAAGATACTTTATAGCTTAATAACATCATAAGGCTATGAACACCTCTGCCACTAAACTGACGAGGGAATTTCAGACCATGGGTTGAGCACTGGACGTGGAGATTAAGGAAGTGTTAGTCTGTTGAGGTGTCACACTTCAGCACAGAGCCATTTGCTGTCTTCAATCAGTTTTCCTGTCTGGGTCCATGGGCTGCTCTTTCCTGCATTCAGCTCAGAGAAGCGCGAGTTATTGGGCCAGACAAAAATAATTTATTGACCTCAAAATAAATCAGAACTGCCTCATGTTAAAATAAGCAGCCTGATTCCATAGAGAGTCATTCCAGGCAAATATGGAGCTCACTGGGGATGCTGGCTGAAAATCATCAATGCATAATATCCTGTTCACTTCCCACCAGGGCATGTGCACTTACTGTCTCAGTCCTCTGTTTATTTCTGTCTCGTTTGCTCTTGGAATATGAATGAGATTTGTGTGTGTGCCTACAAAGAGGATCTACATCTTCAAGCCTGGTAGCAGATGTGCCTTATTTGGGATGCCTTCTGAATTAGAAGCTATGGGTTCTGAGGCCACCCCATGGCGAGAATGCAGAACTAAAGGTAAAGGTATCGCTGCAGTATGGCACGACAGGATCGCTACCCCATCACAGATGAGAACACAAATCCCCAGAGTCATACAAATTGGCTGTTCCATGATTCAATAAGCTATACTCTGATTATGGCCTTGACTGCACTTTCAGACTGAACCATAGCCCTCACCTCCTTTGTCAGTCCAACTCAGCCTTGGATATATTTGACAGTCCAGCTGAACTGCTCTCTGGGAAGAGAATTCCAAAGTCTATCAATTCTTTTAGGGAATAATTCTTTCTCTTTTTTTTCTTAAATTGGGGAATACCTCTCTTTTTTTAAGGCGAACACCCTGCTCTTGACTCTGGGACAAAGAGAAACACATTCTTATCATCCAACCTATCTTGATCCCTCAGAATCTTCTGTTTCAAAGGCATTCATCTCATTCTTCCCAACTCCAAAGACTAAAGCTGCAACTGACTCAACCTCACCTTATAAGGCAACTCTTCATCCAAGGAACAAGCTTAATGAACCTTTTCTGAATTTATGTCCAATACAATTATCTCTATGTTTGAGTAAGGAGACAAAAACTGCACACAATACACTCTCTACAACTTCAATAAGCCCTACACAATTTTAGTAACACTTTCTAATTTTATAAGCCATTCACTTGTAATAAAGGCCAATATTCCAGTTCAATCCCACAACCACACACGTACAATTTTCTTTTGTCAAAACTAAGTTTCTGTGGGTGGGGATGACTTTGTGGTATTATTGCTGGACTGTTAATCCAGAGACTGAGATAATATTCTGGGGACCCGGGTTCAAATCCTGCCATGGATAATGGCAGAATTTGAATTCAATAAAAATCTGGAATTAGGAATCTAATAATGACCCTGAATGGATTGTTGGAAAAAACCCATCTGGTTCACTAATGTCTTTTCGGGAAGGAAATCTGCCATCTTTACCTGGTCTGGCCTACATGTGACTCCAGACCCACAGCAATGTGGTTGATGGTTAACTGCCCTCTGGGTAAATAGGGATGGGAAATAAATGTTGGCCTGGTGTGTGATGCAGTCATCCCATGAATAAATGAAATAAAAAAAAGTGACCCATGACAATTCAGGATTGTTACAGAACTATTGACATTTTTTTTCAAAAGCATGGAACTGGAACAGACAGTATTCATGCAGCCAGGCCTTGGACAATCAGCTTCCCATCAAAACCAGACAGGGCTAGACTTGACCAGGTGCTTATGACCACATTGTTTCATAATGAGTCATTGTTTCCACCTCCAGTGAAGTTACACAGACTTGGTGGTACCCAGCTCAGGAGGAGGCCAGAGGCCTAATGTGTCAAGGACATACACGACATTTCAAGGTTCAAAACCATGTTCTGCAATTTTCAACTATGGCAAGTAGTCACCTCATTGGATCTTCCTGCTCATGTCCAATGTTGGTATTGGATACAGGCCACAAAATCTTTGAGAAGGGCATGAAGAGGAGCATAAAAGGGGCATCTCCACACAGCACTTTCTACTAAAAACCAAGCTTCTCAGTATCTCCAGCTCTTTGTACCTTGTAATGAGCATGATCAAACTGAGCAAAGCCAAAAAGACCACCTCAGTGAGACAACGTGAAGACAGGAGACAACTCTAGACAAGAGGAGAAGCCCAAATAAACAAATGCAGATCCTGGATCACCAGCCAATCCTCAAAGACTGAGGAGCAGCCTGTTCCAGCCTTACTGAATGGGTATTACCAGTCCTTTTAGACAAACAGTTCAAACACAACAGTAGGGACCTGTCAATAGAGTGTAGATTAGATTACTTGCTTGCAGTGTGGAAACAGGCCCTTCGGCCCAACAAGTCCACACCGACCAGCCAAAGCGCAACCCACCCAGACCCATTCCCCTACATTTACCCCTTCACCTAACACTACAGGCAATTTAGCGTGGCCAATTCACCTAACCTGCACACCTTTGGACTGTGGGAGGAAACCGGAACACCCGGAGGAAACCCACACAGACACGGGGAGAATGTGCAAACTCCACACAGACAGTCACCTGAGGCGGGAATTGAACCCGGGTCTCTGGCGCTGTGAGGCAGTAGTGCTAAGCACTGTGCCACTGTGCCGCACACAATTCGTGTAGCGAATCCTCAGAAACGCTTGTCAAAAGTAGTTAGCTACTGTAGATTTAAGACTGTTTATTGAAGAGCTCTTTGAAGAGACTGTTAGAGTTTGATACCTTTTAATTAATGTACAATAGTAAAGTCTGGTAAATATTGTTTTCCCTTGATGAAGTGTTCTATTAAGTTGTGCTGGACTTTCCCCACCTCTTGTCCCCTTTATCTTATGCACCACATGGTGCGTCTGAGTTGAAACAGGTTACTGAAAACTGGTGAACATTAGCCGGGATATATTTACCCACCTTTCATTTTGTAACATTCCTTCTGCCGGATTGAATTATGGTTTTCTAAATTTCTACAATTTATAATGAGTTATTTATGAATGGAAACATTTCCATTCTAACAGATATTAGGCTGACTGTCCTATAGTTTCATGCTTTCTGTCACCTTCCTTTCTTCATTTGTTTCATGGTCTTGGTGGGAAAAGTGTGTTAGATTACATTACATTACATTACAGTGTGGAAACAGGCCCTTCGGCCCAACAAGTCCACACCGACCTGCCGAAGTGTAACCCACCCATACCCCTACATTTACCCCTTACCTAACACTACGGGCAATTTAGCATGGCCAATTCACCTGACCTGCACATCTTTGGACTGTGGGAGGAAACCGGAGCACCCGGAGGAAACCCACGCAGACACGGGGAGAACATGCAAACTCCACACAGTCAGTCGCCTGAGGCGGGAATTGAACCCGGGTCTCTGGCAGTGTGAGGCAGCAGTGCTAACCACTGTGCCACCATGCCACTGTTAGAAATCAGCTACTACTCCAATAGTCGTCACAAGTATAAAATAGGACCAATTTAGTCTTTAGAATGGCTAATGTCGACTGTGATCATGGTCTAAGAGTGCAAAACCTCACACCAGGTGTCAGAAATTAAACAGAAAGCAAAATTATGTTTATCATCACAAACTTATCCTCTAGCATATGGCGAAGACAGAATATTAATTACTAATATATAAATTGAAACCATACCTCTTTAAATCTAAACATGCACATTCATTCACACAAAACATTGACAGATAAATGAAAAAAACAATCTATTGAGGAATATTACAGATAGCCGATCAGTTAGACCTAGGTCTTTGCTTGAATTAGAAGTTTTTTCTCTTTTGCTCAGAATTTACATGTTATTTATGTTCCAATTAAAATGTGATAGAGCACAATTTTACCTGCTGAAAGACTTTAAGTTCAGAGTCCCAAGTGATCTCACCTCTCTCAGTTCAGTGACAAACTGCCACTTACAACTAATCTAAACCTTGTTGCTAGCCAGTTAATGTTTTAAAGACATCTGGTGGCAGCATTCCCCCAAAGGTATTACAAACCACCTTCCAGTAAATGCATAAGCTGTGTGTAATGTAAGTGATAATACAGTTCCATTTCTCCTTTGAGTTATTTTGAAAACAACTCATAGTCCAACCTTTCATTTTCCAGTTTATATCTCCAACTAAAGTATGTGTAGTCTTCACAGGTGATACATTTGTAGTTTTCCAATCCATTGGTATCTTTGCAGGATCTATCATATTTTGTAGGATTAAACTAATTATCTCTGCAGCCACTACTTTTAAGACCAAGAATGTAGACTATTAGATCCATATGATATGTCAGTCTTTACTCCCTGTAGTTGTTCTAATCTATGTTCCCTCGTGATTGTGATCTTTTAAGTTCCTCCTCCCCTTTTCTCTTCATTTTGGGTTATGCTTGGGATGATTTCTGTGTATTATGCGGAAGACTGCTACAAAATACCTCTTTTAATGCTGCCACCATTATCAGGTTTCCCAATATTAATTCCCCACTTTCAGCTTCTAAGGCAGGGGTGGGGAACCTGCGGCCTTCTAGGTCATTGTGTGTGGCCTTTTGAATGAATCCAAATTTTGCAGAACAAATCTTTTATTTTTTATTAATATGTTTTTTTTCGTCCTTTGTTATTTTAATTTTAATCTTAAAATGAATGCATTTAAAATACCAGAGAGTAAAAGAAAATTCAATGAAATAATCCTCACTGACCGACCGCCACAAATAAAAAAATGTGAATTTTGAAGAATATATAATTGAAGTTTCTTGGATGCGGCCTTGTTAGATTACAACTAACATAATGTGGCCTTCCAACATGAAAAGGTTCCCCACCTCTGCTCTAAGGGCTCCATTTATCTATTATTTGACTTTTTATATATATGTAGAAACTCTTACTGTCTGATTTTTATATTTCTAATTAACTTTTTCTCATATTCTAATTTCTTCCTACCTATTTTGGTTAGTCATTTTTCATTCATTTCTAAAATCTAACGAAACTTCACTTCACAAAACTTTACACATTTTCTTTCAATTTGATGCTTTCCTTGACTTCCATCATGAGCCATTTCTTGTCATAGAATCTTCTTTCTCAATGGAATACATCTTTATTGAAAGGTATGAAGTATCTCTCTACATTCTGAAATCATCTGTTCTCACAGCTGAAGTAATCTCATGTCACTACTTTGACGAACAGCAGGGAGGTATCCACAGATATCTTGGCATTCCTTTTTGCAATTTAGCGGCAGAATTTCCAGGGTAATTTCTATACCTTCTTTATGTCAAGTTTTCTCATGAAACAAAAAGAGTGGAAGTCACCTCCAGCCTTCAGATGGAAACTCTTCGCTGGCCAGCGTCTCCTCTTTGAAATCCATGAGTGACTGTTCACCCAGATCTCCATCAGCAATCTCCCGTTACCCAGACAGATGGTGAGGCTGGACGGATTGGGGAGATGATAATCCAGTGAAATTTATGGAGACCAGAGATATCTATTTAAAAGTAGCCAAGTCTTTGCACCTCCTTAACTTCCAGACATTTTGCCCGCCTTTGGTCCCAAGTGGATCATTCCATTCACAAGATTTGGATGGAGAATACTCACTAGCATGGACAGTTCGTCTGAGTGACCTGTATTTGTTAGGCAGAAGTGGGTACTGCAGATGCTGGAGATTAGAGTCAAGATTAGAGTGGTGCTGGAAAAGCACAGCAGGTCAGGCAGCATCCGAGGAGCAGAAAAATCGACAGGAGCTGATGAAGGGCGTTTGCCCGAAATGTCGAGTTTCCTGCTCCTCGGATGTTGCCTGACCTACTGTGTGTTTCCAGCACCACTCTAATCTTGACCTGTATTTGTTCCCTATTTCCCATATTTCCATTTCTGCAAATGGAAAGTATTCCTAGGTTAAAACATTCTGTATAATTGGGCAAAACAGAGTCTCAAAAAACTTTATGATGCTATATAATGTACAGCTTTTGTGGCATAATTCAGTGAGGGTCTGCATTGTAGTCACCGTGCCTCCAATTGTAGGAACTAGGTGCTCCATTGGACCAACCGCCCTCTAGCCATACCTATCATATTTTCTGTCAGAAGTTGTGACATATTTTGTCTGCCCAAAACTTGTTGTGCGAAGAATTGACCTCAACTGAGTGTTGCAGACTGGCACATTCCAAGGTCCAGAATGACAGGCTGAGGGATACACTGAAGCTCAGCGAAACTGCTGCCAAGGAGCAGTGGAGAAAGGCCACTGTCTAAGGTCTTCCTGCCAAAGTGCAATCAGAGGCTGTTATATTTTGAGATACTTTCGTAACTTTAATGGGAATGTAAATAGTTTTCTTTTCATGTTTAGAAAAATTACTTTTTGTGTTGCAACCAAATTGAGACTAAGGAAGATTGTCAAAATTCTCCTATGTGTTCTACAAAGTCTGTATTGAACTGTTTTGGACTTTTTGTACTTACACATAATTTATGAATAAAGTATTTTTTACAAATCATAAGGAGGTTGTAATGATGTCCTGTCTCCCAGTTCCTGTCATTTATGTTTGATATCTGGGCTACTGTTGTTACTGTTTAAGGGTTTGTTTGATTACATCACTTAACTTTGCCATTCAGCTTTCTATAGTTGTTCTGAAGGGTTAGTCCAAGGTACAATGATCTATTCCCACCATCTCTGCTCCTTGGAGGACAGGAGGAAGTATTCTGGGAGGCCAAGCTAAGGAGGCTGCACCACATAAACATAGCAGCTATTGCCAATAGCCAATAAGCTATTGTTTAATGAGACCATTGTGGAAAAAACATCATTAAGTAATCTTTCATTGCTTGAAAACTGAGCGTGAGCATCATTGCAGTTCTTTGCATTAAGGCACATGCTGATGTTTTTGTAACTGGGAGCAGATACAGATACAGATACAATCAAACCCTTCACTGTAAACAACCTGCCTTCACACAATCTCATTCACATCAATGTACACTACTCAGGAATGAACAATGCAACGTCAGTAAGGCCTTTTCCTTGTGAATTGAAGGTTGTTGTAAGGTCTGCTGATCATTATCTACGAGACAAAGCAAGATTGAAATCCAAAATCTCTGCAACACTAGACACCTGGGTAAAACGTATCCTGCCTTTCAGAGGCAGCAATGTGAAAAGGCATGCATGGTTTCCAAGATCTAAAGCTATCTAAGAGTCTGTTCTATGCATGTTAGAACCTAACATTGAAAAGAGCCACTCAGACGGGATTTTGAACTGCAGTAAAGCCAATCACGATGAACAATCGTCCTGGGTTTTACAGGACCATCCTATATTTGAAGAGATTCTCTGGTCTCCTGAGCTTTATGCAGCCAGGTCATTGTCTGTACAGTATTTTAGACTGTTAAACCTCATTCATGTGCAATATGCACCTGTGTATATCTGTGTGCTCTCTGCCTGATGACATATACCGCATCCCCAGCATCTGTCTGTGACAGGTTTGTCAGCATTATCTCCTCCAGCTCACCCCATTCAACACTCACACAGTTCACCATTCTAAAGTGTCACTTTTGCCCCAGAAATGTGGTCACCCTGAAGCCATCGAAAGCTATGTAAAACCTATCCAGTCTTTCAGAAGCAGCAGTGTGAAAAAAAACGCATATGGCTTCCATTATCTACAGCCATCACAAAGTGTTTCACACTCAAGTGCAGGTACATTTAACTGCACGTGATTTTGGAATCATATTAAGATAATAACTCTATAATTTGCAGAATCACGGAATTACTACAGTGAAGAAGGAGGCCAAGCAGCCAATCATATCTGCACCTAGTTCCACACTCTTGCCTTCTCACCATAACCTTTTCAGATAATAATCCAATTTATCTCTCAAATTCTTCAATTAAAACTACCTCCTCTAGATGCTCAGACAGTGCATTCCAATGTCTTATCTATTCATTACAGGAAACGTTTCTTTTTGTGTCTCCATTGCATCTTCTGTCCTCTACTTTAACTGCCTTCTTGTTCTAGATCCTTCTGCCACTGGAAAAATCTCTCAACCTATTAAATCCAGACACTTCTGATTTTAAATAACTCTATCAAACTTCCCCAAAAAATAAGTAGTCCCAACTTCCCCAATCTATCTACATAACTGATCTTCCTCATCCCTTGAATCACTCTTAAGTATCTGCGCTGCACTCAGTCTTCACATCTTTCCTTAACTCACAGTAATCCAATTGATGCTAAACCAATAGTTTATACAGATTCAACAGAACATCCTCTTTTATACTCAATGCTACATTAATAAGTCTAGGATACTGTGTGTTTATTAACATATTTAAGGTTCAGTTTTATCAAACATACTTAGCGAAGATATGGCTAGTGAATCTAAAAATTTGAAAAAGTTCCACTCATCACTTAATGGGGTAAGGAACCATTTCCAATGGTATTGAAGCATACTAGCAAGAAGGTTCCAGATTGTTGGTACCAACTTCAGCAATATTTACCAGAAGGACACTCAGTGCAGCCTCGAGTGGGGAAAACTATGAGTGAAGTTTAACAATTTCATTATTCAGAGACTTTTGCTGCACAGACAATTAATAATGTAATTTTGATTCTGAGTTCAAATTCTGCTCCAGGACTTGAACACACAACCCCAGGCTAACACTCCAGTGCAGTACTGACCACTACTGCAGGCTCCATCTACCTGCTTGGGACAATGTAAACAATCCCACAGCAGAGTCTCAAAGAAAAGCAGGGTGTGCTCTCTGGAGTCTTATCAAAATTTAGCCTTCAATCAGCATTTCAAAAACAGATAACCTGATCAGTATCACATTGTTGTTTGTGAACAATTTGGTGACCACAATTCTGACCTTTTGAAACTTGAACAGTATTCTACTGTCTGATAAGTGCTTTGAGATGTTTGGTGGTCTTGGCATTATATTTCTTCCTCCTTCTTAAACAGGACATATCAATGTGAAAGTCATGGTTGGTAACCATACTGTAGTAACACATGTGAATACCCTATATTAAGAAAAGGGAAGTTTGTCACTGCATCCCAATAGCACTCATTCTATTATTCCACCCATCAGGATCCTGGTTTGATTCCAGTTGCTTGATGGCCAACCCATTTTAAGCACTTTCTTGTTTGAATTTCCATGTATGGACATGCTAATTCTGCACTCACAAATCAACAGGACATTATGATGAAAGACAAGCAGGGCATTGTGGAACAGCATCCTGAACAAATAGCATCAATAACTTATATCGATGGCTGTTAAGGAATGCAGTATGCCTATGTCTAGGCATGATGTTAAAAAACAATAGTGTTAAAGCACGTTGCACTAATGGACATCACATGCAATCTCACTTGACACATAAGTTTCATTTAATTCTTTTCCATCATTGAGCACAATGTATTATCTCATACTGTGATCCTGAATTAGGAGAGACACACTGCCATGTGGGCAAGTTCAAGAAGTGCAAATGTTTTTCATCCTGTGTTCTTTCTCTACTTATATTTTTGAATTACATAGTGGAATAGTTTATTAGCATATGTCTGATAGAAACAATTCTATTCTTGCATCAATTGTTGACTGTGTCCCACTTTCAAAAGTTAGAATAGTTATAGTAGAATTCCGGCTGTTGTTATCAAATAAATTTGTGGAATTCATCCACCCTACATCACCAAAAAGTCCAAATTCAACCTGTTCGATATAACTACCTTATGAATGCTACCTGCACTCTCAGTCATTTGCATCATTTATTGTTGCTCGAACATCTCAAATTATATTCAGTATGATTGGTGAATGAGACATTTTGATCCTTTGTATTTAGTCTTGATTACCCAATGCAAAGATTATGTTTGATCGCAGGAAAACGCTCCTTTTTGCAAATGTCATATTTGTTCCTATGTTGTTTAAGTACAGGACCCTTAATTGTTTCACAAGCAATTGCTCTAGTCAAGCTGAAATTAAATCGTTGAATGAAATATAATGATTCCCGTACATACTGATATACTGCTCTTAGTGCACTCAGAATATACAGCAGGTGCGAACAGGAAACATTTCATTTTCTTTGAAGTATCATAAAATTCACTAGAAAGAATTCCAAAAGTCATCTTCAATTTGCTAAATGTTATTTCAAAACGAATGCAATCAGAAAATTGCACAATCTGTATATTAGTTTCCAATGTCTTCATTCTGAAAATAATATTTTGCAATCCTGTCTTTGTTTCCCATAGACATTTGGATAGTTGAATATTATATTGCTAACAGGAGAATTTTACCAGTAGAGTTTAAATGACTAACAACTGACAGATTAATTAATTTCAAAAGCCAAAACTTTCAAGCATTTCCCATGAAGGTAGCAATTCAAATCCTTTCACTAACTTTCACACACTGGTTGCTGAGGCCTCCTCGCTCTCTGAGGACTGCACAATTTTCCCTGTTATTGTTTCCTGGCACTTCTGCTTTGAAGTGGTAAAATAAAGAGTCTTTCAGTTAGAAAGCAATTCCTTCTTTCAGCCCAGCTTCATCTTCTTACTACACTGTTCCCTGTTGAGATGAAGGAGCATTTTCCTCCCAGCAACCGTAATATTCATGTTGGATATGTGCGTTCTAGATGGGCTTGGCTTAAGGCTGACAACCCAGGACCCAGTTTTGGTGACATTTTAACTCCGATTAAATTGTACGGCTCAACGTGCATAGAGCTGGGTGCTGGACGGTTGCCTGGGTGACATGCTCTTCAGTAGCCACAAGCCTGAAGTGATGACTGCTAAATCCATGAAACCAATCCTTTCAAACATGTTTCTACTATCACTAAGAACACAGAGTTTTTTTTTTCAAATTAAGGTTCACAATATTCTCCTACTGTGTGCTTTGGTTCCTAGAGAAAGGAAAATTTTACTCAGATGTGATGCTAATATTATTCAGCTCAAGTTATCTGTCTACTCCTAACTTGTTATTCACAAGTTAAGCCAGTCATTTTTATTACAAGTATCCTACTATGTAGAATCACAGCCCATACATAGACAGAAACACCACTTGCTTTGAAAAAGCAATTAATCCCCAACTGCACTCCCTTCTCAGTCAGAAAACACTTGTTTTTAAAAATCAACAATAACATCCAGTTCACAGATTACTGAGTAATTGAACACTATTAGACATTTCACAAGTTTATAAGAGACCAAGTCTCCAACATATTTGATATCTTTGGCATCTGGTTGAATTTTTTTTTAAATGGAATATTCTTTATTATTCCTGTTTTATATGTATGTGCCAAGGAAATAAAGTCAAAACTGAGTTGAACCAAAACTCATTAGATATAGCTATTGAGAAAAATATAGAATGGGAATGTTTGAGGGTTTTAGCTGACTGAAATGTTACAGAGTAATAAATATAGGTATCCCAAAAATATTGAAACAAGTGATGTTAGGTTGCAAAAACAAAATTCCGAAACAGTAAAATACAAACAGAATGCACTGAAGATAAGGGACTTGACAGGAAAAACGCTGAGAAGGTATTTCCCGTCATAGGAGAATCTAAGACCAAAGGGTATAGTCTCAGAATAAAGAGGCCAATTTAAGACTGAGATGAGGAGCAATTTCTTCAGCGGATTGGGAGTCTTTGGAATTCCCCGCCACAGAGAGTCCTTGTGTTTATTTAAGGCTGAGATGAATAGATTCTTGCTCAGTAGGGGAATCATTTATGGAGAAAGTGCAGGAAAAGTAGACACAAGGAAAGTCAAATCAGCATTGAATGGCAGAGCAGACTCAATGGGTTGAATGGCCAACTTTCCTGTTTCCAGTGATTCCTATTTCTCATGTTCTTATGGTCTTAGAGCACTTTCACTGTGTACACAAAATTATCTGGAGGGTGAAAACTTCCTAAGTCTGGAAAATTATGCAAAATATTTCAGATTGATTTCCTTTGTTTGGTCCAGTCCATTGACCCGAATATTTCTCTCTCCACACATGCTGCTTGACTTGCTATATACTTGTAGTTTTGTTTGATGAAATTAAATCTAAATAAGTGATAAAATAAATAAATAAAAATTAAACTAAATCTTCAGATGACCATACCATATGAGCTGGCTGGTTCCTTGGTTGCCATAGAGTTGATTGGCTCTCACCATCCCCCTCTTAGATTGGGATCTTTGTCCAATCTGATAGAGGAAAACTACCAGTAGTCCAACTGGTTAAACAAGATGGTAGGCCATGTCGACAGAAGCACTGCACTCTGGATCAGGACAGTCTGTATGGTGTCTGTAATGTGAGTGAAACTCACTGTCATAAATATTTTCTGTATTCTCCAGTGTATGAAAAGCAGCAGCACAGGCTTCCAGGATTTGAATACCAAAGGAGTCAATAGCAATAGTGACATTGTTGAGAAAGTAAGGTCTCTGGATTTTGGGACTCCCTACAGATGCATTCATTATATTGCCATGAAAATCAACAGAGAATCTCACCGAGACCAGAAAAGGACTAGGACCGTGGCATATTGTCAAACAGTTGCTGTAGCCAAGCAGTCTAAGGAAATTGCAAATATCTTCAGTCACTGAACACCCTCTATTCAGGACTGTTGCCATCATAGAATCCCCTACTACCAGCATCCTGATGTGATACTATTGACCAAAAACTAAACTAGGCTAGCCATATAAATACAGTGACCACAAAGGTAGGTCAGAGGCTAGGAGAAAGCAGCGAGTAACTTATCTCATGCCTGTCCACCATCTGCAAGGCACAAGTCAGGAGTGTGATGGAATACTCCCCACTTGCCTGGATGGGTGCAGCTCCAACAACACTCAAGAAGCTTGACACCATCCAGGACAAAGCAGGCTACTAGATTCATGAACATCTATTCCCTCTACCATCAAAGTTCAGTTGTTGTAGTGTGTACTATCCATAAGATACACAGTAGAAGTTCACCAAGACTCCTTAAATAGCATCTTCCAAGCCAACAACCACTTCATCTACAAGGACAGAGACAGTAGATGCTTGGAAATACTGCCACCTGCAAGTTCCCCTCCAAGTCACTCAACGTTAGTAACATATCTGCATTTTTTCCATGTTGCTCAGTCAAAATCCTGGAACTCCCTCCCTATGGACATTGTGGGTCTACCAGGAAAACATGGATTACAGCAATTCAAGACGACAACACCTTCCTACCTTTACAAGGGCAAATAGGGATAGGCAAGCAAAGCTGGCCCAGCCAATGATAGATGTATCCTCTGGCTACATTTTTAAAAACTCCTTAATTGAAGACATTGAAATTGTAGTTGACCTGTAGCTCGGGACAGACAGAGTATTTGTGCAATGAAGCATCTGAGGTCACACTATGGGCCTTAATCTGAGAAAAATAAACGTTAAAGAAAAGCAGAATATTTTACAAACTGCACATCAAAGAATGACTTGTCACATAAATAAAATCATGGAAAATGAATACATTAGATTAGTCACTGCTGAGTTCCATTGCCAGAATTATTTTATATAATATCAATAAGAATAGTCAAAATGATTGCAAGGTATTTATTAGTTGGTAACACAATAATTCCAAACAATCTATCATCAATGTCAATAGTATTTGTCATATCATGGCCATACGGAACTAATGTCATCTCTTCAAAGGTGCGAATTCTTCAGTGTTGGCTCCTCCTGAAGAAGGGCTTATGCCCGAAACATCAATTCTCCTGCTCCTTGGATGCTGCCTGACCTGCTGCACTTTTCCAGCAATACATTTTCAGCTCTGATCTCCAGCATCTGCAGCCCTCACTTTCTCCTTCCTACTCATGGTGGGCAAATTCGGTGTGTCAGCACAGCAACTTATGCAACTGTCATTGATCAGCAGAATGATTAAAACTATAACTCTAAGTCTGAATTACCATTCTGTGAGCCTTTACTGCTCCCACGTGGAATTGTTTCTCAGCAATGACTCGAATGCCCGGTCTGCCAAAAGCCATGATTGTTGGTGGACAGCAATATTGCATACAACGTTAGAATGATGATGGTCTGCTGGAAAAATGCTGACTTGGCAACCAATCTCATTGAAGATTCAACTGAAGTACAGGCAATCCACAGGGTTCTGAACAGGTTCCATTCTGGAGTTTGTTCACAAGTCGATTTATATGCAAGTCAAACCCAAGTCATGACAATGCAATGTATCTGTTTGTAAGTACAGGAAATATGAATATGTTGGAACTTTAACATGGCACCTCTGGATGGGATCATGTTTGTAAATGCAGACATTCATAAGTCAGATATTCATACATCAGAAACCCCCTTCCAATTGAAGCTATGAATACATTGGACAATTTTATGCCCCATTGGTTTAATTCACTTTGACACCTTTTGTTTCTAAATAACATCAAGCTTCTTTAACCTGTCTGTGAGCTGCAAAAGCTGCATTGTTAGTGACTTCAATGCCCTCTCAGACAGCTTCCAGGTTCACTTGCAGAAGAGATTACTCTTGCATGCCAAAACGGTTAATTTCCCTTCGCCACATCTTATGACAGAGGACCTCCAAAATAACGTAGCTGAAATTTTCAATCTTGCTCATTACTGAGTGAAAAACATCAACAAAGTACAGCATTCCTGTTAAAATTGTGCAGCACTCTTTAAGACCAGATGTTTAGTTTAATGTTATGATTTTTTACGAGCAAGCATCCCTGCATATGGTTCCCATTATAATTAAGAGGAGGACCTAACTTGGAAAATTGTTGATCTCATATCCAACTCACTAACAACCTTATATTTGCTAGGATTAAAAGATCAGAACTTCGATATGGCCATTCTTATCCTTTGAGTTTTTAAATCATAGTTTGCATTTCGCAAATTACCACAAGAAGCAAATTAAATGTAACCATAAACGTGGAAGCTGAACCTTCATTCCTTTTGAAAAAGTGATTCCAATGCTGATTTCAGTAGTTTGACTTTACTGCGAGTTCATTCAGCCAAGGTCACTTTGCTTATCCCTAATAAATTTACTTCAACAAGGTCCCATAGTTCAAGCATGCACACCTGCAAGCCACAGAGATGTCTAAGTTTCTGATGAATTATTGATTGAGTGACATCATTCTTAATGGCTCAAGAGTTTATCACAACGCAAAGATACAGGGTGAAAGCAATATATCTGGTGTAAGCACTATTCCAATCCCTGCAGAACTTAGAGAAAGTAAAGCCTGTGGAGAATTCTATAAACTGAGCGGGAAGTCAAGGCCAATTGTAATGTTGCACAGACTATTAAAGCAAGCTATAAAAAGGCAAAAAATATCTTCAAATGCTGCATAAGTGTTGAACTTTTCAGAAATGCACAGTAAACTTGAGTTGTTAAGTCGCAAGTAATATTTGTGCCACACAAATATAAGACAATGACTATCTCCAACAAGAGAGAATCTAAGACCCCCCCCCCCCCCCCCCCCCCCCCCGGCATTCAGTGCTATTACCTTTGCTGAACTCCACACTATCACCAAGTTTGCTATTGTCCAGAAACTGAACTGATCCAGCCGTACAAATGCAGTGGCTACAAGAGGAGTTCTGAGATTTGGAATTCTGTGAGTAACTCACCTCCTGACTTCCCAAAGTCAGTCCACTGCCTAAAAACACAAATCAGGAGTCTGATGAAATACTCTTTACTTTCCCAGATATTTACAAATCGGCACACAAAAATACTCAACAACATCTTGCACAAAAGCATTCAGCCTGATCTGCACATCATTCACCTTAAACATTCACTGTCTCAACAATCGACTTGCACTTGTAACAGTATCTACCTACTACAAGATGTACTACAGAAAATCATCAAGATTTCTTCCACAGCACTTTCCAAACATCAAACTCTACTATCTAGAAGCTCAAGGACAGCATTTGAAAGGGAACAACCCTACCTGCAAGCTCTTTTCCAAGCCACATAAGACCGTGACTGAGAACTAAATCTTCAGTTCCTTCAGTGGATCTAAGTCCTAACACTCTCCTTCTAACAATACTGTGGGTTCCTCTACAAGCTATGGATTTGACTTTTATAAGAACCAGCTTGCCACCACCTTTGGAGGGCTACTAATTTGGAGCAAATGGTGCTGCCTCAGCCAGTGGTACTCATATCCTGTGAACCCATTTAGAAAAATCTAAAGTCTGAGAAAACATGGCATGCCCTTATTCAACTTGAGTTAGAATTGTAAAGTAAATCAGGGCAACCACTTTGTAGGAATCACCAAAGCATATGAGGAAAAGAAAAACAATAGATAAAAGTAACGTGTTAAATATGCTAAATAATGGTGTTGAATAGATTGGGCTTTGGGAGTCATGAGGAAAATATTCTGCTTTTTGAGGCAAATACTTAGTATGCGTTAAAATGAACAGAAGTAGCTAAATTTGAACTTCTTTTCTGCTCAGTTGTGTTCTTTTATTAAAACAAACAAAAATCAATGACCTTCTGTTCTGATGATTAAAACTTCGAGTAATAATTTCCTCCAGATTTATAACTGACAATGTTATTGTCAGATCCTACAGATAATGGAACATGAGAAACCGGACAGTGGGGTCTAATGTCATCTCAAAGAGCCTCAGGCAATCAGAACTGTTCACTTCTACCTCTGTTTCAAACAGTTACCCATTGTGAATCAAATAAAGTAACTCGTTACGTAAGAGCTGGTTACCAAGGAACAGAAAGTCCCATTCTGTCGAGGTGTCTGATGAGCTGTCGACAGGTTTATCATACTGTCAAAGTGCTCATCGCCAAGCAAGCTCCAACACAGTTCAGTAAGTCAAGGCTACAAGTTAATGCACGTGATGAGACACGTACTACAGTCTGCTTTAACTCCTTAAAAGGGTAATTAGGAGCAATCTGTAAAACTCCATGTCATTTGCACCTGTCTGTGCGTAGGTTTCCTAGAAGCTCTTAGTTCATATTTAATTGTAAATGGGATTAGAAGATGTCACAAACGTTATCAGGGAATTGTGCGAAACATTTTGCAAATGCCGAAATCAGTCGCAGTCATTTTAGTAACTCAATGTTCCAGTAAGTGTAGCGCAGAGAGTCCAGTGACATTTCTCAGACAGCATTAGAGCAGCACATGCCGGCAGTTTCGTTTATATGGTTAGCTCCACATGCTTGGAAATTTCTCCTGGTGCCAAGTGGCTGTTTTTTTCATTGATTTAGGATTCCAATTGCAAAGTTTTGAAAGTAGCTTTCTCTATTAATTAGGTGAGTAGAAGAATGATTTACTATCTGTGAAACTTCAAGACTGCTATCTGGATACCGAGATTCTGCTAAAATAAGTCATTCACATCCAATTGTTCACCCCGATGGAGCAGATCTGTTAGCTGTTAAACTGGAGCTGGAAATTGTCATCATGAAGAATCAAATGACAGGAGCTTAAAGCATCTGATTTCTGCTTACAAAAAGTATAAATAACACAGTAAGCTGTTATCATTATTCCTCGTTTCCTTAAGGCCATGATGACGGCAAAGTTATACAAGTTAGTCTCCCAGTGAAATGGTGTTAGGAGATCCCAGAATTTATTGGCTTAATTTTCTAGTCCTTGCCATTGGTGATATCAACGCAGTACAGATACCAAGGGCACAGTCCATTAGACACGGCAATGGCAATGAAATCTAACCCTCAGAATTAATCATCTCCACATTCAGTTTCTGGTGACTTTAACTTTACCTTCACTTTTGAAACCTACTCTACAGTTCTCAAGATTACCTGAAAGTAGAGGTTTTCTTTGTATTTTCCTGGTTTCGTTTTCGCAGGTTTTACTCAAACATTGCGCCTACCATATTTATTAGTTGCTGGAAATCTAACTTGGAAGATTGGCATTCCAGTTGGGATAAGATACAGTTGGATCTGCCTTGTGTTCCTTTTTGTATCAGAGGATGCAAACACATGGGATTGCCATAAAATGTATTTGGGAGCTTCATTTTTCTGATCCTTTCACGGAATAAGGATGTTGCGCATCCCAACTGCTCTCGATCTGAATAGAGCTGTTGCTATGGACGCCCTCAAATTATTTAAGTTGGCAGCCTGGACCCAAACTTTGTCTTAATTTAAAGGCAGAGGTGAAGTGGATATTCCAGGTGTGATGCAACTGCTCAAACCACTCAGCTTTAAGCAAAACAGAGTTTATTTAAACACTACAATTGAAACACGAGCAAAAGAAAATGGAATTTAGAATAACCTAACTATTGGGAAACTTAACTGACCTGATACAACAACATAACTAAGGAGCTGTTCCAATCCAACAACATCCTATAAACACACCCCATGGCAAAAAGGTAAATTGAAACACAGATTCTTACAGGCAGGAGGGAGCAACATCCAAAGAGATTTCGGAGAGAAATTCAGTCAGGATTCATCTTGTGACTACCACAGCTAAATCAAACTGGAGAAAACCTGAACTGGGCCACTCCCCTGCCAATGTTAAACTCAGCTCTTTCTAGACCCCTCGGTCTCTCTGCTTTTATGACCTCTCTCAAAAAAACCTTGTTAAGGCGACAGCATTATCACACAGTTAACAGTCAACCATATTGCTGGACGAGACCAAGAAAGTATGGCAGATTTCTTTCACTAAAAGTATACTAATGAAACTGAGTTCATGTCAACATTTAGAATAATCTATAACTTCATGATAAACATCACTGAGACTAATTCCAGCTTTACAACCCTTAGCCCAATTACTATAGATGTTGTTACCATTAATCTAATGTTACTTTCAACTATGACTGGAATCAGCTAAAAATGTACAATTTGCAGAATAAGAACTATTCCCAATTCCTTGCAAAGTTAACTTCTTGCAAAGAAACCTTCCTTACAATGCAAATACTCAAGCATTGAAAATGGCTTCATGCAAATATTCAAAAAGCATATAACAAATAATGTCATGGGAAATAAACCAAAGTTGGAGTTATGTGAACCTGTATAAAAATAGCTCTCATTTTAGATTAGTCACTGACTGCCATTTATCTCTTGCTTGTGTTTAGTCCTTGACTCTGTAACTCATTAACACCAGTATTAGGGCAACACAGTCCAAGTGCAGTGCACCAACAATAAATGTATTTTCTTCATACAAGGACGGCAACCTGTTATATTAAGTCGTCATGTACTACCTCATCTTTTAGTAATGTTATTTAAGTAAGCTACAACCCAACTTATTTATCCAAACATACAAATTAGAAGCAGGAGGAGGCCAATCAACCCCTCAAGTCTGCTGTACCATTCAATAAGATGATGGTTGATCTGTTTATAACCTCAAATCTGCATTCTTACCTATCCTGGAAAATCTTTCACTCCTTGCTTGACAACAATCTATCTACCTCTGCCTTTAAAATATTCAAGGACTCTGCTTCAACCATCTTATCAGAAAGAGTTCCAAATGAACATGAACTTCAGAGAAAAGAAAATTGACCTCCTATCTGTTTCAAATGAGCAACCCCTGGTTTGTAAATATTTAACCCTCGTTGTGGGTTCTCTCACTAGAGGAAGCATCTTCTCCACATCAACCCTGAGAAGACCACATGAGACCTTATACGTATCAACCACATCATGCCTTACCCTTCTAAACTCCACCAGTTGCAGGCCTATTCCGTCCAACCTATCCTCAGAAGACAACCCCACTGCCCAATTTCTGTCTAGTCAACGTACTCTGAACTGTCTCCAATGTATTTACATCTCTCCTTAAATAAATGACAATACTCTGTACATAGTATTCCTCATGTGGTGTCACTAGTGTCCATGTGACTGATACTTTTGTATACCACTCACTTCATGATAAATGGAAACATTCAATTAGTTTTTGTAGTTGCTTGCTGTACCTACATACAAAACCTTTGTGATTCATTCACTTGGATAACGAGGACCACTGCATCTCAGAACTCAGTTTTTCCACACTATACTGCAAAGGGCCTAACTAAAAAATGCAGGAACTGCAGATACTGTAAATCAGAAACAAAGACAGAAATTGCTGGAAAAGGTCAGCAGGTCTGGCAGCATCTGTGAAGAGAAACCAAAGCTAATATTTCAGGTCCAGTGATCCTTCCTCAAAAGGATTCTACCCTGAGAAAAGGAACAGGAAGTGACTTCACCACAGGAAATAACATCACCACAGGAAATGACATCACCACCGAAAGAAACCCAAACATATAAATAGAAAGCAGGAATTTTCAGCATTGCTTTGCCTGAGGCCCACTGAAGATGTTACCTAGTAGGGTAACGAAATGTCTATAAATGAGCCTCGTAGCTCAGCGAGCAAACCTACATACAAACCTCAAACTGAGCTACAAATTTCTTATAACTCGCTAACAGCAACTCAATGGTTGGCACTGCTGCCTCACAGCGCCAGGGACGCAGGTTCGATTCCAGCCTGAGGTACCAGCCCGGAGTTTGCACATTCTCGCCTTGTCTACGTGGGTTTTCTCTGGGTGTTCTGGTTTCTTCTCGCAGTCCAAAAATGTGCAGGGTAGGTAGATTAGAAATGCAGAGGTGCAGGGATAGGATAGGAGAGTGGATTGCTCTTTGGAGGGTCAATGTGGATTCGATGGGCTAAATGGCCTGCTTCTACACTGTATGGAGCCTGTTGTATGGGATTCTACCACAGGCGCCAAGATTCTGAATTATGCAAACAAAACTCCCAAAGATACAACCATAGCCACCAAGTAGAGTGTGCAATTAGAGTTAGGCACAGCAAGGTTGATGCTGCTACCTGCTGCTATTTTCCAGAGTGATCCATAGCACACAGAAGTCACTCAGTAGAACTTGTTCAGCACTATCTGCCCCATATCTACTGTATACTAGGAGTATTTTTAAATTTGTAGGATTCAACAGACAGTTGAAAATTGTATATGTTGTTTAATATAAATCAGGTGAACTTACGTGTCTGTCATGATGTCTGAAGGTAACAATTTGTACATTTGCTTTTCTATCCAGTCCCTAAGTACAAATTTGAAGTGCAACATGATATTTTACATACATTATGTAAAAAATAATTTGCAAAAAACAAGTGCCAATGATTATATGAAACGTGGCATTTGTTGCTGGATTTCTAAAGAGCCCCTAAGAAAGAATTTTGTTAATAGTTTGGTCACTATTTACATTTTGTCTGTCAGCATCGTGTACTTTGATTTACTTTGACTATCCTGAGCCTCCAACAAGATTGCAGAGGTCATCATATCATCCTTGTCTTTAATCTGAAAGTGATTCAGTTTGTAACAGGCACTCAGAATGGCAGCTGTCCTAATTACGTTGGGTTGGCAAATCACTTCTGACTTTGCTGATTCAGAACGGGTGAGGATTAAAAAGTTAATAACCCATTGATCACTTGAACAGATATGTTTACATTGGCAATCATCTCAGCAAAGCGAATGTAAATGTTAGTGAGTTTTGAGAAGATTTGTAGCTCAGGCTGAGGTTCTGGATGTACATTTGCTTGCTGAGCTAGAAGGTTCATTTTCAGACGTTTCGTCACCTTACTAGGTAACATCATCAGTGAGCCTCTGGCGAAGCACAGAAAACAAACCTTCCAGCTCAGTGAGTAAATCTTAAAATCCAGCACAAAGATTTATAATTTACGTCAGCTTTAACTTGATATAAACAACATTGTCAGCTACTTTTCATAATGTAATACCCAAAAAAGAAACAAATTAGATTAATAACCAGTTATAGAAGGAATGAATCTTCAGTTTAATGATAGCACTTGGCGTGAGGGGTGCATAGTGCTCCCGTGAGTGACAACAAGAATTTCTAATTCTGGGATGGCATCCAGCAGAACGTTTCGGTCTGAGGGTGCCCCACTCACCCACTGCATCGTATAAAAACTTCCTGTCATATCAAATAGCTACCCTGTCAGCTGGGGTAAAGTTGGTCACATCCATTTAATCATCCTGTGCATCATTCTACTATTTCATACTCTACTCAGAGAAGAAAAATTGTTTGGCAGTATTCATCAACAGAGTGTCAAAATACCTTAAGATCTGAGCTTTGAGTGAGATTTTTTCTGCATTTCTGTTCATCTGATAAACAAGATAGGAACCCAATTTAACTTTTCATCTTGAACAGGACATCTCTGGCAATGCAGTATTACCTTTGTATTGTTCTGAAATCACAGCTGAGATCCTACTCAGATTCTGGAATGTGGCTTAAATCCATAACTTTCTACCTTTGAGGTAAAGAAGGTTATTAATGGAGTTAGTTCAGCAGAAATGTACAGGACTGTTTTTCTCTCTCCACTGATGCTGCTAGGCTTTCTGAGTTTCTCCAGCATTTTTTGTTTCTACTTCCAACATCAGCAGTATTTTGGTATTATTTACTAGACTGATACCTGGAATGAGTGGGATGCCTTATGGGGAGAGGTTGGCAAGCTGGGTTGAATTCCACAGGAGCTTAAACGAGTGGCAGGTGATCTGATGGAAGTATATAAGATCCTGAATGGCCTTGACAAGGTGGACCTGAATAGGTCATTCTCTCTTGTGAATAAGTCCAGAACTAATATATTATTTTAAAATCAGGGTTAACTTCTCGAACCGAGATTAGGAGATTTCTTTCCTCAGAGGTTTGTGCGACTTTGCAACTCTACCTCAGGAAGTGATGCAAGTGAACTCATTGAATATTTTTTCTTGCAGGGCAGAGAAATCAAAGGTCCTCACGGTAGATGGGCATGTGACATTTGAAACTCAAACAGATCAAACATGATCTTATTGAATGGTGAAGCAGGCTAAAGGCGTGGAATTGTTGACTTCTGCTCCCATTTCGTATGCCATATAACATTTAATACTTCTAAATACCTGAAGAATTGAACTCATGAGAAACAGTTTCGGAAAACAACAAAAAAGGCAGAAAATCAATAACACCTGTACCCATGAAAGTTGGTGAATCTTTAGATTGTACAGAATGCACAGCTACAGAAACTATAGCAAGCATTCCAACAGTTATAGTCATCCCTTACAAATTGTGCAATCTGATACATTCAATAATTTAATCCTTTTGCTCTGTATTATAATTCAAAAATATTATCAAATAATTCTAGTACAATTAAAAGTGGCAATTATTCCCAATCATTTTTGAATCATTTTCTGAAATTTAATTAAATCTCATTTTGGATTGTTCCAGACTTCATTGCAAAGAATTCTGAGCGCAAACTTGATCAAAATAAAATAAATATGTCTTTTATAGTGAAGTTATGAAGATTGACAGAAAGATAATTCATCAGTATGATACTGTGTAACTTATGGAGGCAAGGTTGCAACATAGGTCATAAGAATCTGCTGTCTTGTTGCACAATTCAGACTGTAAGGAATTTGCTCATTACTGTTCTATCAATGGTTCTACTACAAGCTGCTATTATTGAGGAGGTGGTGAAGGATGTAGGATTGTTATTGTTTGGTCTGGAGTGGAGGCAGATGGGGTGAGTTCCATCTATACACCAAAGATAAGTGGATGGTAGAAACTTGTTGAAGGTGAAGCCCATCAAGGAGCCTTTTCCCACTCAAATATTCTGCCATTATAATTTCACACTTAAGATATCAAAAACAACATACAACTTCTGATTACAAAATACTTACTTTGATTGAGACAATGTAAGTACAGTCCTTCACACTTTAGTGCAACGCATTGTGCGCCCTTAAATTCAATGACAATTGGCAAACTCCAAAGTGTGATGTTTTTAAGAGCAATGATCAAGACAGACCAATTGCAGTTCTCACCACAGAAAAAATGGACAAAAATATGAAGAATAAAAGAAAACACCTCCCAATCCTTTCTTTCTGCAGTAGCAAACTGGCAGGTACAAATGCAATGTTGTAAAAGCCCAAGCCTTTCTGTCCAAAGTGTAGACTCCATCCATTTTTAAATATTTTTTTATATATTGTTCTCCAGTCAGTTCATGATCCACACAGCATTCAAAGTGCTAAATACGATCTTCTGCCTTTCAGAACCTTTAATACACCATGGTGAGCACGAGTCCTCGTCTCTCTCGTTGATTGTTTTTGCAGCACTACAAGGTATTTTTGTGAGAGTTGTTTAGAGCCTTGGAAAATGAAGTACATTTCTCTTGGGGAATTTCAGTTGAAGTAATGGCTGACCAGATCAGAACAGTATGTGAAAATAAGACAGAATAAACATCCACTTTCCAAGATGAAGAAAGACAGCAGAGCAACAGGTATCAGGGAAGATTTATGCCACATTGAACTTTTTACCTAGTCATTTTTTATAACTGTAGGGTCAACAGTAGCATTTCTGCATCATGTCAATCGATGCAAGATCATAAGTTTATTCTGAGGAAGTGACTCCAGGTAATCTCTCAGACCAAAACATGAGGTTTTCATTAGTAACAGTATAGACATCTATCAGACAGATACATTTATAACAGTACATTAGGAGCATTAGGTCTTGGATGAGACTAGTACAGAAGGTGAACGGGTGAGCAGGAAGAAACAAAGTGTTAAAGAAAGTTTTGCATTTGTATTGCCTTTTGCATGACCTCAGGACAATTCCAAAGTCAGTGAAAGAGTTTTGATATATAGTCACTGTTGAAATCTGAAAACAAGGTAGCCAATTAGCACACAGTTAACTCCCACAAGCAGCAATACTAGAACAAACGGTTAATCTGTTTGGTGATTTTTTTTGAAGGATAGATATTGGTTGAACACCAGTGATATCTCCTTCCTCCCTAGACTATTGTTTGGGATCTTTTATGTCCCCACATCCCCAAAAGGATCTCAGTTTAATATCTCATCCAAGAGAACAGCGCTGTCAACATACCCTGAGTACTGGCGTATCAACCCAAAGTCTTGAAGTGAGTCATGAACTTAAAATCTCATGACTCAGCAATAAGAGGGCGACCAGTGGAATCACAGACATTCAGCCTTTACTCACCACAACATTTTACTTGGTAGTTGTTAGATTTTTAAAAAGATTTTAAAGATTTGAACATGACAATCCCTGCAATGTTTTACGTTGTCAAAGTTTCACAAAAAAAACCATTATCTTAGTAGAAGTCAGAGGTCATTCAAGATCAACAAATCACATTACCTTAGCAACGGAACAAATACCTGTTAGAACCAAATCTTACTTCATCCTATTATTGATTTATCATCACTTTGAGTCAGAAGACTTTGAAACAAACTGCTGGCACTTGCATTGGGTGTGTTTATTTACTATTTTTCCTCAATAAAGATAAACTTCTTCAAAATATCTGATGTTTCTCAAAGGAGTTTGCTGCTGCAAATTGGACTGTTGTCTACTGTGAAGGTTTAATTTCTAATTTCTTAATTCACACTGATCCCTTAGTCTCTAAAATGGAAATGTTCATTTAATGTTAAAATTCCAAACAAGATGGACATTAACAAGTCCCATTATAGTCCAATGGTTCATTCCTTTTGCTGATAATGTGGACTCAACAACATAACATATTGCCCTGATGTTTCTAATCACTAATACTGATTTATCTCTGTTCCTGATAGTGTTGAAGAAGGAATTAATGTTCAGTCTTGGAATTCTCTCAATGCTCCCAGCTTTCATCAACAATTCTGACATAATTTTCATGTTAACCTTAATTTTAGCAACAAACGAAATGTTATTTACATCAAATGCCAAATAATAAATTTAACAGGCAAACACTATGATAGGTTCTGGGCAAAAACAGTCTTCCCTTTCAAATTAATGTTTTGTTACAGCCAGAATCCTTGTTTTGACATTTTGAATCCTCCTTCGTTTACTGATTAAAAATGGCCAAACTTGCCAACCTTGGCCAGAATTTCCATTCAGATGATAAGATTCGCAAAAGAGATGACTTAAAGGGACTCCAAAACTCAGATTCCTGATGTCAAGAGAAACTTGCTCCATTAGGTCCTCAAGCCTTGGATTGCTGTCGGATGGCAAGAACTTTATTTTCATAACATTTCCACCTCATTATTTATCCGACTGGTCATATTAGCATCAGACTTCCAGTTCTTTTCCTGGAATTTGAGAAAGTGAATGGCAAAAAACTTGACAAGTAAAACTTGATCTCTAGTCAATATCCATTGCAACTCATGGTGTGGTTGTGCTGGTCATCTTGCTACTCTGCGCATGAATGACTTCTTTTGCACTAGGTGCCTCCATGATCAATGGGCATGGTCTTCCTGGACTGTTTATCCATGTAATGCATATTTGGAAAACTACGTACCTCAGAACATCATTCTTGTTCTCAACTCAGCACAGCCATGACTTCATGGTTTACTTTGGAGGTGAGGGACAGCCACGTCTTGTAGGCTACTGGTAGCTTGCATTGTGCTAATGCAGAGCCAAATATCTAACGCACCTATGCAGGATTCTTAGTACTGAAATAGAGCCAGGCATCTCCTGGGTCTTGGCCTGCTTTTTAGCATACAAGATCTTTAACATCATTTTAGATGCAGACAGTTTCTGTGGTGTTTCCTTTTTTAGTGCAAAAGTGCAGCAGCTTGTTGTGATGGGGAGCACTGAACAGCGAATGGATCAGTAAGAGAAGGGATGGGCATATCATGGGTATCGTGTTACCTCAATGTCAAAACTATAGGACTGCCAGCAGCTTACACAGCAAGCAAACTACATACACCAAAAGAAAATGTTGGTACATAAACATCTGGGTGGTCAAGAGTTTGAGACAGGAGAATTAGACTTCCAGTCAGTCACAGTAAGTTAAGTGTTGGTCTGACTAAAGTTCTGACGGGTGTCCACCGTCAGTCTGGCACTTAGTTCTATGGGAATTCGGGGGTATCTGCCTTTGGTGGTCCAGGAGTTGGGCCACTATTAGTTCTCAAGGTCAAGTGCAAACACTCTCGGGATTGCATACAGGTCAGCCAGGGTACTGTTGAGAGATCAGTCCAGTGGATATGCTATGCTCACTTGAGGTTAAATCCTGCTGAACCAACCTTGTTGGGGGGAAGTGGGGGGGATATGTAAGGCCATGGTCAATCATGAGAATTTGGTCACGAGTAGTCAGGGTCTCAGTGGAGGCAGTCCATGGCATCATGGGGAAAGCAGGCACAAGAAGTATGGGCCTCATTGTACTGGGTCACTAAGAGAATGACCATTTTGTATTTTAATATACAAATACTACTTATTTGTAAAGGGTTGGCGCAGTGGCTCAGTGGTTAGCAATGCTGCCTCACAGCTCCAGGAACATGGTGTCCTGAGGCTGGAACTGAACCTGTCTGTATGGAGTTTGCACATTCTCCCTGTGTCTGTGTGGGTTTCTTCTCGGTGTTCCGGTTTCCTCCCACAGTCAAAGATATTAGGTGGATTGGCCATCTAAATTGCCCATAGTATCCAAGGATGTGCAGGCTAGGTGGGTTAGCCATGAGAAATGCAGATTTACAGGGATAAGGTGGGGGGGGGTGGGGGGGGTTGGTCTGGGTGGGATGCTCTTTGGTGGTTTGGTGTGGACTTGATGGGCTGAATGGCCTACTTCCACACTAATGATTCTACAATAGGGGCAGGTAGTCGGGGGTGGGGGGTGCGCTCACAGTTAAGAAACTCTTGGGAAGGGGAGGTTAGGGTTTGGAATCAAGTAAACCATGAATTTAAATAGGAGGGGAGTAATTCCAGTAATAGCATAGGAACATCCAGGATCAATAGCTTTGAGGATAAAGGGTGCAAGCTAGTTGTGATATAAAGGGGCTTGACCAAAAAGGTGAGAGGTTGAACAGCCATCAGGGCCACAGAGATAACAATACGAAGGAGAACATGAAGCTGAGATAGCAATTCATGCATCACAGATGGAGTATGAAAGTCACTTGTGCAAACACAGAATTAGAATATCGCCAAATTGTACCAAAAGTCAACTGAACAATAATCTCACAAAATAGCTGGGCCACATGCAAAGTGAGACAATAAGTTACTGTATTGTTCGACAACAGCAGAGCTTCCAACTTTTTTTTGAGCTCCTACAAGGCACAATTGGAATAGTTATGCCTTCGGTGTTATGCAATGCCACCTCCTTTGGAGGTGAATATGGCCTCAAACAATAAGGAACATTACCTTTCCTATTGGTTTGCCTCCCTGTCATGTAAGCTCATAAGTCCTATTGTAAGAAGAAACCTAAAAGCCGAATCTAATGTTCCTATTTTACAATGACAATCTATAGCAAGTACTAGAAGAAAATGCATAGCAGATGTCATTATAATCACTCAAAAAAATAAGTCTACAAGAACCTGGACTAAGGTGAGGAAGGAAGATTTAGGAGCTGGGGTGGAGCAATTATATAGAGCCTTGCTGAGATCAAACCTTGAATAGTCTGTATTGTTTCGGTCTCTGCCTCTCTGTGTTTCAACCTCACTGTGCCCCAGGAAGAGGCAATGGTCTCATGGTATTATTGCTAGATCTATTAATACAGAGATCCAGTAATGTTCCAGTGACCGGGATTCAAAACCTGCCATGGCAATGGTGGAAGCTGTAACTCATGAATGAATATCTGGAATTAAGAGTCTGAAACCGTTGTCAGTTGTTGGGGAAAAACTCAACTGATAATGTGTTGCTGGAAAAGCGCAACAGGTCAGGCAGCATCCAAGGAACAGGAGAATTGACGTTTCGGGCATAAGCCCTTCTTCAGGAATGAGGAAAGTGTGTCCAGCAGGCTAAGAAAAAAGGTAGGGAGGAGGGACTTGGGGGAGGGGCGTTGGAAATGCGATAGGTGGAGGGAGGTCAAGGTGAGGGTGATAGGCCGGAGTGGGGTGGGGGCGGAGAGGTCAGGAAGAAGATTGCAGGTTAGGAAGGCGGTGCTGAGTTCGAGGGATTTGACTGAGACAAGGTGGGGGGAGGGGAAATGAGGAAACTGGAGAAATCTGAGTTCATCCCTTGTGGTTGGAGGGTTCCCAGGCAGAAGATGAGGCGCTCCTCCTCCAACCGTCGTGTTGCCAAGGTCTGGCGGTGGAGGAGTCCAAGGACCTGCATGTCCTTGGTGGAGTGGGAGGGGGAGTTGAAGTGTTGAGCCACGGGGTGGTTGAGTTGGTTGGTCCGGGTGTCCCAGAGGTTTTCTCTGAAATGTTCCGCAAGTAGGCGGCCTGTCTCCCCAATATAGAGGAGGCCACATCGGGTGCAGTGGATGCAATAGATGATGTGTGTGGAGGTGCAGGTGAATTTGTGGCGGATATGGAAGTGTCCCTTGGGGCCTTGGAGGGAAGTAAGGGGGGAGGTGTGGGCGCAAGTTTTGCATTTCTTGCGGTTGCAGGGGTTGCACCTCCTCCCACCCTGCCCCCTGTAAAAACGCCATCCCATATTCCCAATTCCTTCATCTCCGCTGCACCTGCTCCCAGGAGGACGAGCTCCAAAACCGTACAAACCAGATGGCCTCCTTCTTCAAGGACCGCAATTTCCCCCCAGACGTGGTCGACGATGCCCTCCACCGCATCTCTTCCACTTCCCGTTCCTCCGCCCTTGAGCCCCGCCCCTCCAACCACCACCAGGACAGACCCCCACTGGTCCTCACCTACCATCCCACCAACCTCCATGTACAGCGTATCATCCGCCGTCATTTCCGCCACCTCCAAACGGACACCACCACCAGGGATATATTCCCCTCCCCACCCCTATCAGCGTTCCAAAAAGACCAGTCCCTCCATGACTCCCTCGTCAGGTCCACACCCCCCATCAACCCAACCTCCACTCCCGGCACCTTCCCCTGCAACCGCAAGAAATGCAAAACTTGCGCCCACACCTCCCCCCTTACTTCCCTCCAAGGCCCCAAGGGACACTTCCATATCTGCCACAAATTCACCTGCACCTCCACACACATCATCTATTGCATCCACTGCACCCGATGTGGCCTCCTCTATATTAGGGAGACAGGTCGCCTACTTGCAGAACATTTCAGAGAAAACCTCTGGGACACCCGGACCAACCAACTCAACCACCCCGTGGCTCAACACTTCAACTCCCCCTCCCACTCCACCAAGGACATGCAGGTCCTTGGACTCCTCCACCACCAGACCTTGGCAACACGACGGTTGGAGGAGGAGCGCCTCATCTTCTGCCTGGGAACCCTCCAACCACAAGGGATGAACTCAGATTTCTCCAGTTTCCTCATTTCCCCTCCCCCCACCTTGTCTCAGTCAAATCCCTCGAACTCAGCACCGCCTTCCTAACCTGCAATCTTCTTCCTGACCTCTCCGCCCCCACCCCACTCCGCCTATCACCCTCACCTTGACCTCCCTCCACCTATCGCATTTCCAACGCCCCTCCCCCAAGTCCCTCCTCCCTACCTTTTTTCTTAGCCTGCTGGACACACTTTCCTCATTCCTGAAGAAGGGCTTATGCCCGAAACGTCAATTCTCCTGTTCCTTGGATGCTGCCTGACCTGTTGCGCTTTCCCTGCAACACATTTTCAGCTCTGATCTCCAGCATCTGCAGTCCTCACTTTCTCCTCGAAAAACTCAACTGGTTTACTAATTGCCATTAAGGAAGGAAATCGCTGTCCTTACCAGTTCTGATCTACATGCGACTCCAGATCTACAGCAATGTGGTTGACTCTTAACTACCCTCAGGGTAATTAGAGATGGTTGTTAAATGCTGGCCTAACCAGTGACACCCATATCCTTTGATTAAATAATACTTCTTAAAAGCTATTCCTCTGGCCAAACACTTGGTCACCTGACCTAATGATAACTTATGTGGCCCTATGTCATTCTTTGTTTTATAGTACTTCTGTAATGCACCAGATTAAATGTTCGACAAGTTTATGAGTTTTTATGATTCACATTGAAATTTAAAAAAATTATGTTATTGCGGAATTCTCCAAAACTGGTTTATCAGGCAACTTGGAACAAAAAACTTGACAGGATTCCAGAAACCTTCTAAAAACATTTTCAACAGGGCAGAGTATAAGACATCAAAAAGTGATGCAATTTTGCAAATGACTCTTCTGGAAACAGTATAAAATATAACTTGTCCAATCACACAATTTACAAAAGAAAAATACAAAGTTTAAGCTAAATCATCCCTAAAAATGCAATGAAATGATTTATTTTTAAAGCCATTCCACTTTAAAGCCTTTAGTTTGTCATCAGTCATTCCATTCAACTTAACCCAACATTATTTCAAAGCTCAAAATCAGATAAACGTGAACAAATATAAATTGTGTAAACTGTACTGCTTGAGAGTTAAAGATCACTTCTGTCATGTAAGAACAAATTAATTCTCACATGTATTGGTGTTTTCACAATAGTATTGTTGAATGAGACAAGTCAGGATGTGTGTGAACAAATATTTCATTCATTGATGAATCTCAAGTGTTCACTCAGCAAAGGATTTAGGGCAAATGAATCTGACTACTCCTTCAACAAGAACATGTATTTAATGTAATAAAATGGCCCAAGGTACTTTAAAAAGAATTGCAACGCTACTTTTGACACTAAGACATATAAAATTGTGAAAACATGCCCAATCTTCCTTCCACATGACAGTTCAAACTCTTTTCAGAAGCTTGTTTTCTAGCCTCTCTGTTGCTTGATCAAAAATCTAAAATTAAAATCTTAGCAAAGTAATTTATTAAAGTCTAGCCTCGTGAAAAATTGAACAGCCATTTTGGCAAGTTCCCATTTCATACTGCTGGCATTAATCTGTTTCACCTATTCTTGGTTTTGTTTAGCTTTTAGATTTAGATTTTCAGACAGATGATCAAGAGTTATAGACATGGAGTCAGAGAGCTGTACAGGACCGAAAAAGACCCTTCGATCCAACTTGTCCAAGCTGACCAGATATCCTAAATTAATCGAGTGCCATTTGCCAGCGTTTGGCACATAACTCCTTTAAACCCTTTCTATTCATATACTCATCTAAATGCTTTTTAAATGTTAAAAATCACACAACAGATTATAGTCCACCTGGTTTATTTGGAAGTACAAGCTTTCGGAGCACTGCTTCTTCATCAGGTAGTTAGCGGGGCAGGATCATGGGACACAGAATTTATAGAAAAAGATCAAAGTGTCATACAACAGATGCAATGCATTGAACAAACTGTCGTAATTGTATCAGCATCCACCATTTTCTCTGCCAGCCCATTCCATACATGCACCACCCTGTGTGAAAAAGTTGCCCCTTAAGTCCATTTTAAATCTTTCCCTTTTCACCTTAAACTAAGCTCTCTAATTTTGGACTTTGCTACCCTGGAGAAAAGACCTTGGCTGTTCACCCTATCAATGCACCTCATGGCTTGATAAACTTCTATAAGGTCAGACCTCATCCTCCAATGCTCCAGGTAAAATAGCCACGGGCTGCACAGCCTCTCCCGATAGTTCAAACCCTCCAGCCCTGGCAACAGTCTTGTAAATCTTTTCTGAACTCTTCCAAGTTTCACAACATCCTTCCTATAGCAAGGAGACCAGAACTGAACACAGTATTCCAGAAGTGGTTTAACCAATATTCTGTACAGTTGCAACATGACCTTCCAATTCCTATACTCAGTACACTGACCAAGAAAGGTAAGAATACCAAATGCCTTCTTCACTATCCTGTCTACCTGCAACTCTATTTTCAAGGAACTATGAACCTGCATTTCAAGTTCTCTTTGTTCAGCAATATTCCCCAGGATGTTACTACTAAGTGTATAGGTCCTGCCCTGATTTGCCTTTCCAAAATGCAGTATCTCACATATTTTGAAATTAAACTCCATCTGCCACTCCTCAGCCCACTGGGCCATCTGATTAAGGTCCCATTGTACTCTGAGCTAATCTTCTTGGCTGTCCACTGCACTACTAATTTTGGTGTCATCTGCAAATTTATTAACTACATCCTATGTTCACATCCAAATCATTTATATACATGACGAAAAGTAGTGGACCAAGCACTGATCACCATGGCACACCACTGGTCACAGGCCTTCAGTCTGAAAAGCAACCCTCCACTAAACCCTCTCTCTCCTACCTTCGAGCCAGTTCTGTATCCAAATGGTTAGTTCTCCCTACATTCTGTGTGATCTAACCCTACTAACAGTCTAGTTTGCAGAACCTTGTCAAAAGTTTTACTGAAGTCCATACAGATCACATCCAGTATTCTGCCGTCTTCAATCCTGTTCATTACTTCTTCAAAAAACTCAACCACGTTGGTGAGACACAATTTCCCATGTACAAAGCCATTATGACAATCTCTAATCATTCCCTGCCTTTCCAAACACGTGTAAATACTGTCCCTCAAGATCCCTTCCAACACTTGCTCGCTACTGATGTCAGGCTTACCGGTGTATAGTTCCCTGGCTTGTCCTTACCACCTTACCACATTAGCCAACCGCCAGTTTTCTGGCACCTCACCTGTGACTATCAATGATACAAACATCTCAGCAAGTGGCCCAGCAATCATTTCCCTAGCTTTCCACAAAATTCTAAGATATACCTGATCAGGTCCCAGGGATGTATCCACCTTTATGTGTTTTAAGATGTCCAGCACCTCCTCCTTTATGTATATGGACATTTTTCAAGTTATCGGTATTTATTTCCCTAAGTTCTCTAGCTTTCATATCCTTCTCCACAGTAAACACTGATGCAAAATATTAATTTCTTATCTCCCCCATCTTCTGCGGTTCCACATATAAGCAACTTTCGGGGCTCTGTTCTCTCCCTCGTTACCCTTTTGTCCTTAACGTATTTGTAGAATCCATTTGGAATCTCCTTAACCCTATTTGCCAAAGCTATTGAACGTTCACTTTTTGCCCTCCTGATTTCCCTTTTAAGTATACTCCTACTGCCTTTATACTATTCTAGAGATTCACTTAATCCCAGTTGTCTGTATGTTTCCTTTTTTTTCTTGACCAAACCATCAATTTCTCGAGTCATCCAGCATTCCCTACACCTACCAGCCTTGCTCTTCACCCTCACAGGAACATACTGTCTCTGGACTCTTGATATCTCATTTTTGAAGATTTCCACTTTACCTGCAAATATCCGCCTCCAATAAATTTTTGAAAGTTCTTACCCATACTGTCAAAATTGGCCTTCCTCCAATTTAGAACTTCAACTTTTAGATCCAGTCTATCCTTTTCCATCACTATTTTGAAACGAATAGAATTATGATCACTGGCCCTTGGTGCTTCATCGTTGACACCTCAGTCACCTGCCCTGCCTTATTTCCCAAGAGAAGGTCAGGTGTTGTTCCTTCTCTCATAGGTACATCCACGAGAGAATTTATTCATACATAAGAAGAAATAGACTGTGAGAAACCTCTGAAAAAAATAAAAAAGAAGTGCCAAGTTAGAGAGAGTTGGGGTAGGGAATTCCAGAGCTTAGGGTCTAAGGAGCTGCAGACATGTTGCCAATGACATTAGAATTAAAATCAGCGGTGTCAAACAACTTGAGAAATCTTCTCAAAAATCGCTATCTTGAGAAATTGCTTAGGATTCAATATAGGTCAGTGAGCATCAAGATGGCAGGTGAATGGGACTTGGTGTGAGCAAGGGCACTGGTAGAAATATTTGCCAAAAACAAACTTACACAATCTAATGGAAAATCTATCCTCTAAACTTCATCTGGGTTCACAATTGGCACATTTCATTCAAGAGTGGAGAACACAACATCCTATCCAAACAGGTTAAGTATTGTAACTGCCTTGTAATCCAGGTTTAATGAAAGGTGTGACGGAGCAATAAATCCAAAGCAGAAACCTTTTAACATGTGGGGAAATTGCCAACAGAATCTCTCAGCAGTTAGCTTCTAACTTACACAAAACCTGTCAGCAGCTTGTCAAGGATAGAATTGTGAGATTAACTTCAAATTGTATACATCTCTGACGTTTTCCAAAGATTATTGACAGAGAGTTAGATTGGGCTCAAATCACTTATAGTCACATCTACCTTGGGCTAATAAAAACAGAATTAACGTCTCAAAAGCCAAGAAGAAAACCTTGGAATCCAAATAAGGGAATAAAAAAAAAAGCAACTTTCTCTCCTTTCAATAACATTGTGCAAATAAAGATTTAATCATGAAATGCAGAGTCAGTGTGACGAATTATGGAAAATTTGTGACTTGTCTGTTCCAGAAGAATTGCTTCATCAATTTTTGTGTTTACAATAACCAACCAACATGGTCAAGCCCAGAAAACATTACTGACATTCAGTCAGACTTTTAACAAAAAAATTAATAATTGCACTTGAGAATTACTTCTTTTCAGCTTAAACTTCTCCAGTACTGAAAGTGTTTACACTATCACAATTATCTTGATAGGGGGTCAAACTCAACTGAACTAAATGATGTCAAATTTTATTTAAGGAAAGAAAAGAGGACAGAAAGTCTTGTATTAATATAGTGTTTTTTTGTGACCATAGTGTTTCACAGCCAACAAGGTACTCCTGAAATCTATCGCTATAATCTCGTAAAAGAAGCAGTCAATTTGTAGACAGCAAAGCTTTGCAAACAATTACTATATAATCTGTAATTAAGACATTGATTGAGAGATAACATTGGCCAGGAGACCAGCCATAATCCACTGCTCCTCTTTGAAGTAATACCATGGGGGCTCTTCCATCCACCCAAACAGGCAGCATCGAAAAGGTGGGACTTCTGACAATGCCACACGCCCTGAGTACTGCACTCGCATGTCAGCCTTTATTTTTGTGTTCTTACTTTATCAAATACTTTACTGCAAAATAAACTTCATTATATTACTGTCAAAAGAAGCACATCTGGGGACAAAGTCATCCACTTGAAATTTTTGCTGCAGATTATTAGAGAATCCATCAAATCTTATTTCATAATCAATAATCTGTGTGGAGGTTGCACACTCTCCCGGTTTGTGCGAAGATTTCCTTTAGGTGCTCCAATTTCCTCCCACAGTGCAAAGATATGCAGGTTTGATGGATTGCCAGTCACTTCTAAATCTGACGGTAAATGCTGAATTCAAGGAAATCCCTGGCCAAAAAGTTTCAACTTTGCATTTGTCTAGCCTGGATGTTCATCCTTTATTAAAGCCTAACCGTAAAAAAATTGTAAAGCAATATGGCAGAATAAATAAAGTAAGAATAATAGGCTAGTTATGGTAGGGGATTTTAACTTTCCAAACATCGACTGGGACTGTTAAAGGTTTAGATGGAGAGGAATTTCTTAAGTGTGTACAAGACAATTTTCTGATTCAGTATGTGGATATACCTACTAGAGAAGGTGCAAAATTTGACCTACTCTTGGGAAATAAGGCAGGGCAGGTGACTGAGGTGTCAGTGGGGGAGCACTATGGGGCCAGCGACCATAATTCTATTTGTTTTAAAATAGTGGTGGAAAAGGATAGACCAGATCGAAAAGTTAAACTTCTAAATTGGAGAAAGGCCAATTTTGACGGTATTAGGCAAGAACTTTCGAAAGCTGATTGGGGGCAGATGTTCGTAGGTAAAAGGACAGCTGGAAAATGGTAAGCCTTCAGAAATGAGATAACAAGAATCCAGAGAAAGTATATTCCTGTCAGGGTGAAAGGGAAGGCTGGTAGGTATAGGGAATGCTGGATGACTAAAGAAATTGAGGGTTTAATTTAGAAAAAGAAGGAAGCATATGTCAGGTATAGACAGGATAGATCGAGTGAATCCTTAGAAGAGTATAAAGGAAGTAGGAGTATACTTAAGAGGGAAATCAGGAGGGCAAAAAGGGGACATGAGATACCTTTGGCAAACCAGAATTAAGGAGAATCCAAAGGGTTTTTACAAATATTTACAAATACAAAGAACAAAAGAGTAACTAGGGAGAGAATAGAGCCCCTCAAAGATCAGCAAGGCGGCCTTTGTGTGGAGCCACAGAAAATGGGGGAGATACTAAACGAGTATTTTGCATCAGTATTTACTATGGAAAAGGATATGGAAGATATAGACTGTAGGGAAATAGATGGTGACATCTTGCAAAATGTCCAGATTACAGAGGAGGAAGTTCTGGGTGTCTTGAAATGGTTAAAAGTGGATAAATCCCCAGGACCTGATCAGGTGTACCCTAGAACTCTGTGGGAAGCTAGAGAAGTGATTGCTGGAACTCTTGCTGAGATATTTGTATCATCGATAGTCACAGGTGACGTGCCGGAAGACTGGAGGTTGGCAAACGTGGTGCTACTGTTTAAGAAGGGCGGTAAAGACAAGCCAGGGACCTATAGATCGGTGAGCCTGACCTCAGTGGTGGGCAAGTTGTTGGAGGGAATCCTGAGGGACAGGATGTACATGTATTTGGAAAGGCAAGGACTGATTAGGCATAGTCAACATGGCTTTGTGCATGGGAAATCATGTCTCACAAATCTGATTGAGTTTTTTGAAGAAGTAACAAAGAGGATTGTTGAGGGCAGAGCAGTAGATGTGACCTATATGGACTTCAGTAAGGCGTTCAGCAAGGTTCCCCATGGGAGACTGATTAGCAAGGTTAGATCTCACAGAATACAGGGAGAACTAGCCATTTGGAACTGGCGCAAAGGTAGAAGACAGAGGGGTGGTGGTGGAGGGTTGTTTTTCAGACTGGAGGCCTGTGACCAGTAGAGTGCCTAAGCTTATGCCCGAAATGTCGATTCTCCTGTTCCTTTGATGCTGCCTGACCTGCTGCGCTTTTCCAGCAACACATTTTTGAGCTCTGATCTCCAGCATCTGCAGTCCTCACTTTCTACCAGTAGAGTGCCACAAGGATCGGTGCTGGGCCCTATACTTTTTGTCATTTACATAAATGATTTGGATGTGAGCATAAGAGGTACAGTTAGCAAGTTTGCAGATGACACCAAAATTGGAGTATAGTGGACAGCGAAGAGGGTTACCTCAGATTACAACAGGATCTGGACCAGATGGGCCAATGGGCTGAGAAGTGGCAGATGGAGTTTAATTCAGATAAATGCAAGGTGCTGCATTTTGGGAAAGCAAATCTTAGCAGGACTTATACACTTAATGGTAAGGTCCTAGGGAGTGTTGCTGAACAAGGAGTGCAGGTTCATAGCTCCTTGAAAGTGGAGTCACAGGTAGATAGGATAGTGAAGGCAGCGTTTGGTATGCTTTCCTTTATTGGTCAGAATATTGCCTACAGGAGTTGGGAGGTCATG